>NC_060142.1:287727579-288047579 GCF_021461385.2 Schistocerca piceifrons
GTTGTGAGCGGTCGTGACTACGGCCGTGTCAAAAGGGAACGGCAAGAAAAAAAAAATTGTTCTTTTTGCCTCTGAGTGAATCGTAACTTGATATTTACAGGGTACTTTCTGGTTATAATTTTAAAGCTGTTTCTGAAAACAAAAACAAAACAAAAAAACAAAAAAGGGACTTATACGAATAAAATTTCCATTTGTTGAAAGAAATTTGATTTGTTTTCATCAGTTACCCAATGGCAACTGCTTCCACGCTCACATAGTGTGATTAAATATGTTAATGTTCTTGATGAATCGCTAGTGAATAAAGTAAATTCTTAAGAAAAAGTTTTGAAAGTAAATTCACGGTTCAATGACGCTGTCTATCAAACGGAGAAAACCGCGTAGTGGGTGGAGCAAAATCAGGTGGACTTACTGGAGCAGGGCTCTCGTAAGTAGATCACAAAGAATACAGCCAGCGGAAAGTCAGCCGGTAAAACTGGATGTGGTACTCGGTGCGTCCGCCGAAGCTCTCAAATCAAACCAAAAAGGCTGGGGCAGCTCCACGTACACAGCACCTGTCGGAAGCCGGGGAGACCATTCAGCTCACGCGCCGTCCGCCAGCGGTATCGTAATTTTGCCCATCAGTCACAGAGCGGAGTATAGTCGCAAGAAGGGCCCGTCTCGCCTTATTATGCTATACGGGGTCGCCGGGACGCCATGTCCGACTTAATAAAGCCATTCACATTCAGTCTATAAACGGTCTACTTCGACTTCGCCGAAGCCTACAGTATCGTGACTGGTCGACTAAGGAAGAAAAAGAGAACCATTGTTGTGCACAATCACAAAACCCCGACGTTTTTTTTGGCTTTTATAGGTACAATATACCGAATGTTGCTTTAAAAAGATTATAGAAGCACATATCTCGAAATATCTGCACTACAGACCATTACGAAGATGACGTGCTACAGACGCGAAATTTAACCGACAGGAAGAAGATGCTGTGATATGCAAATGTTTAGCTTTTCAGAGCATTCACACAAGGTTCGAGCTGGCGGTGACACCTACAACGTCGCGTCATGAGGAAAGTTTCCAACCGATTTCTCATACACAAACATCAGTTTACCGGCGTTGCCTGGTGAAACGTTGTTGTGATGCCTCGCGTAAGGAGGAGAAATGCATACCATCACGTTTCCGACTTTGATAAAGGTCGGATTGTAGCCTATCACGACATTGCTGCTCGCGTTGGTCCAGATCCAATGACTGTTAGCAGAATATGGAATCGGTGGGTTCAGGAGGGTGATACGGAACGCCGTGCTCGATCCCAACGGCCTCGTATCACTAGCAGTCGAGATGACAGGCATCTTATCCGCATGACTGTAACGGATCGTGCAGCCACGTCTCGATCCCTGAGTCAACAGGTGGGGACGTTTGCAAGACAACAACCATCTGCACGAACAGTTCGACGACGTTTGTAGCAGCATGGACTATCAGCTCAGAAACATGGCTCTTGGTACCCTTGACGCTGCATCACAGACAGGAGCGCCTCCGATGGTGCACTCGACGACGAACCTGGGTGCACGAATGGCAAAACGTCATTTTTTCGGATGAATCCAGGTTCTGTTTATAGCATTATGATGGTCGCATCCGTGTTTGGCGACATCACGGTGAGCGCACATTGGAAGCGTGTGTTCGTCATCGCCGTACTGGCATATCACCCGGCGTGATGGTATGGGGTGACATTGGTTACACGTCTCGGCCACCTCTTGTTCGCATTGACGGCTCTTTGAACAGTGGACGTTACATTTCAGATGTGCTACGACCCGTGGCTCTACCCTTCATTCGATCCCTGCGAAACTCTACATTTCAACAGGATAATACACGACCGCATGATGCAGGTCCTGTACGTGCCTTTCTGGATACAGAAAATGTTGGACTGCTGCCCTGGCCAGCACATTGTCCAGATCTCTCACCAATTGAAAACGTCTGGCCAATGGTGGCCGAGCAACTGGCTCGTCACAATACGCCATTCTTGATGAACTGTAGTATCGTGTTGAAGCTGCATGGGCAGCTGCACCTGTACACGCCATCCAAGATCTGTTTGTCTCAATGCCCAGGCGTATCAAGATCGTTATTACGGCCAGAGGTGGTTCTTCTAGGTATCCAAATTGCACCCAAATTGCTTGAAAATGTAGTCATATGTCAGTTCTAGCATAACATATTTCTCCAATGACTACCCGTTTATCATCTGCATTTCTTCTTGGTGTAGCAATCTTAATGGCTAGTAGAGTACCTATCCAATACTCCTCCCGTTGCAGGAAATTCGAGACACCTTTGGGGCCTTGAAGATGGCCTAATGTTTTAAGTATAAAGAACGAGTCGAAGGAAAATGGAGGCATTCAGAATGTTAGAAAACCAAATGTGACTGACGTCCTAGTGAAGTATGACAACGTCAGCCGTTGCGCTGCAAGCATAACCCAAAACCGGTAGTAAATAAAGGTCGAGGATTATTCCAAGAGTACTTGAAGAGCAGATGTCGAGAGCCTTGGGTGTAGCGAGAGTCATTTAGTGACAGTTTTTGCGGAAGTGACAGACCAGAAAACGCTGCAGTGTGTCTAAATACTATAGCTGAAATTTCTGTATGTCAGACCGATGTGTTACACTATAGGGATATTTCCATCCCTACATGATCGAATTATTTTAGAACTCACGGATTTCCCCTAGACTCGATTCTTTTGTCTATACTTTATAGGAAATTTGCGAGTTGTCATTACTCCTATGACCATTTTCATGCCGTCAGTCATGATTTTCTCGGAACATCGTGAATCGTGAAACTATAGTCGCTGAAGTGGGAATATTCCACGATCTCCCGCAGGCAGCAGTTAAGCCAACTCAGGTGGGAGAGACTCGAGGATGTGTAACAGGCAGTTACGGACTTCTTCACGCAGCAGGACACTGTGTTTCGCCAAACGTGTATCTTCAACTTGGTGCGCCGGTGCGATAATTGCGGCAATGCTCACTGCGATTTTGCTTGATTGGCATATCGATTCTGGACTGTACGGCCTTCGAACGGAAACTTTGTGATCGCCCCATACAGTAACTCGCTTCCCACCGGAGACGGTCGCTGCAACCCAAGACTCTTAGTGTCACGTGCTGTGACGAACGCCGCAGATCCCGTAGATGTCGTTGGCCCTGGCCCGCTTCTAGTACCTGATCATTTTCCGCATTTCGTAGGGCTGCCGGATACTTTTATTAGATATTGTATACTTTAAAAGGTATTGTTAGATAGTATTTCCATTGTATTCCTCTTCCAAAGTTATCCCTTTAACCCAGAATTTCTAGTTATAGGAAACTGATGTTTGATCTATTAGGCAATCGCTGTTAGTCGTTGCGTGAGAACCAGTACCCCGCAGGCATGACCCCATCACTAGCGTTAACAGGTTGTAGTTGAAATAGGGTTAATAGTCAAAAGACAGCTTCTGAATGATATCACTGTATAGTAATCTGGGTAACGATCTATATCTACATTTTTACTTCGCAAGCCACCCAACAACGGTGTGTGGCGGAGGGCACTTTACGTGCCACTGTCATTATCTCCCTTTCCTGTTCCCGTCGCGTATGGTTCGCGGGAAGAAACGACCGCCGGAAAGCCTCCGTGCGCACTCGAATCTCTCTAATTTTACATTCGTGATCTCCTCGGGAGGTATAAGTAGGGGGAAGCAATATATTCGATACCTCATCCAGAAATGCACCCTCTCGATACCTGGACAGCAGGTTACACCGCGATGCAGAGCGCCTCTCTTGCAGAGTCTGCCACTTGAGTTTGCTGAACATCTCCGTAATGGTATCACGCTTACCAAATAGCCCTGTGACGAAACGCGCCGCTCTTGTTTGTATCTTCTCTATCAACCCGACCTGGTACGGATCCCACACTGATGAGGAATACTCAAGTATAGGTCGAAAGAGTGTAAGCCACCTCATTGCTGATGGACTAAATTTTCTAAGGACTCTCCCAATGAATCTCAACCTGGCACCCGCCTTACCAACAAACAATTTTATTTGATCATTCCACCTCAAATCGCCGGCCGCAGTGGCCGTGCGGTTCGAGGCGCTGCAGTTTGGAACCGAGCGACCGCTACGGTCGCAGGTTCGAATCCTGTCTCGGGCCTGAATGTGTGTGATGTCCTTAGGTTAGTTAGGTTTAATTAGTTCTAAGTTCTAGGCGACTGATGACCTCAGAAGTTAAGTCGCATAGTGCTTAGAGCCATTTGAACCACCTCAAATCGTTCCGTATGCATACTCCCAGATATTTCACAGAAGTAACTGCTACCAGCGTTTTTTCCGCTATCATATAATCATGCAATAAAGGATCCTTCTTTCTATGTATTCGCAATACATTACATTTGTCTATGTTAAGGTTCAGTTGCCACTCCCTGCACCAAGTGCCTATTCACTGCAGATCTTCCTGCATTTCGCTGCAATTTTCTAATGCTGCAACTTCTCTGTATACTACAGCATCATGCGCGAAAAGCCGCATGGAACTTCCGACACTATCTACTAAGTCATTTATATCTATATTGTGAAAAGCAATGGTTCCATAACACTCCCCTGTGGCACGCCAGAGGTTACTTTAACGTCTGTAGACGTCTCTACATTGAGAACAACATGGAATGAATGTGTAACCTTACCGAAAACAGCAGACTTTCAAACAGATTTATTCTTGTACACAAATCTGATGGCATGTATCAAATTCGTTCCCGTTCCTCTGTCTCCTGGTGTAACTCGAGGCAATAGCATAGTGGAAATATAATGACTGTAGCTAAAAATGTCGTGTCGCACCCAGGAAAAGTGCTGCGACATCTATTAGCGCCTTCAGCTACAAAGTCGTAAGACCAAAAGAAAAGCGGTAAAGAAAAAGACGTAATATAATACGGTCATTTCGTAGGTCGAAAATCGCTTTTCCGAAATGATAAGTCACTCACCATAGCTCAGTTCAAATTCGTTGCCGACATTATTCCTGCCCATCCACTAACGACCGCGTGTCCTGTAAGTCTAGTGAGAGAGAGAGAGAGAGAGAGGGGGGGGGGGGTGGGAGGGAGGAGGGGGGGAAGTGAGGATTCTGGGGGGGGGGGGGGGGGGAGATGAAGGGCGGGCAGGCGAGAAAGCGCGCACAGCCACACTCACTCAATTTGTAACGCGTCGCCAGATATTTACGGTTATCGCGCCGCGGTACTTATTTACGGCACCGATCTGTGTTTGGTCAGCGCAAAGTGGAAAAGAACCGTAATATAAGTTAACGCGCCGCTGCCTCGGCCACTTAAACACGGCCACGAATAGCCCCGGTGGTCGCCCGGCGGTATTATCTGATTTGAATAAAACACACCTGATTTCGGTTAACGTACTGTCTCTCGCGGGCTCGGAAGCGCTGAGTCGGACGGACGCGCCGATTCATTACGAGGGAGAGAGAGAGCCTCACTCCCTACCCCCCCTCCCTCCCTCTCTCTCTCTCTCTCTCTCTCTCTCTCTCTCTCTGGAGAAAGAACGTGTACAATTCAATGGAAATGTCTGCATTAGGTGTCGCCGCCTAATGTCGCCGCACGCCCACGTCAGTCATAAGGAAGCGGGAGGGAATAATGTGGCGAGTCGCAGGTAATGGACGCGCATGAGCTACGGCGGTAAACGCTAAACGGGAGCCGGTATAGGAAGCCGCGAGCGCGTAGGAGACGCCGTAAAGCATGCCGCGCCCTTTGTCTGCTCGCAATTAACGTCCGGCGGCGCTGATTGGCTGCCGCGACAGCCGCCACTGCTGCCACCTTGCGTTCCCGGACGCCGTCCATCCGCCTCGGGCGCCACCGCCGTTTTTCATTCATAACTGTTTACGGCAGTGTGACGCTTAAAGGAGGAAGGCGACACCTGAAGCTCGCACACGGTAGTAAATAATTCTCCTCTCACGGGTTTACGACTTCGAGTACAAAAAATGTTACGAGTATCGACGACGACATGAAGCTTTCACAATATTTTTGTGCTGTTTTCGCCATAGCCGCGAAACGCCATCACAAACAAGATTTTATTGAAAAGGATTGCTACGCATCTGCAGGTTTCTCACCAGCCGCTTCTGATCACTGTTGACGTATGTTGTTGTTGTGGTGTTCAGTCCAGAGACTGGTTTGATGCAACTCTCCATGCTATTGTATCCTGTGCAAGCTTCTTCATCTCCCAGTACCTACTGCAACCTATATCCTTCTGAATCTGTTTAGTGTATTCATCTCTTGGTCTCCTTCTACGACTTTTATCCTCCATGCTGCCCTCCAGTACTAAATTGGTGATCCTTTGATGCCTCAGAATATGCCCTACCAACCGATCCCTTCTTCTAGCCAAGTTGTGTCACAAATTTCTCTTCTCTCCAATTCTGTTCAGTACCTCCTCATTAGTTATGTGATCTACCCGTCTAATCTTCAGCACTCTTCTGAAGCACCACATTACGAAAGCTTCTGTTCTCTTCTTGTCTAACGTAGTTATCGTCCATGTTTCACTTCCGTACATGGCTACACACCATACAAATACTTTCAGAAACGATTTCCTGACACTTAAATCTATACTCGATGTTAACAAATTTCTCTTGTTCAGAAACGCTTTCCTTGCCATTGCCAGTCTACATTTTATATCTACTTCGACCATCATACGTTATTTTGATCCCAAAATAGCAAAACTCATTTACTACTTTAAGCGCCTCATTTCCTAATCTCATACCCTCAGCATCACCTGATTTATTCGACTACATTCCATTATCCTCGTCTTGCTTTTGTTGATGTTCATCTTATATCCTCATTTCAAGACACTGTCCATTCCGTTCAGCTGCTCTTCCAGGTCCTTTCCTGGCTCTGACAGAATTACAATGTCATCGGCGAATCTCAAAGTTTTTATTTCTTCTCCATGGATTTTAATTCCTACTCCGAATTTTTCTTTTATTTCCTTTACTGCTTGCTCTATATACAGACTGAATAACATCGAGGATAGGCTACAACCCTGTCTCACTCCCTTCCCAACCACTGCTTCCCTTTCATGCCCCTCGACTCTTATAACTGCCATCTGGTTTCTGTTGTTGACATATACATAGGATGATTGTTGTTAACTTTTAGAAACCCCCGAAGCTACGTAGATGACGCTGAGACAAGTAATTTAATGTAAGGCACCTAGGCCCGCAAATTTCGAGAAATACCTCAATAGCCACCTGGGGTGGCCGAGCGGTTCTAGGCGCTACAGTCTGGAACCGCGCGACCGCTACGGTCGCAGGTTCGAATCCTGCCTCGGGCATGGATGTGTGTGATGTCCTTAGGTTAGTTAGGTTGAATCAGTTCTAAGTTATAGGGGACTGATGACCTCAGAAGTTAAGTGCCATAGTGCTCGGAGTCACCTGAACCAATACCTCAATAGTGGATGAAAAACACTGAAAATGTGACGTCACCATTTCATGTATCTCGCCGCACGTGCACCGGTTGAGCCTACCCGCAACTGATCATATGAACTCAAATATTCCCGTCGGTGTGGCTCTGAGCCGACATGTGCAAATTTTGAGCGCGGGGCCCAGGGTTCGAGTCTTGCGTCTGGCAGGCAATACTTTTTCTTGCACTTCGTTAGAAAATTGTTTGTTTACATTGAGATAAGATTTATTATTTCATTTACCGGTCTCACTGTCTCCTTCAGTCTCTTGCAGAACACGGTACATCAATAATCCACAGTATAGCGTCACAAGTGAGTGAGTGTAAGCTTCTGAACTGCGTTGTTAGCAGTAAATGACCATGTTTTCTTTACTAAACAAACAAAGAAAGGACAAAAAGAAAGAAACAAAAAAAGTTGCTTGGTTTCTGCGAGGACAATAATCTTGTAGCTTCTACGTTTACAACAGATTGCATTTAGACATTTAGAGAAGGTGTTCGAAAGCTGCACCGTTTGCGTCAATGCAAGTATTTCATCGCGCAGCCATACCTTCAAGCATGCGCTAGAAAATACCCTCCGTATTTGGATCTCCGCTGCATGTGTGCCATCTGGTGCTGCGGTAGTTCCCGACAGGTGTGGACACGTGTCTTTTATTAAATGTCTTGCCTCAGCTTCATCTAAGTCGCTTCATGGGTTTTTAATCATTACTAACGATCGCCCAGAATAGGTGAGGGAGTTGAGACAAGCTACTCCACGTACAGGGTACTTCTCAATTTCAAAGCTCATACAGACTTATTCATATGACCTACGGGCCTAGCCTTGGCGTAATTTTGTAGGAAAATAGATCAAGTTTCGACTCTCGTAGTGCCTACAGTGGTCTCGAGCGTGCCCGCTGTGTGTTTTGGTTTAAAGAATCAAACTTTGTGCCACATATGGGGTGTAATTTTCATACCTATCATCGTAAAGATCCTCCTAGTAAGCCTACAATTTATGTAACAGAATAAAAACAATCCGCTTCAGTGGGGAGTAATTTGTTATTTGGTTCAAATGGTTCAAATGGCTCTGAGCGCTATGGGACTTAAATTCTGAGCTCATCAGTCCCCTAGAATTTAGAACTACATAAACCTAACTAACCCAAGGACATCACACACATCCATGCTCGAGGCAGGATTCGAACCTGTGACCGTAGCGGTCGCGCGGCTCGAGACTGTAGCGCCTAGAACTGCTCGGCCACCCTGGCCGGCCAATTTGTTATTTATTGCACGACCCGCTTCCAAGCCTAAAGGTTACTCTTCACCAAATAATTATGAAGATACAAATGTATGGCGGCCGGTCCAGTCAGCCAAAACTAGGGCGGGGGAATCGTATCCACAAACAATCGAATAGGAGCGCAGGACCAGCAACTGTGACGGCCACCTCGACAACACGATCGGAAGTGACCCTCCACGACTGCCTAGTCCGATCGCCACACGTTTATGCTTCCGTGATTATTTGGTGGCATCTGACGATGAAGCTTTAGGCTTCGAAAGCGGTTGTGCAACAAATAAGAAATCACTGGCAACTGAAGTGGATTGTTTATTCTACGAGGGCTATTCAGAAAGTAGGGAACGTTTTGGCATTAAAAAAGCTAAGTGCAAGAAATACATGTTATTACATACATCTGAAAGAGCGACTGAAATAATACTTTTCCACGTAGTCACCAAACACATTGACGCACTTATCATGGGGGTGGACAAGCTTTGAAAGACCTTCGTCGTAAAATTCTGCCGCCTGAGATCAGCCAGTGAGTCACGTCCTCGTGGAGTTCTGCGTCGTCATCAAAGTGCTGCGTTGCAAGCCAGTTCTTCATCTTGGGAAACAAGTGGAAGTCGCTTGGTGCAAGGTCGGGGCGGTAGGGTGGATGACGGAAAATTACCCATTTGAATAAATTAAGGAGTTCTTTAGTGCGGTTTGCCGTGTGAGGTCGGGCATTGTCGTGCAAAAACAAAATTTTGGACGTCAGATTTCCTCGGCGTTTGTTTTGAACTGCTCTTCTAAGGCTGTGCAAAGTTTGACAGTTATTGTACAGCGACGGTTTTCACGAATCGTTTCATCAACTTTAGCGACAAGATTGTCACTCACAATGCTCGGGCGTCCAATCTTCTCTTCATCATGAACGTTGGTTCGGCCATTTTTAAATCGAATGCACCATTTCCGGACAGAACATTCACTCATTACGTTGCGTACACTTCGCTCAGCTCATGATAAATTTCTTTAGGTTTTAGTTTTTTTGCCAACAGAAACCGTATCATAGACCGCACCTTACAACTGGCGGGATTTTTGATTGAAACGTACATTTCAAATTCGAATATCGAAAAAACCAGACGTGCAGAGACGGTTCCCGCTGTCACGGATGGATGCCGACTGAGCTGCCGAGCACGCACATACCAAAGTATACGCCATCGGCGCCAGACGTTCCCTACTCTCTGAATAACCCTCGTATTATCATGTTACTCAGTTGTGTATGTTCCCCTGATCAAACATTTTTCCATTTACGAATGATAAAATTGTTTCATTGGAAGTAGGTCATCAGTAAGGCATAAAAAATCCTCATGTCGACCTCGCGTGTCTGATCACATTGTAGAGAAAGTGAGGTAAAGTTTCCTTAACGGACCTAAAAAATCGATCCAATGTGCTCCTCGCCAGCTAGCTCAAAATGTTCATATGTGTGTGAAATCTTATGGAACTCAACTTAAGCTTACACACTACTTAACCTAAATTATCCTAAGGACAAACACACACACACCCATGCCCTAGGGAGGACTCGAACCTCCGCCGGGACCAGCCGCACTGTCCATGACTGCACCGTGTAAGACCGCTCGGCTAATCCCGCGCGGCGCCAGCTAGCTATTTGGCGTGAGTTAAGAAGAAATCTACACCTCAAATCGTATAAATTACAACCGTGTAAGGAGCAAAAGACGCTGATAGAATTGCTAGTAAGGACTTTTGTAGCGAAATATTACCCCGATTGGATGAAAAGGCTGGTGCTGGTTAGGTGTTTAAGAAGACCAAACAGCTAATATCATCAGTCCCCAATGCAAACCCCATGACAGAAGCAGCGTACTGAACCTGTCTGGTGCAGAGTAAATTCTGTGTGCAAGTGTGAAAAAGTTTTCTAAGTATTTGCATAGCGAGTGTGTCAGGTGGATCGTGGGAATCATCTACTATTCACCTAGTGGGATGTGAGAAACCACCTAAAAACCACATCCAGGCTTGCCGGCATACCGATCCCATGTCGTTAATTCGCCGGGCGGATTCGACCCGGGACCGATATACTTTCCCGTCATCAAAGCGGTCGCGTTTAAACGTGCAGCTACCGAGGTGGGACGACAAAGAACCAGCTATCATTACAAATAATTAATCAACACAACTGTAGGACTCTGAGTAGTCAAAATCCACGACAAACATGTCTTTCAGAGTCTAGAAGTTCAGGTCTTTTGTACACTGACCAGGAACAAACTTAAGCTATAAAGAAAAAAAATGTTATGTATTTACTGTACATTGCCAAAAGAATGGCACCAAACCAGGTCTGTAGATCATAAAATAAACCTATTAGCATTTTCAACGTTGTTATGTCATTTCGGAAACACCGCTTATGGTCTGAATGAGTAATAACGGCACATGGTTTTCGCTAAGTTACAGCAGATGATATAGCGTTTTCCGATGTGTGGAAGTTACTAATAATAAATTTCTTTTGTGTTCCTTAACGCAAGCTTACAGAGTAGTATCATGATCTGTTTCGGTTTCTTACTAGACCACCATAAGATATTCTGTTTAACAAGGAAGAAAAAGGGGATAGTGAAATACTGGGGAACTTCAAAATGTTCAAATGTGTGTGAAATCTTATGGGACTTCACTGATAAGGTCATCAGTCCCTAAGCTTACACACTACTTAACCTAAATTATCCTAAGTACAAACACATACACCCATGCCCGAGGGAGGACTCGAACCTCCGCCGGGACTGGGGAACTAAATTAAAAATAAAACTAACACGTATACGCAACAATATGCAGTTGAACCCTTTCATAGTAAATCGTCAACTGAACAAGCCAAGTATTCACATGTCTGCGCTTTGATTGTAGAAACCGAAATCCTTCAACAAGAGAAACGCTGAATCATTGGTAGACAGGACATGGGAGTATCTACCAACCGACCGCACAGGTGGTTGTGTTGCTGAACCAGCGGTGAACGAGATGGACTTACAGCAGTGTGGCAGAATTAGAAGGGACGTAACTTCCAGATGTGTATGCCACAAGAAGATGGTTCGATTGGCTGTCGCCAATAAACAGGCGACTAGATTCGAAATCTGTACAGAGCTTACAGGAAGCTTATCAACACGTACATTCGCGAACAGATTAGCCGAAGCTGAGTCGAGATACCGAGTTACCAGGTGTCTTTCACTACTGACGCCTTACCACAAACAACACAAACTTAGATGTTGTAGAAACATGTTGGACTGGTACACCGAGTGACATTCTGTGCTGTTCAGGGATCAGTTTTGTTTATTTTTGCGGCGATCAAACCGACCCAAGTGCACGCAAATGATCTGTTAAAGGATCACAGGACACAGCGATTTTCGAGACACAAATGTCCGCGGAAGTACCGGATATGACAACATGGTAATTGTTGAAGGGAGAGAACTGATTTGGTGATGTTGAAGGGAAGCTGAATGCAAGTTATGACGAATCCTTTTGTTGTAATCCTTCATGACCAGGTAACCAATGGCACTTTACAACAAGATTACGCAAGACCCCAAACTGCAGTCCACAACACAAACACATCGATGATTGTACGTATTCGTGACTGGACTGCCGAATGTCCTGTTTGTCACCCATAGACCACATATGGGATGTGATGGCATGACGTATGCTTTCACAGCAGTCTCCAGCCAGTACTAGGTGGTGTAATTCTTTCCATCTCAGTCAGTATGTAACTTCTTACCGCCTGTGTGTATACACTACCGGACATTAAAATTGCTACACCACGAAGATGACGAGCTGAAGACACGAAAATTAACCGACGGGAAGAAGATGCTGTGATATGCAAATGATTAGCTTTTCAGAGCATTCACACAAGGTTGGCGCCGATGGCGACACCAACAACGTGCTGACGTCAGGAAAGTTTCCAACTGATTTCTCATACAAAAACAGCAGTTGACTGGCCTTGCCTGGTGAAACGTTGTTGTGATGCCTCGTGTAAGGAAGAGAAATGCGTACCATCACGTTTCCGACTTTGATAAAGGTCGGATTGTAGCCTATTGCGATTGCGGTTTATAGTATCGCGACATTGCTGCTCGCGTTGGTTGAGATCCAATGATTGTTAACAGAATATGGAATCGGTGAGTTCAGGAGAGTAATACGGGACGCAGTACTCGATCTCAACGGCCTCGTATCACTAGCAGTCGAGATGACACGCATCTGATCCGCATGGCATCGTGCAGCCACGTCTCGATCCCTGAGTCAACAGATAGGGACGTCTGCAAGACAACAACCATCTGCACGAACAGTTCGACGACGTTTGCAGCAGCATGGACTACCAACTCGGAGATCATGGCTGCAGTTACCCTTGACCCTCCGATGGTGTACTCAACGACGAACCTGGTTGCACGAATGGCAAAACGTCATTTTTTCGGATGAATCCAAGTTCTGTTTACAGCATCATGATGGTCGCATCCGTGTTTGGCGACATCGCGGTGAACGCACATTGGAAGCGTGTATTCGTCATCGCCATACTCGCGTACCATCCGGCGTGATGGTATGGGGTGCCATTGGTTACACGTCGCGGTCACCTCTTGTTCGCATTGACGGCACTTTGAACGGTGGACGTTACATTTCAGATGTGTTACGACCCGTGGCTCTACCCTTCATTCGATCCCTGCGAAACGCTACATTTCAGCAGGATAATGCACAACCGCATGTTGCAGGTCCTTTACGGGCGTTTCTGGGTACAGAAAATGTTCGACTGCTGCCATGGCCAGCACATTCTCCAGATCTCTCACCAATTGAAAACGTCTGGCCAATGGTGGCCGAGCAACTGGCTCGTCACAATACACCAGTCACTAATCTTGATGAACTGTAGTATCGTGTTGAAGTCGCATGGGCAGCTGTACCTGTACACGCCATCCAAGCTCTGTTTGTCTCAATGCCCAGGCGTATCAAGGCCGTTATCACGGCCAGAGGTGGTTGTACTGGGCACCCAAATTGCTTGAAAATGTAATCACATGTCAGTTCAAGTATAACATATTTGTCCAATGAATACCCGTTTATCATCTGCATGTCTTCTTGGTGTAGCAATTTTAATGGCCAGTAGTGCCAGTAGTGTATGTGTGTGTGTGTGCGTGCGTGTGTGAGACAGAGGGAGAGAGATATTAGGAGTGAGCTTCGGCAGCCCGCCAGAGCTGCAGCTCAGTTTGTCAGCGGCCGGCGTCTAACCTGGTTACCGGCGGCTTCTTAATTGCCTGCGGGGTCGCGGCCCTTGCGTCAGTGCCCGGAGCCCATAGGAAGCCTCCGCTCTACGCCGCGGCCGCTTCTGCTGCTTTTGCTGCGAGACACAGCAGATTAAATTTAGGGCAGTCTGCCCTTGGAGGGAGGAATGCACCAGAGACCACCTGGCCTCGACTGGACAACTGAGAAGTTGCGAATCCAGTTTGCGAATTCTTAAACGACCGGAAAACGACGAGCAAATTCTCTCAGGGTTTCCCAGCATGTCCTTTCATTACGTGTTGTGCTACCTCATGAAGGCGATGCTGCCAAACACGAATCTAAATGCGGGGAAGAATGTGTCATGAATCCCCCCCCCCCCCTCCAAATGCAACAGTTTACTAAAACCGTTTCCACGTATTAATTTCTAAATTTCTTAGCTAATTTCGTAGAATAAAGTGGAACGTAAACTATGTTAGTAACGACCTTACGGGTGTCATGTCGAGCAATTTTTTCCATTTCCTGCACAATATTCCAACTACGGAGCCCGCCGTCAACTTCAAGTACTTCGAGCTGTGCTAACATGTGTGATCTGTGATCGGCGACCAACCTTTCTGTGAGCTATTGTTCGTCCCGCGCAGCTATTTATACCAGAATTCGACCCAAGGCGCTTACTACGTCCTTTGATGTTCTTTTGTTTTTCAGAACACACGCACTGGTATTCCCTGAAACGAAAACTCAGTGTTTCCAGCTCTGGTGGAAGTGATGGCCGGTGAGATCTTAATAAACAGAATGACGGGTCTCAAGCCTTGATAAAATTGAACTAGGTCTTCTCAGTTGATTGAGAATTCGTCGGTTATCACATTCAGCAGAGTTTGGAACGCTGAAAGAATCTGTGTTCCACGGAATAATACTGCGGCCTCTGAAATACAAGGACGTCATAGGATGTAATGGGTCTCTGTTGGCGCGAGACCAACTATAGTCCACTGCCTGGTTGCAGTCCGGGCAGCGAGTATACACAACAGTAAAAGTCACAGAACGCGAAAAACACAGCTGCGTCGATCGTCCGTAATATGGAAACGACAACGCTGAAGAACACCCGGAAACACGGCATTTATGAAACACACCGAGAAAATAAGAGACAATAGAAAATGCCAAAGAATTCTAGAAACTACAAGCTGCGCTTATCAGAGGATACTTCTCAGATGCTTGCTCGAGGCCATGACCTCATGGATTAGTTTCCGGACTTTACGCGAAGAAAGAAAGAACCATTCTAACACTGATAATGGAAGAGCACATTAAATTATGGAGTTCTCGAAGCTTTGAGAGTTTGTTGGTACTATGTTCTTTTACAGTTCTTAAATCAGTTGGGTGACATACATATTTCTCAGATTTCCGGACTAAGCCTTTTTAAATGTATTTCTCTAAACTGTAATTTCTCTAGAAATTATGCTGAAGTGGTGTAATAAGCAGCAATGTAAAGAAAAGTGTCACTATTACTGCATTAAAATTCTGTATGTTTAATAGTAATTAAACTGTTAGTATCATATCTCAAAATGTCATAGTTTCCATTACTCTGAAAGTGGCGCATGCTAAGAATAGTGGTGATAGCAAGTTCTATTTTGGGAAGGAGGTTGGGGGAGGGGGGTGGCGGAAGCGAGACAGTGAGAGCGATTTGCCACCCCCCCCCCACACCCCCACCCCCTCCTCTACTCACACACACAGATATAAGAGCACAGCCAAATCCTGGATACGCGGCTGGATGCAGCGAAAGTCCGAAATAAAAGATAAAGGATGATTCAACTGCTATGTCCATACTAGGATGAGATCGTTAGAGAAGCAACAAAGACTAGGATTGGTGAAGGATATGAAGATAAGTCGCCTCTCTGTTACAATGGGATCATCTTGGCAGTTGCCTGTAGCAATTTAGGAAAACCACTGGAAACCATCCCATTCGGGAAGAAGGTTTGAACCACCCACGCCCTGAGCGCGAGTGTCGTGTCGTCCTTCCGCTGCGTCGCCGTAATCAGACGAGATCAGTAGAGATGGAGCACATGTTGTCCGTGTCCATTCTGTCACTCTGTGTTACTTAGGTAGCGATCTGTCAGCAGACTTGTAAAGGTTTGCCTACACTAATAATAAATCTCTAAAACTGCAGTGTTTGTCTATTTGAATACCTGCCAGATAAACAAATTTTCATGGTGTCTTTGAAGGTAACCTGAGCAGAGCTTGCAGCACTGTATAGGTTTTATTTAATCAAAATCGGAGCACGGAAAAATATATCGTAATTGAAAGTTTTATCGATACTTATATTACAAATGCGAATGTAACTCTGTCACGTTTTCACGACTAATGCATTGTGTTGTGACTGGGCAAGACATCCAAGTCACAATGAGAGGAAGCCGAAAGGCACGCGTTAAGCTCACGCAGATTGGCGTGAGGTCTGGAACAGTTAAAGGAATTAATAGTAGCAAATAAATTACGTAGTTGATGTAATACTTAACTTTAATCCACAATTGTAGAACATCTCTCTTGACGGTACATGTTATAACCACAATATAAAATAATATCAAATGCTATGGCGCCTTGCTAGGTCGTAGCAAATGACGTAGCTGAAGGCTATGCTAACTATCGTCTCGGCAAATGAGAGCGTAGTTGTCAGTGATCCATCTCTGGCTAAGTCGGCTGTACAACTGCGGTGAGTGCTAGGAAGTCTCTCTAGACCTGCCGTGTGGTGGCGCTCGGTCTGCAATCACTGACAGTGGCGACACGCGGGTCCGACGTATACTAATGGACCGCGGCCGATTTAAAGGCTACCACCTAGCAAGTGTGGTGTCTGGCGGTGACACCACACATTGAACCGATTTAATATGGAGATAGCTTGAACCCCGAGTAAGAACATAGGCTATTTTGGAAAGAGTATAGTAAAAAAAAACTTTTTGATTTGAAGGATATAACGCGATTAGGGAAAAATGTTTGCTCTTTGAAAAAGCTATTTACGCTACGACTTTTGATCTTTATCGTATCTGTGATAATGTTTTTATTCGCTGATGTGTGCTACATCATACGATTCAAAGTAATGAAAACAGTCCTTATACAAACTTCAATATGTTTAATCCATACTTCCACTCTTTTTTTTTTGCATAATGTGTACGTTGTATAATGTGTGGTTCAATAGCGCGATGCATAGATGCGCTCTCCTGCCTGTACCCCTCTGTACGCACTGCTGGACATCAACGCTGCACTACCTGAATGGGCGACACGTGAGGGCAGCTGAAGTTACTGCATGTACAGTAGCTTACTCACTTACCATCACTCTTCGAAACAAAACTGACTGACTGTGCGAACACAGCTGCGGGTAATAGTATTACAAAAATAACTGCACGAAATTTGCACGTGCTTTCCTCACAACAAAACAAGAAAAGATGTCTGTATTACAATATGTATGAAGATAATTTTTTCCTTATTGGAAATCAATGTGCAATGTGTTTCCTGGTAAAATCCAACAACTGAACTTCGCAATCGATAGTTAAAATTTATTTTGTTTACTAACTGATGTGATCCATATAGCTGCTGTCATTCATATAGCTGCTGACGAACTTGCGTACGTACAGTATCTGACGATATTAGACTCTGCAACGATTAGGTTGGCTTATGCCTCTGCTTTTCTTGAAAGCTCTTGCATGAAGTACACGTAGTTTTTACATGCTGCACAGACAACAAGGTACTCAGTATCTGAGCTATGGGGCAAGGGGGCTACTCATCTTACTTTTACGGTTGATGATAAAAACCGTTTGAAATTTCACGACAAGTGGCACTGAGTACACATGTTATTAGAGTAATATGGGTTTCTATTCTGGTTTCCTTCATCTGACCTTCCTTGCCACCCGCTGTGTATCAGGGAGTCGAGTGCAGTCGGCTGTCGTGGTCGTTTGTCGAGTTCGCAAGTTCAAGGGAATTGTAATTTTGCCTGTGCCTTTGGGCGTATGATAGCAAAGAAGGTGAAGCGATGCTAGATACAAGTCTCCGAACACTTTATTTTAAATATTGTTTTACCGTGAGAGTAGAACTTTAGAATGTATTGTAGTTTCGTAAGTTACAACTTCGTGACGGATCTCGCAATGAAAGGAGATACATGACAAGGACCAGAGGTAGTTTGTATGAACAATTAATACATATTGACTTGAAATGTGAACATCATAGTAACTATATTTGTGCAAACAGTTTCCAACAAAGAAAACCCATCACTTGTTACGCAATAAGATGAACTATTACTACCACTAAACACATAGCAGTACAGGGCGGCGTGGGAATATAGTGTCCGCCAAGACTTGAACTGCAATCAATTAAACTTTGCCATTCGGTAAGTCCGAATCCTATTTTGAAATGTATAATCAGGAAACTGGGCGGTAGACTAAAAGACTCTCTGTTTCCTTAGTGGGATGTTTTAATATGGAAAGGAATATATACTTGATATTTATGAACGTTTTAGGTTAATCTGCGAGGGATGTTTCACGTGTGTATTCTTACTATCATGATGATGATGATGATTATTAATATTATTATTATTAGTAGTAGCAGTAGTGGTAGTAGTCGTAGTATTAGTAGTACAGTCTTAGTCATTAAAATTACAGCACTCTGAAGACGAAATGTAACAACCTCAAAATTGGCGTAATGCGTTGCTACATACACTCCTGGAAATTGAAATAAGAACACCGTGAATTCATTGTCCCAGGAAGGGGAAACTTTATTAACACATTCCTGGGGTCAGATACATCACATGATCACACTGACAGAACCACAGGCACATAGACACAGGCAACAGAGCATGCACAATGTCGGCACTAGTACAGTGTATATCCACCTTTCGCAGCAATGCAGGCTGCTATTCTGCCATGGAGACGATCGTAGAGATGCTGGATGTAGTCCTGTGGAACGGCTTGCCATGCCATTTCCACCTGGCGCCTCAGTTGGACCAGCGTTCGTGCTGGACGTGCAGACCGCGTGAGACGACGCTTCATCCAGTCCCAAACATGCTCAATGGGGGACAGATCCGGAGATCTTGCTGGCCAGGGTAGTTGACTTACACCTTCTAGAGCACGTTGGGTGGCACGGGATACATGCGGACGTGCATTGTCCTGTTGGAACAGCAAGTTCCCTTGCCGGTCTAGGAATGGTAGAACGATGGGTTCGATGACGGTTTGGATGTACCGTGCACTATTCAGTGTCCCGTCGACGATCACCAGTGGTGTACGGCCAGTGTAGGAGATCGCTCCCCACACCATGATGCCGGGTGTTGGCCCTGTGTGCCTCGGTCGTATGCAGTCCTGATTGTGGCGCTCACCTGCACGGCGCCAAACACGCATACGACCATCATTGGCACCAAGGCAGAAGCGACTCTCATCGCTGAAGACGACACGTCTCCATTCGTCCCTCCATTCACGCCTGTCGCGACACCACTGGAGGCGGGCTGCACGATGTTGGGGCGTGAGCGGAAGACGGCCTAACGGTGTGCGGGACCGTAGCCCAGCTTCATGGAGACGGTTGCGAATGGTCCTCGCCGATACCCCAGGACCAACAGTGTCCCTAATTTGCTGGGAAGTGGCGGTGCGGTCCCCTACGGCACTGCGTAGGATCCTACGGTCTTGGCGTGCATCCGTGCGTCGCTGCGGTCCGGTCCCAGGTCGACGGGCACGTGCACCTTCCGCCGACCACTGGCGACAACATCGATGTACTGTGGAGACCTCACGCCCCACGTGTTGAGCAATTCGGCGGTACATCCACCCGGCCTCCCGCATGCCCACTATACGCCCTCGCTCAAAGTCCGTCAACTGCACATACGGTTCACGTCCACGCTGTCGCGGCATGCTACCAGTGTTAAAGACTGCGATGGAGCTCCGTATGCCACGGCAAACTGGCTGACACTGACGGCGGCGGTGTACAAATGCTGCGCAGCTAGCGCCATTCGACGGCCAACACCGCGGTTCCTGGTGTGTCCGCTGTGCCGTGCGTGTGATCATTGCTTGTACAGCCCTCTCGCAGTGTCCGGAGCAAGTATGGTGGGTCTGACACACCGGTGTCAATGTGTTCTTTTTTCCATTTCCAGGAGTGTATACAGCAACGCATTACGCCAATTTTGAGGTTGTTACATTTCGTCTTCATAAATTCTAGCCCGGACCTAACACCTGCCAATAATTTGGGCTCTGCTAGCTTTAAATATGCATGAATGTGTGTAGCATTACCTCTAGCAAATGGTTCCTCCGACACACAATATTCAGTAACGTTCCAAATAGACAATACAGTTTTAATAAAATGTTGTTTCCCGCCAACAGAATGGGAATCAACTGTGAGCAAAAATGTTTCTCCACGTCTTTTATATCCTACCCTGTATATATATATATATATATATATATATATATATATATATATGCGCAAAAATTACCATTTCAGCGCAACCGCATTAAGTAGATTCAGTGAATTCTCACTACGTTCTGCACACAAGAGAAGATTTCAGAACGGGTTTCTGATTCAGACATGAGTGATTGTTGTTTGTGAGAAGATTGATTTATGCCTCATGAAAAAAGACGAAACTTCTGCCAGCATGCTTTAAGATTTGGGAGCGGCAGGACCGTGACTCATACGCACGACGGTTTATCATTGCGTAATATTGCTGCTCGCGTGAGCCTTATTCCACTACTGTCGTCCGAATGTGGAATCGGTAGGTTCAGCGGCCCAAGATTCAGCGTCACACACTACTGGCCGTTAAAATTGCTACACCACGAAGATGACGTGCTACAGACGGGAAATTTAACCAACGGGAAGAAGATGCTGTGATATGCAAATGATTAGCTTTTCAGAGATTTCACAAAGGTTGGCGCCGGTGGCGACACCTACAACGTGCTGACATGAGGAAAGTTTCCAATCGATTTCTCATCCACAAACAGCAGTTTACCGGCGTTGCCTGGTGAAACGTTGTTGTGATGCCTCATGCAAGGAGGAGAAATGCGTACCTTCACGCTCCCGACTTCGATAAAGGTCGGATTGTAGCCTATCGCGATTGCGTTTTATCGTATTGCTACATTGATGCTCGCGTTGGTCGAGATCCAATGACTGTTAGAAGAATATGGAATCGGTGGATTCAGGAGGGTAATACGGAACGCCGTGCTGGATCCCAACGGCCTCGTATCACTAGCAGTCGAGATGACAGGCATCTTATCCACATGGCTGTAACGGATCGTGCAGCCACGTCTCGATCCCTGAGTCAACAGATGGGGACGTTTGCAAGACAATAACCATCTGCACGAACAGTTCAACGACGTTTTCAGCAGCATGGACTATCAACTCTGAGACCATAGATGCGGTTACCCTTGACGCTGCAGGAGCGCCTGCGATGGTGTACTCAACGACGAAACTGGGTGCACGTATGGCAAAACGTCATTTTCTCGGATGAATCCAGGTTTGTTTACAGCATCATGATGGTCGCATCCGTGTTTGGTGACATCGCGGTGAACTCATGTTGGAAGCGTGTATTCGTCATCGGCATACTGACGTATCCCCCGACGTGAAGGTATGGGGTGCCATTGGTTACACGTCTCGGTCACCTCTTGTTCTCATTGACGGCACTTTGAACAGTGGACGCTACATTTCGGATGTGTTACGAAAGGTGGCTCTACCCTTCATTCGATTCCTGCGAAACCCTACATTTCAGCAGGATAACGCACGACCGCATGTTGCAGGTCCTGTACGGGCCTTTCTGGATACAGAAAATATTCGACTGCTGCCATAGCCAGCACATTCTACAGATGTCTCACCAATTGAAAACGTCTGGTCAATGGTGGGCGAGCAACTGCTTCGTCACAATACGCCAGTCACTACTCTTGATGTACTGTGGTACCGTGTTGAAGCTGCATGGTCAGCTGTTCCACTTCACGCCTTCCAAGCTCTGTTTGACTCAATGTCCAGACGTATCAAGGCCGTTATTACAGCCAGAGGTGGTTGTTCTGTGTACTGATTTCTCAGGATCTATGCACCCGAGCTGCGTGAAAAAGTAATCACATGGCAGTTCTAGTATATTATATTTGTCCAATGGAAACCCGTTTATCATGTGTATTTCTTCTTGGTGTAGCAATTTGTATGGCCAGTAGTGTACATTAGCGACTCTACTACGAACGTACGCTCTTGATATCTACAGCAGACTTCTCCGAGTTGCACAATGCCTCCCTTTTAGCGTCTGCCACTGCAGTTAGATGAGAACCTCTGTAACGCTTTCGCGCTTATTAAATGAACCCATGACGAAACGCGCTCTCTTCTTTGAATTTGCTCTATTTATCCTAGCTGATAAATGTTCCATCATTTCCTTGCGGCTCTCCGAGTGGCTGGATGGTCCTTTCGGACAATTATCACACGAGTTGGACGTGATACGTAGTTGTGCAAAGGCGCTGGTATCAGTGGCCACTTGAACATTCTCACACCCTTAGACGAGGTTCTTGAAGTCCACGAAGCACAGACGCCCGCCAGGATCGTCGCATTGTAACGGCAGAAGTGGCAGATCGTACAGCTACCACAGCACACAGAAGAGGGCTCTTGAGTCCAGACGTGTCAACACGAACCGTTGCGAACCTGTTACTAGCAGTGGGGACTACAGGCACGCACGACTCCAGCCTGTCTTCCACTCACGCCTCGGCACCGACGTGCACAGCTGGACCGGTGACGCAGTGTGCGATTTGCAGGGGGGGGATTCCCCCCCCCCCCTCTATCAGACCATCCCCTCCTCTGGTTTTAGTTTATGCATCCCAAACTAGGATGTTTATTTCCCACGCACTGGAGTAAAACTTCACATATAATTTAAATTTGTGGAGCCGAACACTGAAAGTTTTTAATACAGTCTTACTATTAATACTGTTAATATGTTTGCTTATTAATTTTGAAAAAGTGTTATGTAGTAGTTAAGCATTTCAAAACGTTTAGAACTAAATCATCATTCTCATGTTGTCATTGTTGCTTTCGTCTAAGGTGCGTCATCCGTTTACTTGCGAGCTTGCGAGGGAAGCAATGTGGCAGTCATACCGCAGCAGTCGTACTGCAGAGTTGGGTGAGCTGGGGGCTGAAAGTCCCACCCCGGGCCCTGACACAGGGTGGTAACCGGCCCGGTACCTGTGCGAACATTTACCGTTAGGCCACCCTTTGACAACGGTATGACGCGGACTAACGCACCTGGGACGAAAGCACACATTACTAAATAACGCACCATCGTCTGCTTCTAGTTCTTGGATACTATTTCGTGGACCTTCTTTAAATACTCTTCTCTTCCACCATCGTTTTCTTTTCCTTTGGTTTTCATTTCCGTTGTTAGCTGCATGTGCAAGTACCAAGTAGGCCGCCGCTGCGATACTTTATCATCCTTTATACTGCAAGACCGACACGTGTGGCACAAATTCTGTTGCTTTGGTATAAATTAACCTGCCGCATGCAACATACGCCGCAAGAGGTTGCCTGTTGTAGCATGCTACAAGACGACGCACGTCACATTTCCGTAGCATGCCACAATGTTGCAAGACGTCGCCCCAGGGTAAACGAGGCTTTAGAGCCAGGTCTGTATTGTATGGTGCATGTGATGTGTTGCGTACGAAACTAAAATCTGCAATCAGATCCAAACGTCGTGGAAAACTGTGAAGAGGTGTCATCCTGCAGCGAGATAACGCTCGCCCACATTCTGCCAAACGGACGGCCGACGCAATAAAGGAGTTGAGATTCGAGGTGCTGGAACATCCACCATACAGTACAGACCTGGCTCCAAGTGTTTTTCACATGTTTGGACCCTTAACGGAAGCACTACAGGGAAGAAGATTTGAAAGTGATGAAGAAGTCATTGCTGCGGTGCAAAATTGGTTACAGATGCAACCGAAAAACATATTTTCTGATGAAATAAAAAAAAAAAACTCTTAAAGCGTCAGGAAAACTGCATTGACGTCCAGGGAGGTTACGTAGAAAAATAACGCATGTTTCAATTTTCTATCATCAGAATAAGTACAGCTTTTCACAAATGTGCCTTTACTTTTTGAGTTCCCGTCGTATACCTGTACGTAGATGATTTAGTAAATAAGCTTTACCTATAATGTACTTTTAAAGATATAACAATGGATGGCTTTTCTGATAGTGCATATGCGTGAATAGTGAGTTTCGGCATTAACATCTATTTATAAATGACTGTTTAACCATGGATAACGACACCGTCCAAGCTAGTAACATATGTAATTATACTAGCCCCCTAAGACATATCCCCCCCCCCCCCCACTGGTAAAAGCACAAATCGCACACTGCGGTGACGTCAGAGGATCACTTGGAATGGCAATCCGTGGTCCTCAGCAATGAAAGCAGCAACGGGAAGGTTACATATTTTTCCAGCAGGATAATGCTCGCTCACACACAGCCCGTGAAACTTAGCGTGCTCTGGAACACGAGCAGCAACTTTCCTGGCCAGCACGACCTCCGGGGCCGGCCGCGGTGGCCATGCGGTTCTAGGCGCTTCAGTCCGGAACCGCACGACTGCTACGGTCGCAGGTTCGAGTCCTGCCTTGGGCATGGATGTGTGTGATGTTCTTAGGTTAGTTAGGTTTAAGTAGTTCTAAGTTCTAGGGGACTGATGACCTCAGATGTTAAGTCCCATAGTGCTGAGAGCCATTTGAACCATTTTTGAACGACCTCCGGACTTCTCTCCAATCGAGTGAGTGTGGGAGATGATGGGACGAGAAATGCACCGTGCGACTCGTCAACCAACAGCTCTTACGGAACTACGTGAACAGGTCGAGCAGGCGTGGCATAAAGTATCCCCGGACAGAATTCGCCATCTGCATCGTCGACTTGATCCCCGACTCAGTGCCTGCATTGCCTCCCCCGAAGGTTACACCACTTACTAATATGGATGTTTCAGCATGTTTCGATACCTGGTATTTCAGAACCGCTTGTACTATTGAACTGTAAACGTAATCATTTCATGCACTCCATATGCACTGTTGCAACAGTATACCTAGAGTGAAATGTAAACCTGTAAAAGAGTATACTATTTTTTTCCGGCTGTGTAATGCTTCACAATTGATTCAAATGCATGAAATGAGTTTTTAAAACGGGCTGGTACAAGAATAAATTAGAAGTTGATAGGTATAAGAAAATGGAAGGCTAATAGACTCGTACGAAAGTGATCGGTTTCATTTGCGGACTGGTGCAAATCCTGATCGAAAGCCATTGTAAAGTTACCTCGCTGATATGTGGCACTGATAGTAATAACGCTAATGGAGGCAGTTCAGCCACCAGTGCAACAAAGTGAAGTTGTAAATAATTGAAATCGTTGCACGTCTAATTACTAGTCTTTTTAAAAGGAGACTTCTTACTGTAATACCTGTGCATGATGTAGCGGAAAGCAGCAAATGAGACTACGCAGCAAGTACCTCTATTGGTAAGAAAGTCTCTTAACACTTCAGTAGTCACGTATCTCGTCTTATTAATCAATCTGTCCATGAGTTCGGTGCGGGTCACAATTACACTGCCACCTTTTAATAAGCCACTAATATATCAGATCGCAAATCAGCAGTTGCAGATTTTCATTGTGCAGCCGTGTCGGCCTTAATTGGCCTGTCATACGTAACGATTGTCCAATTAATCATTAAATTGATTTATAAACCGTTAACTCGTATTGGCAAACAGAATTAGAGATCAAATCATTTAGTAGCGCAAATACCTCTACCTCTCCTTTTCCGTACTTACATTCTCTCTCTCTCTCTTGCTCTTCTTTCTCTTTCTTTGGTTCTCTGCCTAGTTATTGTTTTTATGACAGATCCACGTACTCCAGACAAAGCGCTGATCGACGAAGCTGAGGCTCTGCCAAAAACAAGCAATTCTTTTCTTAATATACATGACATAAATCGGTACGAATGTGTGTTTCTTTACTGATGTTGTTAGTAGAAATTATTAAATTTCTTTCTGAAGAACTGAATACTGCTCATGTTGACGTGGTACATCATCTTCTACATACGTAGAAAGAACTACGTTTGGAATTACTGGTACGTTACAGAAACTTAAAAAGACTTTGTACTTGGGGCACGAGGGTAAACCGGTAAAAAATAAGTGGTATCAGGTTTGTAGGATCATTTAGCGAGGTACTGTTAACGCAAAACAATTATTGCGCTGTTTGATTCGGGGAAGCAAGTGAGGTACGTAGGTAAACCAACAGCTTCAACAGGAAGATGAAGAAAGAGATTATTGGTTCCTCCTCCATCGTGCTGTAAACTACGCTCATAACGACCACGAAACATTTCGTAGTCGAATTTCTGAGTGCCTCGTGAACTTTGTGACCTATATTTCAGTTCACTACCGGGAATGGAAATGCGGCGCACTTCTACTGGCTCAGCAATAGGAAATAATTTAAAAGTATTTGTTAGGTATCCTCTTATCTCGACGTAACAGCCATATCTGGTGTCTCCTATAATCTTTTTCGTGTTTTCTTTGTCTAACGATTTTCTTCTCTGTTTTTCCTTCCAGTGCTAAGTAAGCTAGTCGATGATGATGATGAAGATGATAGGTCTGTTTGGGCGCATGGCGTCGATGTTTTTTGAGTACGTAACAAATATGACGAAAGAAGCAAGAATTATGCTGACATTATAATAAAATAGAATTTTTACACTTCGTTTGTGGAGATTTAACCCCCCACACCCACACACACACACACACACACACACACACACACACACACACACACACACACACTGACTGCGTCCGTGCACAGTGAAATTGCTTCTCGTATTTCAGTTCTTAAAACCCTATTTGAAACTAGAGATTGGTCCAATAAGACAGTGATAATATGTAGCTGCATGATTACTTGACAAAAAAAGCGTTAGCATGTGTCTGTTATAGGAGCAGAAATCCACTACTGTACCACACCATTGTTGAAAATTGATGGAAATATCTAGCAATAGCTATGCAGCTTTATCGCTGGCACAATGGTGACGCTTGGTTCACACGTCTATCTTTGCGCGTTTGAATCTAAATTGAAGACAGCGGGAATAAGCAGATGAGAGGCGCTACGATCTATAAGCTTCATATACTTAAGTTGTAAGTGGAGTGACCACAAAAAACAAATAGTACTATAAGCAGATGTCAGAGAGCTACATAGGACGAATATAGCTACGAAAGAAGTGGCTTGCAAAACATTTGTTGGCTTTCAAAACATTTGTCCGACCGATTCTTGACTGTTGCTCACCACTCTTGGACACTTGCCAAGTAGGACTAATGTACGGAATAGAGAAGATCCAATGAATAGCAGCGCTCTTCATCACGGAATCGTTTAGTCGACGCGAGAGCGTTACAGAGATGCTCCACAAACTTCAACGGCAGGCGCTACAAAAGAGGCTTTATGCAACACGGAAATGTTTACTATTGAAATTCCCAGAGAGTACAACGTATTACTTCCTCCCACATACGTCTCGCGAAATGACCACGAGAAAATTCGAGAATTATAGGTCTGTTTGGGCGCATGGCGTCGATGTTTTTTGAGTACGTAACAAATATGACGAAAGATGTTTACCTACAGTCATTCTCTCCACGCCCCATTCACGAACGATAAAGGCACGCGGGGATCAGTTATTGGTACCGAACGTATCCTCCGCCACTCACCGTCAGGAGGATTCCGGAGTGTTGATGTATACCATATCCCTTCCACTGATACCATGGTTCACCGTATACGGTTTTCCTCGCCTGCTCTTTGCAAAACCTCATTTTCAACTTTTTTATATCCACATACAGCACGATCAGATAACTTAACGAAAGGGACGTAACGTCCAAAATACAGCTTTTCAAATGCAGATGTAATTTGATCTTTTCATGTATATCTACCTCTGTAAGCGTTATATGTTCTTGCAATGGCAGTTAAACTTATTATGAAATGATAGTGAAAACCTGTGTTAACTTATTCCCTCTTTTTGTATCGTTTGTCTGTAGGATCACTAAACTATACAGAGAACATCAACTGATTGCGTGTCTAATAAATTCAGTCAAATAAACGAAAAATGGTGTAAGAACGCCATCTTGGGGGATTTTCCATTTTTGAGGCAGGTGGAGCGAGATGTTCTTTAGGCTTTGTTTCCAAGGACTCAGGACAAAGTTGATTGCATTAATACCCCAGCGGGCGTCGACGCAGTGCGCGGCAAGTGCGAGCAAAAAAGGAAATATTGTGCTCAAGACGCTTTAATTAACTGCTTGTCGTGCGAGAGAGGTACTAACATTCATTACCTGAAAACAAGGATAGTAATTACTCGGGAGTTTTTGTTCCATGAGATGTTGATGGATGGTATAATTCCAGTTAAATTACCGATATTATGCACGGAAAGATTAAATCTCGCCGTATGACGCCGTCATTTCCTGCTGTACTAAAGTGTATGAAGCGTGCAGCTCATAGCGTCCCTCATCTGCTTGTTCCCTCTGTGTTTAATTCTGATTCAAACACATAAAGACAGGCGTGTGAACCAAGCATCACTTGTGTGTCAGCTACACAGCAACTATCTGTGTGTAATTACTGTAACTATTGTCTTAATTGGCGACATTTTGAACTCGCTTTCTTCGCAGGTGGAACTTCACTCGTAATCAAGCCACTTAGCGCCAGTTTTCCAAGTTTACCAAACACGGTGTCAGAGGGAATGTTTTTCAGTCAGATACCAGTATAGTAGAAAAAAACTAAATTGTTGACGAAAATTGTTATCCATGTACTGAACTATAGTTACTGCGGATACTGTCTGTTTAAATGAAGTATTAGCAGTAAAATTTGCTGCCTCATCTCTTAACCAAAGCTTTTAAAATGGCTATGAAATGAACCTCAAGTCTTCTAGTGCGTGAGAGTTAGGGTCCGCGGGGGCAAAGGTGCACACTTAACACATTTCTCTTTTTTTCCCTTCTGCTTTTCTGGTTACATGACAACGAGAATTGTACACAGTACACCAGTACACCTAGAATCGTACTTTACACGATACCATTAGTTCAAGATTGTTTATTATATGTGTTACAAATGCCCCAGGCCTGAGGTAAACATCCAATTGTTATGCGGCAAAATTCCACACAAAAAGTAATTACTATAATTATATCAGACTAAAGGAGTACTACAGTATTTGGTAGGTACTGCTATTATTAATTTATGTAATGCTTTACTATATCAAAATCGTCAGCCTCATAACACTCATCATTGTCTCCACCATTGTGATCGTATTAGACATCAGAACATGACACTAAGTAAGGTACCTTTAATTTAAATATAAGACATTTTAATACAAGGAATACAAGTAAACACAACGTATTATTATTATTTCGCCTTTTCTCTCAGTCTGTATTCCTGTTTCGTCTTCATTATAAATTCGATGGGACGGAAAATTATATTTGGATTGAAAGTTTCCAAGTTACAAAAAAAAAAGTTCCATTTGTGCTTTATTCAATCCCATTACTCTCCAAATACTCATTTTGTCAGGTAGCCTCAAACTTAGATTATGACGAGCGATGAACGAGCGAGCTCAGTTTGTCCCTAGTATTTGTGTTCCTGGATTACACGGCTGGTTTACGCCATTTCTTTCGGCAAACTGATATTCTAAATGTTGGAGGTGTTTAAACATGAAGCCCTAGACTGATACAGTGCTCCACCAGTTCAGTTTCCTTTGTCTCAGAAAATACTTGCTTGAAACGCCCCAGTAATGTCGCTCCATAGCCTGCTTTAGGACTTTAAGTAATATGAATTCATTACATCCAAGGTTTTTAGGTGCCTTTTTAATGTAAAATCCATTTTCTATTAGCATATTAACCTCTTCTAACGCTTTAGAAGACAACGGCATGGAGTCCTTTCGCTCTCGTGGTTTCTATAACATCAACTAGTCTTTTTAATAGTGAATCAGTCGATGCGAAATAGTGGATTATAAATTAAGGTCCACTAAATACGTTAGATAAACCTACGCGTTCGGTATTAAACCCGAATAAAGGAAAGACGACCTTTTGAGGCTTAGGTACTCATGCCGACATTAGCCCCAACTAGTTCGTAGGATCTTTGTCCCTTGGCGCTGATTTCTGAACTTCTGGTATTAGCTGTCATATACGACAATTTTTAAACTAGCAAATAAGCTTAAAGCGTGAGTTAGTATATGCACTTAAATACCAGGTATTTGTAATTCTATGTGATTTTATTATAGCAAATAGATAGCTATCAATTACATGGTAAACACTTAGATCGAAAGTTCCAGAAAACTTACTCACCTTTTATATCGAAAGCTTCAAAACACAAACCACTAACACAACGCGCCTGACCCACGATAATATCTCTCATCTGAAGATGCAGGGTTGACAGACTACATTCACAAGTTGGAAAAATACTAGATTCGAATCTTTGATCTGTAAACACCTTTGCCCCCTCCTACCCTATCGCACCAATAAAGAAAACTTAAGGATTGTAGAATCGAACTGAAGTACAACAAGCTAACAGTATCAAACACTTCGTAGTCAAGGTTCATTTAAGCAGTAATTCTGCTATTCGCCTTTAGCTGTTCAAATAAATCATGGACAACCTAAGTGATGATTTTTACTGATTTCCAGGATTCTGGAAGGTATGACGTCAGCAGTTGTATGTTTACGAAATTATGCAATAAACTGCAGAGAACCGTAGAAGCTGCAATATTAATTTTTTATTGTTTGATGACTAGTTTCGAGCCTAAGCTCATTATCAAATCACCCGCTAAGCTATGTGATGGATGTTACTGTGTAGCTTAGTGGACAATAAGATTAGGCCCGAAACTAGTCATCAAGTAACAAAGAAAATTATTATTCCAACATGGTCGTTTCTCTGCAATTTATTGCCTGATTTGGTGAATAATAATTGGTGGACGAGCTCTTGAGTCTTGTGATATGACTCTGTACTAGCCTGATCCATCTTTGATCCGATGTCTCATGGGATAAAAGATCTTCGTTTTTGTCGTTACGGTGATTTTCTGTTATGAAATAGTAGATAATTTTTTCTTATGAGTATTATTTTCTGATCATTACGATTTACCTATGGAGAATACGCACAAATCCTTCAACAGGAAAATGTAACGTATTGCTGCACGAACAGATTGTGAAAAGTACCTGTGACACGGCTACATGCTAGATGTAAGAAAACAACGAATTCCTCAACAAACGTAATATTTACATCATTTATTTGTTACATTACTACAAGGAGCTGTAAAGGTAAAAACTGTAGTAGAAGACAGAGATTGGAATACATCTCTCAAATAATTGAGGACGTAGGTTGCAAGTGATACTGTGATATGAAAATATTCGTACGGGAGATTAATTCGTGGCGTGCTGCATCAAACCAGTCAGAAGACAAAAAAAAAGCTTAGCTGTCTCATATTCATTCCCTCTCCCCTGCATCAGTGATTTTATCGATTTGAATTTATAGCATGCCTATGGTCAGTCCACACACACGTATCGTAAACGTCATCACATTTTTATGAATTACTGTTTCTTGTTTGTGTGTGATAGTGAAATACCTGTGTTGATGCGAATGTACGAATGAGAGTTAATTTACATCGGTGCAGAAACACTTTTTTTCTCGAATAGTTAATGCTGAGAGCTGGAAGGTGTTAGAGTGATCGCATGTATAATGAAAAACTGCTCTGTGTTCGTTGTGAACATAGTCTATTATTTGACACTCCCTCCGTAGATCTTGGCCACGTTATGCGTGATAGGGATCAGTTTGAATTAACAACTCTATCAGACTGAGAGATCGACAGATATACGCGTGTCTCCGATTTGCAGTTGTTACGAGCGTGGCGCTAACGGTTCATGATAGCCCGAATTTTATACGAGTTGCGTGATGAATATTAATCAGCAGCACCGCATCATTAATTAGCTGAAGACCGTTGCGCTACCGGCTTACTCAACTTTGCAGATACAAGCTGTATAATGAAATCAGGGATTTGGATCACTTTCCCTCTACTACGTAAACGTCTCATTGGTGAATGAGTAGGGAATGGAATGCCAACTCGACTTCAGAAAGAGTACTGTACTCCACTGAACCGTTTCTTACATCGCATTTATAGCGAATCTTTCGCACAGCGGTCAGTCGCAAGCGACTGGGAAAAAGCGCAGTTTATTATCAAATACAGGGGGGTCAAATAAAAGTGTCCCCAACATTGCCAACATTTTGAAACCACTTGTGGCAGTATTAACGGAGGAAGAAAAGATCTACAGTTACTTACAACAGGCGGCCGAACCTTGGAGTATATTTACGCAATCTTCACATCTGACGTAGTTGTTAGCAGCCTGGTCGCGGCCATAGCTGGCCACCCAGGTCACCTGATCTGTCAGTGTGCGATTACCGTGCGTCGGGAGCCCAGAAGACTAAGGTGCATCGCAACTACCATCATAGTTTTCAAGAACTGCAACAGAACATCTCGGGTGAGATTGCAGCAGTTCCAGCAGACCAGCTTCAACTCGTCTTCAGCAACTTGCTGACCGGGACTGAAAAGTGCTAAGAAATGAATGGTGGCAACTTTCAAAATCTGCTGTAGTCAGGTACTGCATTTCTTTTCCTCTGCTTTGTACCCTGGAACTCTGTTCTCCCGGCTGCTTTTATTTGCCCTACCGTGTACAAGACGAAAAAAATCGGATGCGTAGAACTGTAGACCATTACCTATAACATCGGGCTGCTGCTCGATCTTGGAACACGTTCTGAGCTCATACGACACACACCTCGCCATTTTCACATATAAATCATGAATACAACAGGCATATTCTTATTAATGTTTACAAACCCCCGGAGTGATGTAGATGATACGGCACAAGTAATTTAATATAAGGCGCATAGGATCGCAAATGTCGGGGAATACCCCAAAAGTAAATGACAAGTGCTGAACATATAACGTCACCAGATGACGTACCTCGCCGTACATGCCGTGGTGTCATCTACCGGTCAGTCGCAGCTTATAATCCTAAAGCCGCCGGGACACGTACCGTGCTGTCGAACATCAACGTTGAGCGTGCCAAGTTCAACGTGCTGCTGAACGCTCAGAAATGATGTGAGTTGTGCGTACGGTACGCAGGACCCAGCGTGGTATACGTGATCACAGCGCATTCCACTTCTAGTTCGTAGAATACACTGTTTACTAACGGGCGCGCGTAAAATTCCCACGTTAGCTCTACTAAAACGCACATATCCTCCATCGTCCACGAAAAGGAACGTACCATGACCAATCAATAAGGACACAGGCTTATAAAAGTTCCATTACAAACAGTGCGATACAAATTTGCAATACTTCTCCACATAAGATAAACATTAGTTCATCATTCCCATCATTTTAGTAAAACCCCAAGGTCAGTTCAAAAAATGGTTCAAATGGCTCTGAGCACTATGGGACTTAACATCTGAGGTCATCAGTCCCCTAGAACTCAGAACTACTTAAACCTAACTAAGGACATCACACATATCCGTGCCCGAGGCAGGATTCGAACCTGCGACCGTAGCGGTCGCGCAGTTCCAGACTGAAGCGCCTAGAACCGCTCGGCCACTCTCTCTTTTTTTTTATCTCATTTTGATCGTTTTCGTTCGTTGTATTTGCTCGGTGCGGACGTCGCGAGACATCCGTTTATGTTCGTTGTTGCTCGATGAACTCAGTTTTTTTTATTACAGAGGGCAGCTAACCCTCTGACCGAACACGCTGAGCTACCGTGCCGGCTGACGAAGGTCAGTCTTACTTGATCACTGTTCATACCCAGTGCAACATATTAATTACAAAGCATAAAAGAGAAAGGAGCAAAATATTTTATACAAGTAGCGAAAGCTGTCCTGTAGATTAAGCCAATCGAACAAACTCACCCCTCGAAAATGGGTGAACTTAGATTTACATAACATCAAATATTATAGCATATACTTATATTAAATTAACAATAAAGTACCAGAACCTAATAAAAATACAAATTTTAGGAAAACAAATCTGAAAGTTCTGAGGCGCGAACCACCGCTCTAGCTTTTAATCTTCTTATGGATCGGTGACGCTACTCACATCGCTTTTTTTTTTTCATTTTTGTTCGTTGTTGATCGTTGGGTTTGGTCGTTGCGGACGTCGGCACGTGACATCCGGTAAAGTTCGTTTGTTGATCCTTCCACTCAGTTTTTTTTATTACAGAGGCCGACGATTTCTCTGACCGAACACGCTGAGCTACCGTGCCGGCTATCGCTAAACCATCAACACACTGCTGGGTACCAATCATAGCATATTGCCATTTGCTGAAAACTTTAATCGTAGGTATGTTAGTGATTGAAATTTAATTATAACAAATTGTACCGAGAACAATGGGTTTTGGGACGATCTTCAGTGTGTCGCTGCCTTCAAATAGCATATTCTCATAATACGCAAGTTACAATAAATCTATTGCCACGAATATGATGTTTCTCATTATTTATTGGAACAAATCACACAGTTAACAACAGGTTTTCCAGTGATCCTCAATTTTCTGGTGCTCAGAAATGGCGTATATAAACGTATATGCTTGAAATGAATGCCAATATGGCGCCTCACAACTCTGTGTTTGAGGGAGATGGCGTGCATGTGAGATAGGTGGTGTTGTACCATCTCACTGGTCAATGCTCAGACGCACGCTCTGAATATCTGACATGCTACGAGGGCAGCTCAATAAGTAATGCAACACATTTTTTTTCTCGGCCAATTTTGGTTGAAAAAACCGGAAATTTCTTGTGGAATATTTTCAAACATTCCCGCTTCATCTCGTATAGTTTCATTGACTTCCGACAGGTGGCAGCGCTGTACGGAGTTGTTAAAATGGCGTCTGTAACGGATGTGCGTTGCAAACAACGGGCAGTGATCGAGTTTCTTTTGGCGGAAAACCAGGGCATCTCAGATATTCATAGGCGCTTGCAGAATGTCTACGGTGATCTGGCAGTGGACAAAATCACGGTGAGTCGTTGGGCAAAGAGTGTGTCATCATCGCCACAAGGTCAAGCAAGACTGTCTGATCTCCCGCGTGCGGGCCGGCCGTGCACAGCTGTGACTCCTGCAACGGCGGAGCGTGCGAACACACTCGTTCGAGATGATCGACGGATCACCATCAATCAACTCAGTGCTCAACTTGACATCTCTGTTGGTAGTGCTGTCACAATTGTTCACCAGTTGGGATATTCAAAGGTTTGTTCCCGCTGGGTCCCTCGTTGTCTAACCGAACACCATAAAGAGCAAAGGAGAACCATCTGTGCGGAATTGCTTGCTCGTCATGTGGCTGAGGGTGACAATTTCTTGTCAAAGATTGTTACAGGCGATGAAACGTGGGTTCATCACTTCGAACCTGAAACAAAATGGCAATCAATGGAGTGGCGCCACACCCACTCCCCTACCAAGAAAAAGTTTAAAGCCATACCCTCAGCCGGTAACGTCATGGTTACAGTCTTCTGGGACGCTGAAGGGGTTATTCCGTTCGATGTCCTTCCCCATGGTCAAACGATCAACTCTGAAGTGTATTGTGCTACTCTTCAGAAATTGAAGAAACGACTTCAGCGTGTTCGTAGGCACAAAAATATGAACGAACTTCTCCTTCTTCATGACAACGCAAGACCTCACACAAGTCTTCGCACACGAGAGGAGCTCACAAAACTTCGGTGGACTGTTCTTCCTCATGCACCCTACAGCCCCTATCTCGCACCGTCGGATTTCCATATGTTTGGCCCAATGAAGGACGCAATCCGTGGGAGGCACTACGCGGATGATGAAGAAGTTATCGATGCAGTACGTTGGCTCCGACATCGACCAGTGGAATGGTACCGTGCAGGCATACAGGCCCACATTTCAAGGTGGCGTAAGGCCGTAGCATTGAATAGTGATTACGTTGAAAAATAGTATTGTGTAGCTAAAAGATTGGGGAATAACCAGGTGTATTTCAATGCTGAATAAAACAACCCCTGTTTCAGAAAAAAAAGTGTGTTGCATTACTTATTGAACTGCCCTCGTAGATTTGCTCTGTACGTTCGGAAAGACGCCCGAACGCGCTATTTCACGCTATGACGTCAGAAAGTCGGCACGCTCAACGTTCTGATGCACAGTCCGTGTGGCGACGGCTTTACTCAAGTCAAGTATACGGCGTGGCAAGGCCTACGTCCAGGACTTTAGTGGTGGGGCTCAGGGTTCGAGTCTTGCGTCTGGCAAGTAATAATTTTTTGTACTGCATCAGACAATTGTGTGTTTACACTGAGGTAATTGAGCCGTGGTGCGCGCCTGGTCCTATTGGCGCCAGTTGTGCGCGCGTTGTATCTACTCTGTTTCTCGCGTTATCATCTTTGCTGGGTTATGTCTTCTCTCTGGGGCTGTGTGGTGGCGAGTGGTGTGTCGGATACGGAGCTGTAGGTGTGTGCCTGAGTACTGGGCGTCCTGGCGACTGCAGCCACTTAACACCGTTGACCGTTTGGCTAGGGGGTCCCGGGTTTTCCTGCAGCGTTGACGGTTGATGGCTGGTTCAAATGGCTCTGAGCACTATGGGACTTAACATCTATGGTCATCAGTCCCCTAGAACTTAGAACTACTTAAACCTAACTAACCTAAGGACGTCACACAACACCCAGCCATCACGAGGCAGAGAAAATCCCCGACCCCGCCGGGAATCGAACCCAGGAACCCGGGCGTGGGAAGCGAGAACGCTACCGCACCATTACGAGATGCGGGCGACGGTTGATATCGGCGAGTTTAGTGGGCAAGGAGCGGCTGTCGTCGCGTGCAACCTGATTACGAAGTGCATCGGTCAATACGCCCAGATATATGGAACAGGTTGTTAACAGCCGCCCGCATCTCGTGGTCGTGCGGTAGCGTTCTCGCTTCCCACGCCCGGGTTCCCGGGTTCGATTCCCGGCGGGGTCAGGGATTTTCTCTGCCTCGTGATGGCTGGGTGTTGTGTGCTGTCCTTAGGTTAGTTAGGTTTAAGTAGTTCTAAGTTCTAGGGGAATTATGACCACAGCAGTTGAGTCCCATAGTGCTCAGAGCCATTTGAACCATTTGTTAACAGCCACGAGCAGCAAGGAAGTATTATCCCGTACCTACTTGGAGTCCTGAAGATATTGGCCTTCTTGGCATTTGTTTGAAATTATCTATGAAGTTTGTTTAGTAAGTACTGTACTTAAATGCTGTTAACTCTGTCCCGGTGTGAGCTGGCCAGGAATCCAGTTTCTTTGTGCCCCAATGTTCAAATGTGTGTGAAATCTTATGAGACTTAACTGCTGAGGTCATCAGTCCCCAAGCTTACACACTACTTAACCTAAATTATCCTAAGGACAAACACACACACCCATGCTCGAGGGAGGACTCGAACCTCCACCGGAACTAGCCGTCTTTGTGCCCTTTGCCGCTGTGTGTCTCGATCTGAAGGTTTCTCTATGCATCAAGCCAGTATTTTGGAATCTTAATCTCGTACTTAAAATCATGGTTTGTCATTATCGAGTATTTGAAACTACTGATTGTAATTTCTGTATGTTGTAGACCTCATGTCCGTTCCTGGGGCGAGTTATTGGATTTGGTCTGTAACTAAAGTTGTGTACGCTCAGCCTAAAGTTACGCACGTGTGTGTCATGTGTGTGTGCGTTCTTGTATTTGCCACTCACATACTCCGTGTTGAGGAGCCCTTCGGGTTATAGCCGTACAGTTTAACCTGCCATCTGCCATTTGGTGCGTATCCCAATTACTGTGTCTATTAGCCCCTAAGAGGCCCCACTAAAGGTATACCTTGATTTTTTAAATCTAGTAAGAATTATTACATAATTATTCTTTTAAAAGAGCTTGTACATTGCTTCTTGTTATTGATGGAAAGGTTAGCTTGCAATGTTATGAGCGGGCCGCTTCCATGCTGAAGTTTTAGTAGTTAAATTTTCGGTTGCCTATTTAAGTATTGTTGTGTATGTTAATTTTTATCAGACTTGTTCCGCTATTTGTAGTTTGGTGTATGCTGACAGCCTTGTATCGACAGCGCTTGACGCGTTGCCTTTCTGCTGGTCCGGGCCAGGGACGCGTTTCTCTTCCGCTTCTTCAGCTTTCCCGTCATCGCACCAAAAGAAGAGACAAATGTTGAACACTTAACCTCCCCAGATCACGTACCTCGCCACATTTGCAGCGACTGTCCTTACAGGTCCTAACCCGTCGGTAGGATGCAGTGGTACCCATCGCTCCGCTGGGCTGCTCTGGTTTCTACTGCCTTTTGTAAATGTGATCTGTTGAACACGCAGAAGTTAGAAAATTATTATACTCGTTGTAACCAAGCAAAAGCTGTTCTTAGTTTGTGCTTTTTCTTTTTTCCTTGCTTTTTTCGTTTGCAGACTTCATTTAGAAAAAAACACGTAGTTATTTACTGGTAACGGTGCAGTTCGGAGGCCTATGCTTGTGACGCAATATGGTAGGTGGTGGTTGTGCTGTTCTTTGCAATTAACCAACGGAGACCGCAAGGCTGGTGATAAAATAATGAATATTACTGAGACCAAGAGCAAGGATCGGGATTAATTTAAGGAAAATAAGTGGAAGTGTGGCCCAACTTGATGTGTCATTTATCATTCCCAGACAATTTTTTTTTTTTTTTTTTTAATAACAGTTTAATCAGGAGTCAACTGACAGTTACCTAGATTCTTGAGAAATAGTTAAGATTTTTAAATTAAATTCACAATGTATAAGGACTATGCATTATGCATAAATTTACAAATAGTACTAAAAAAGTGTCACTTGTGCAACACAACGGTGGTCCGACTACAAACAGTTAATTAATTCAATAAACCCGCGGCGGCACTCTGCCTCCGCAACTAGATCACAACTGTGGGCTGATCCCACAAGACTTGAATATAAGTTCAACAAACACTAAATAAAATGCATTAACCACTAGTTATTTGCTCATATATAGACAAGATACGGACAAGCTGCCCGAAACCTACCCACATGTAAAGCCGAAGCAAGAGTAGTACTTCACTGACTGGCCACAAGCCTACTCCACATAAATCAAGTTAAGTACTTAAATAAACTACTGGGTCCCTAAAACACTGTTCAAATGATAATGACAATTAAACTCTTAGTTTTTTCAAGAAATCGAGAAACTCAGTGCTCAGTTTGCCCAAAGACTTCCGTTACACGCTCTCAAGGGCCTTACAATAACAGAAACACTGACTCAATTACTCCCCCTCCATGGTACGACACCAAAAGAATGACAATATACTACACAACCTGAGGCTGGAACGGGAGATCCGTAGAATCGCGTGTGAGCTGCCAACACCTAGGCCTCGTGCGATGACAGGAAAGCTGAAGAAGCGGAAGGGAAACGCGTCCCTGCCCCGGACCAGCAGAAAGGTAACGCGCCAAGCGCTGCCTATACAAGGCTGTCAGCATGCACCAAACAACAAATAGCAGAACAAGTCTGATAAAAATTAACATACACAACAATACTTAAATAGGCAACCGAAAATTCAACTACTAAAACTTCAGCATGGAAGCAGCCCGCTCATAATATTGCTAGTTAACCTTCCCATCAATAACAAAAAGCAATGTACAAGCTCTCTTGAAAGTAATGCTGCAGCTTCACATCGGGAATATCGCCAGTAGAAAGAATTACAGAAGGGTCCTCTTTCTCCACCTGCTCTGCGAATCAAGTGGAGAACTGGGAATCGCCCCGGGAAGAGTCCAATGACCGGGTGCACCACAGATGGTTGATGACATCGCTGTTGCTATGGCAGACAACGCTGGGCGCAATTCCCGATCGTCAGGCAGTGCGCATGCTGTGTCACGACAGTTGAACATCCCATGGTCCACTGTACAGAAAGTGCTTCGAACCATTATGAAATTGCATCTGTACAAGATCCATGTCTCAACAGGTTATATGTACCGCACATCGCTCGTGAAGTTCACCTGCTCTTCCGAAACGCATTTTGAAACGATCGAATTACCAGCCGATAGTTTACAAATGCTCAACCAGCACGATCACCTGATCTCACTACGTGTGATTTCTGGTTGTGGGGCTACCTGAAGGAGAGGGACTACCAGGAGAACATTCCACATGTGCTGATCTGAAGCGCAGCATATCAAGAGAGGTAGCTAGCATACATACGGTCATGCTTCCTTCTGCTGTGTACAATGTGAACCTGCGCTTTCAGACTCTTCTGGACACTGATGGGCGCCATATTGAGCGCCTTTGTAGCAGTAATGGTGCCCGTATGTAATGGTTCAAAATCGTTCAAATGGCTCTGAGCACTATGGGGCTTAACATCTGAGGTCATCAGTTCCGTAGAACTTAGAACTACTTAAACCTAACTAACCTAAGGACGTCACACATCCATGCCAGACGATGGATTCGAACCTGTGACTGTAGCAGTCGCCCGGTTCCGGACTGAAGCGCCTAGAACCGCTCCGCCACCGCGGCCGGCGGAATGTAACGGTATGATGTACCGTAGCAGCACGTTAAAGGTGTTTCAATTTAATTGATTCTGCATTATATCTCTTCCCCATGTCCTTGACATTAATGCTACCAAGTTTGGTCATCGTATGGTAATTAGTTTCAGGTTTTACCGTGTTAAATAGCTAAAGTTTAATTATGACCACCTAGTAAGTTAAAAAACTGCCATGAAAAAGACATAACTTTAAAGAAATTTGCAGTGATGCCCCTTTGACTTGAGTCGTCAGACTACTGACTGTTTCGATGCAATCCGCCACTATTTCCTTTTTTGTGCAACTTGTAGCTCAGATTAATGGCCGGCCGAAGTGGCCGTGCGGTTAAAGGCGCTGCAGTCTGGAACCGCATGACCGCTACGGTCGCAGGTTCGAGTCCTGCCTCGGGCATGGATGTTTGTGGTGTCCTTAGGTTAGTTAGGTTTAACTAGTTCTAAGTTCTAGGGGACTAATGACCTCAGCAGTTGAGTCCCATAGTGCTCAGAGCCATCAGATTAATGGATTCCCTCCAGTATTTATCCTCTATAGCTCCCTGTTGTACCATGGAAGTTATTTCCTGATATCCCACCATACAGTCCCTTCTGCTTGTCAGTGATTCCACCATGTTCCTATTCGCCGATCCTACGATGATTCCTCATTACATATGTGCTTTGTTGTCAGGAGAAAAGTCAATTTATGAACAAAAGCCTATCGCCAGAACGAATCGGTTAGCTGTGCGAGTAGATCGAGTGGTTGCAACAGATTTTTGATTTACGAAAAGATTGGATAATCCAATAGAGTTATATCATGGTCATGTTAAAAAGATCACCAGTTGCGTTCCTGTTGAAGTGATTAGCAAATCGGCAACGATGTGGATCAGGTTAACCGGGTCTGAGTTCGAAGATGCTTCACTCAAGTTGGAAATCAGAGTTCTGTGCGTTCCACCATCTTACCCGTTCTTTCTCGCGCTTGTGGTGGATCAGTTACTGACCGACGCCACGGCGAGAGCAGATGGATAGCGCCCACAGTCGGTAGTTCCCACTTGCTGCTCCCCGCCACCTGCCAGCATTATACGCAGCCTCGCGCCGTCGCATGAGTGTAGGGCATAACCCGCCCACCTCCCTCGTGCTCTTGTTTATGGTTCCACTAAACGCGTGTTTGCTTTTATAATTGCAGCCTTGTTGTGAGTCGGCGTTTGTTTATCGTCCCATACGTGGAATTAAGCTATCTCGCTTTTACGATCTTCACTGCATGCACACACGCAGTGCCCCAATACACGAAAGACTTATGACCAACTGCAATACAAAGCTGTAACCGCCATATGGGAACGAGAAAGCAATGAGAGGGGGGACCTTTTTTTTACGAAAACGCGCTGTTTAACACTCATCTATGACTATCACCAACATAACAGAAGTAAAGTGCTATACGGTCTGTGGACTTTATCATTATGTTTCTTGGCTACGAATACAGCCAGCACAGATTTCCTTCCTCATCCTTTTCCATCTACATATTGACTCAGCAAGCCATAGTACACTGTCTGGTTAAGGGTACCAGTCAGTCATTCTTCAGTGACGTCCGCAAATGAATCGACGAGAAGATAACTGTCAAGAGGCGAAGAACATAAAATGGCATTAGTTGTTGATAACGGAGTAATACAGGGTAGAGCCTCTCTCGGATGGTATTTAATCTGTTTGTTGAACAGGCAGTGCAGGAAACAAAGGAGAAATTTGGTAAGCTGATTAAAATTGAAGGAGAAATAAAAATATTAGGTTGGTCGATGCCATCGTAGTTCCGTCACAAAGGGAAAAGTAGTTGGAAGATCAGTTGAACGAAATAAATTCTGTCTTCAAAAGAGGTTACGAGAACCAGCAGAAATAAAACAAGGGTAATGGAAATATAATCTAGTGATTCTGAGATAAGTATATTAGGAAATGAGACACTAAAAACAGCCAATTAGGTTTTCCATTTGAGCAGCAAACTAACAGAATTAGAGAGGATAAATTTGTTTACATTGAAGTGCTAGGAAGTCTTTCCTGAAGGTATTCGCATAGATTGAAAAAAAAAAAAGGCTCTGAGCACTATGGGATTCAACAGCTGAGGTCATCAGTCCCCTAGAACTTAGAACTACTTAAACCTAACTTACCTAAGGACATCACACACATCTATGCCCGAGGCAGGATTCGAACCTGCGACCGTAGCGGTTGCCCGGTTCCAGACTGAAGCGCCTAGAACCGTTCAGCCACAACGGCCGGCCATAGATTGCAGCCTGACATGAAAGTGAAAAGTGGATGTTAAGCAGCTCAGACAAGAAGAAAAAAAAATTATTCAAATTTGTGTGACTTAACTGCTAAGGTCATCAGTCTCTAAGCTTACGCACTACATAACCTAAATTATCTTAAGAACAAACACACACACACACCCATGCCCGAGGGAGGACTCGAACCTCCGCCGGGACCAGCCGCACAGACAAGAGGACAATAGAAGCTTTTCAAACATGGTGCTAATGATGTACGGATTCGAATAAGCCAAAAGAGAAATTTACGGCGGAAATAAACTAAAAGAAAGAATCAGTCAATATGATACATCAGAAAACATTAAAGAATCGTCAGTTTAGTGATGGAAGGAAGTGAAAAGTATGATGCAGACCAAGCTTGAATACAGTAAGCAGACGTATTACTAGAGGCTCACGCTAAAGCTACCCGTCGGGCGGCTCACGCCAAAACCTCCAATTGGGTAGCGTGTACCACCGGTGGCACACGATCGGCTATATCAATTATGCAACTAGCAATATGCTAACGTTTGATGTATTACCTAACAGCCAGGCGCTACGAACATCTCTGAATACAATTTTGTGTCACCCTTCAATGAGAGAGCTTTCTGAACAAACGACACATTTAATTTAGTGTAAAACAATTTCATATGATCTCTCGTTGTTTTAAGAATAAAAGGACAATATATTAAAACGGTAGCCTATGGCATTTGAACAACACGGCTGCCCCACGTTCAGAAACAGGAAAAGCAGCGCAGACAGGTGAAGGAAAGCATGCACACGCGCGACGTCTCAATTCGAGCAACACAGTTCCCATTGCCCTCGTGAATGTGTTAAGTGAATGTAGGTTGCAGTTGTGATACGGAGTGAAGGGTCTGGTACAGAATAGACGAGATTGGAGAGCTGCATTACACTGTCGTAGGACCATAACAACATAGATATGTACCCATATACATACATGGATACAAGACTTGATATCTCTCATTTTGTCATTACCCAAGATTTAAATTAGAGGCAAAAAAATCATTTTAGAGTGGATCGCAGATGTTGATTCTCCAAGCGTTCTCAACACTTTCACGGTTTAATTACATAATTGTGTTTGAACGTGTTCATTGCGAACCAACTTCATTTTTGAAATGCATTGTCATTAGGTTCGAAAGCAGAGCTTCCCTTCTGGACGCTTACATATCTTAGAGTTTCTGTATGCTCGGACCTTCATTAACGGTCTGCGGGGGCACTGTGTCAAACACTTTCCGGAAATCTAGGAAAATAGAATCCGCTTCTTGCCTTTCTTCCTCGCTTCGCAGTATATCATGCGACAAAGTTTCGCTCGATCGATGCTTTCCAAATCCGTGTAGATTTGTGGACGGAAGATTTTCTGTCTCAAGGAAATTTTTTACAGTCGAAGTTAGAATACGCTCAAGAATTCTGCAACAAATCTACCGTAAGTATCTTGGCATGTAATTCTGCGGAACGCTCTTACACACGCGAGTCAGCCGCGCTTTTTCCAGTCGCTTGGCCTCGCACTGGATGAGGGTCTAGTGATAAATGGAAGTAAAGAAGGGGGACCAATGCCGAAGGGAACACTCTCGAAAACACAACTGGGATTCCTTCCGGACACGATGACTTAACTGTTTGGAAATTGGAAATTTATGGTAAGGTCTTATGGGACCGCCGGCCGGAGTGGCCGAGCGGTTCTAGGCGCTACATTCTGGAGCCGCGCGACCGCTACGGTCGCAGGTTCGAATCCTGCCTCGGGCATGGATGTGTGTGATGTCCTTAGGTTAGTTAGGTTTAAGTAGTTCTAAGTTCTAGGGGGCTGTTGACCTCAGAAGTTAAGTCCCATAGTGCTCTGAGCCATTTGAACCATTTCTTATGGGACCAAACTACTTACGTCATCGGTCCCTAAGCCTACACACTACTTAGTCTAACTTAAACTAACTTACGCTAAGGACAGCACACACACCCATGCCCGAGGGAGGACTCGAACCTCCGACGGGGGAACCGCACGACCCGTGACAAGGCGCCTGAGACCGCGCGGCTACCCGGCGCGGCACTTAACTGTTTATAACTGCTTGCGCTGCTTCCCAGCGCCAGGTACACCAATTCCTACGTCTCCCATACGAAAGTTTGTACGACGGTCTGAACGATTTTCTCGCGAAAATGATTTTTAAAACGGTACATTTAAAACTTCGGCTTTCCCTTTGCTGCCTTTCACTGACACTGTAGACTGGTGGAAGAGTGACTGAATAGAAGCTGTCTGAATACAAGCTCTTGATCCGCTTAGCATCATAGCGCGATATCGTATGTATGATCACTGGAACACGTAAAGAACCAAACTAAACATAGGAGTAATGCGAAGAGCCGATCCTCGCTACTTAAAGAGGTCTCACTCAGCATTCAGGCTAATGACAATTTCGTGGCAACCGTTCCAATAAAGAATGAAAATAACATATGGAGCAGAATGTAGAAAATTATAAACCCTAAATATATAAAATGAAACCTCCGCAACACCATTACTCTACTACTACCACTACTACTACTACAACTACTACAACTGATGCTGATAGTCTCAGATTACTACATCAACAACGCGGAGCAATGAAACTGTAAGTCATTAGTTTGGGCGGTGGGGCCGCTAGAGCGCCAGCTGCGATTGCTGGCGGTAGCCTACAAAGTTTTATTCTTAGTTTAGTATTTTATGACGTCATATCAATCCGGACTTGTAAGTACAGAAGTTAGAAGTGTCCAAGCCGACGTCTTCGATCCCGATCACCGAGGTGCCAGGAGAATATGTCGGCGCGATCTATAGCGAGATAGAGATATGGCGTCCTCACATAGGGCGTGAAAGAGAACTTGGGTGAGGAGCTGATAACGTTTTATAATGTCATAGTGTGGAATTCACGTTCTGGAGGATTTTCAAGCGCGAAAGGCAGAATCAAACTCCTCAGATTTTGCTTCTTGGTGAGGAATGAAATGCGAGATCGAATTTTCTTGACAAGCAGAACTTAAGAGATGACACATTGGATTAAATCGTATGATTTGTTACAATCAGACGTCAGTTAATGACCTAACCATGGTTCCAACCTTGAGGTAAAATCAAAGACACAGAACCAAACTGACGTCTACTAATTTTAGGACAGTGGATAGGGGCTTAGACTGAGCTGTGAAAGGTTGCAGGTTCGTATCATCCTTCTCTTTTTATTATTCACCTTCATGTTTTCCACAAGAATCTGAGCTTTTTTATTTAATAGGTGTTTGTTCTTTAATATTCATGTGATGTTTATATAAGATCTGTTAACGAGTATATTGACAAAGCGAATAACATTGTGCAACTCGAGGTACACCCCACGAATAGTTTGCAAAAAGGCATCAAGGATACTCTTAGTAACACAAACTGTCTTATAGACGAATACAAAAAGAGGACCTTATATGTGTATAGATTGTATTACTGGTCTAGATGTTAGTGTGATCACTTTTTAGGACTGTGAATAAGGCTATATTATTATAACTGAAACTATGGTAAAGGTTTAGAATATACATAATTAGTGCAACTGTGGGCTGTTTCCCATTCGAGACAATACATTATGTTCTCTTCAGGCCTACACAATGAACTATCACAGCTATGCAGTTCTCATCTGCATTTAAGTGTTGTAACGATGTTCTGAGGAGTGGAGATTATTTTCTAGTGACTTTTCCGCGATTAATCGATTAAGAAGTGATATATTCGGATATTATATGATGAAGTGTACGTCATCCATTACTATGCGATTTTTGGACCCAATGTGGAGTCTCATTTGATTTAACATTTCGTGGTATGTACTTGAGATAGCTCTTGGTTTCTGCATTTCCCCTGCGATGTATATGGAACAGTCAACATCCGGTTTGGTTGAGCACTATTCGATGTTTAAAATCCGTAGTGACATAGTCTAATAGTATATTTGTTAATTATCTTCGTTCTGTAGATACTCGCCAGAAGTATGATGTTAGGAATTTTCTGCCCAAATAACTGATGTTGGTTTCCCATCTTACAAATTGTGCTCTTACAATTAGAAACATTAAAACTTTGTGTTATTGGTGGAAAAGGTATGCTTTTGAAAAGTTAACGTATGCCATATCCATTCTTTGGTTGTGGTACCTATGGTCTTATTACATGGGTGGACACATTTTTACTTTTTTTACTTTTCAAATTTTTATTTTTTACTTCTTACAGTCGTCATCCGAGAGTGATCTTTTGATTCTTCCTTGTAGAGTATTGTCTAATAACCACTGAGTACAGCTATGGTGTTTCAATAGGTGTGATGCCTTTTTAATGTATCGTTCCTTTTTGTATACTTACTACAAAGATGGGAGATGAAGAAGCTTGCACAGGATAGAGTAGCGTGGAGAGCTGCATCAAACCAGTCTCAGGACTGAAGACAACAACAACAACAACAACAACAACAACTACAAAGAGTACCATTTCTTATTATGTACCCCCTTTACTTTACCTGTCATATGATCCTGTTACCTAATTTACATATGATTAGTCCGTCTCTTTACCCGCCTTTATGTATAACCATACATATTTACAGACAATGGATATGCTGGAATGATGGTTGCATTACTTTGACAGTTCTATTTTATGAATCCCTCGCTTAGGTTATTGATGATTTTACAGTATTAATGAATAACTATTAATTTATAATAGTGCGTATTACGTTTATCATGTATATTTTAATTGAGACTGAATTCTATTCATTACGTAAATTAATATGTAACAATTGCATCTTTTAGACAACACGCTCTGTATTTTAATATGTACTTATTGCTCTGTTATAACCTTCATTGTATAGGCCTGAAGATGATAAAATGTATTGTCGAAACTGGTAGCCTAAAAATAAAACCTAAATAACGGCGATTGGTATTTTATTATTGGGAACACTGACATTGTCCCGCACCGATCGGTGCTGCACGAAAGGGGTAGCTCCCAGCAGCATTTGTTCTGTAGTGCCGAGTGTCCAGAGGTTTATACAGTTCTCATCGTTGATTGTCAGTAAGACAATCAGCAGACCACCTTGCACTACCGATCCCCATTCTATATCGAAAGTGAACACTGTGAGACACAGTGAAACAAAAGCTTCAGCAATAAGTACATGTCTATGCACAACACAATATCACCTTGTACGTAACACCGAAAATGCAGATAAAATACCTTCTGCACTTCCAAAACTTTTTTCTGTTTAATAGCTGGTGATGAATTTTAAGACACTGCTAATTCTGAATCCGTGACCTCAATTACAGAACTATATTTAATACGCAATGGGGGTATTTGACTGTTCATTTTCAGAATTCATTGTAATTATAATGTCAATATTGTAAAATGTTGGATAATAGCCAAGGGAATTTTACTTAAATGTATTGATAGCAACGACGAAATGGCAGTAGCTGTGCCGTTGTTTATCTTTGCGTATAGAGAGTCTGTGTAGCGCTGCGAGCAGAGAGCAGGCAGAGCAGCTTGAGTCTTGAAAGAGTGCAGATGTGTTTGTTGGGCACTGCCGCAGACGTGGTTTGCTGGTATGATCGGGCCACCACAGGTGCAATTACTTTGTTAACCCGCGATTACTGAGAGCACGGTCGGAGTGGACAGCTGGATGAAGCTGCAATTCTAACTACTAAGTGTCCCATAACTATCCGTGGCTCTGGAAACGACTCTTGTTTGGCAACGAGCAGCAACAGCAGCAGCTCAACATTGTCTTCAGCTACATGTCATTGTCCTCAGACTTTATTACTAAGCAGGGCATCTTTCCATTCCGTTGCAATCACCGAGTGTCGTAAAAATATGAAAATTGATCAACCATTTTTTGCCAGTTTTGTTTGTTTGCTAATGACCAGTTTCAGTCTAAATTTTGCTGCCTCAGTAACTGTTCATTCTTGTATTGCATAACAGCGGATTAACTAATTTGGAATTTTGAGCCTTAATGTCATTCACTCACAGTGAAGTAAAAGTTCACCGGAAAAACTTATAACTAAAGATACTGCACAAATTAAGAGTGCGCTGTTTCATTTATTCTATGTCCAGCTTAGCGAGTGACTTCTGCTGGCTTGGTACATATCTTATTGTTCTTATGTTAAAAGCAAATCACTTGCTCGTTCGCTTAAAATAAATTCAGTTCTATCTTTCAATAATTGAAAGTAAATTACTTCCTTTTTTCCAAATCTTGCATTACTTTACTCTGAGGTTACTGAAAGACATTTCTTTACGTAACAAAGTTCCAGTTATAGTCATTCCTTTATATAACTAGGAACTTCATTTAATCTTTCTTTCAAAATTCAGTATTTAAGAATAAGTAACTGCAAAGTCAATGCTTTCTGATTCATTCATTTTCTCCTGAACTGTTGTGTCGTGGAAAGGCGTGACAACCTTACGTTGCCACGCCAGTGATTATTTATTTAATGTCTTTGCCATTGCCTACTTAAGATCTGGATATTCATTACCCTAGTGGTCTGGTGACCGTTTGATTATCCTTTTTTTGCCACCCAGTATTTTTTTATTACCAGAATTTTTTATATTAAAATTTTTACGTGATACCCTTTTCACCCCTGCATGGTTCGTGAGCGATTACCCTATATTTGAACCATTCAAAATTATCCGTATTTGGATTAGGTTTAGAGTAGAATCTTCTGTCAGAAGGCTCCATTGTACACTTTCCTCCTACTAACCGGTATTATTTTCCTTAGATAACAGTAGCCTTCAAAGGGCTCTGAGCACTATGGGACTCAACTGCTGAGGTCATTAGTCCCCTAGACCTTAGAACTAGTTAAACCTAACTAACCTAAGGACATCACAAACATCCATGCCCGAGGCAGGATTCGAACCTGCGACCATAGCGGTCGCGCGGTTCCAGACTGCAGCGCCTTTAACCGCACGGCCACTTCGGCCGGCTAACAGTAGCCTTACTCACCGTAAAATGTCATTAGGCATACGCGATCACGGTCATTTATATCGCAATCCAATAGCCGCAATAGGCCGATTAAAAAGGGGAAGGTTACAACCTTAAAAGGGAAACATCCACATCGCCCCCTCCCCTCAGATTTAGTGGTAAGGGGGCCCAATGGATAGTCAATCAAAAATTGAACACAGATCAAGCATGAAAGCAGGAAAATGATATGCTATAATTTGAAAAAAAAAGGAAAATGAAAATAGTGAACGGCCCGAGAACAAGGAGTGCTATATAGAGCAGGCGGCAACAGAAATATGGTCGTGGTTAAATAATTACGGTATTGGGCTGCCAAGTGGGTGAGCCGTGTTCCAGCCTACCTTGTGACTTTTTTTTTTCTTCGCTGGTCGCTTTATTCAAATTTGTGTCTGATACGTGGTGCAACGTCCGTTTGCAACAGCGAGGTTTAAGGTAGGACCTACAATGACAGTTGATTCTGCACAACTACCCTACCAACAGCCGAAAGGAAGTGGCTTTCGAATGGGATCTGCAAATGCTTGATGACAAGACGACAGGAACAACCGAATCCTCCACCGGAAAACACGTTTGTTGTGTTATATACGGCATTAATGATAGTACGCGTATCGTAAGATAGGAATTTCTTATCGACACACCTCATTTGTACGACTGGTGAGTGAGTGAGATATGGCTCCTTACCCGATATAGATGTTCGTATGAATGTGAATGTCATCACTCCCAAGGAAATGATAACTTAGTAGTTTGTCACATTAGCTGCATCAGATGAACGCAACAGTTTGACAATCTCACAGTTTCTCTGTGCGATGTCAAAACATATGTTTTTAATGTTTTTGAAGTTGCGTTTAGTTTTGGAAGTCTTGACTCTCGAATTCCTTTGTTGCAACATAGTTCACACCCGTTTAGTTGTTGTTTTCATTTCTGTGAGATGTTTATGTGGTATCTCGCCAGCTCTCACTATTCATCATATTTAATTGCCACAGTAATGTATTCTCACCACATGACTCATATTCTGTGTGGACGTGCGGTTCTAGGCGCGTCAGTCTGGAGCCGCGTGACCGCTACGGTCGCAGGTTCGAATCCTGCCTCGGGCATGGATGTGTGTGATGTCCTTAGGTTAGTTAGGTTTAAGTAGTTCTAAGTTCTAGGGGACTGATGACCACAGATGTTGAGTCCCATAGTGCTCAGAGCCATTTGACTCATATTCTCTAACCGATGTATAGTATGACAACTGCCACGACTACAGAAAGAGAACTAACATTTCAATGACCGGACCGACCGTTCGTGACGTTGTGAAAAAAAAAAATAACAAAACAAAAGCCGGCCGCGGTGGTCTAGCGGCTCTAGGCCCTTCAGTCCGGAACCGCGCGACCGCTACGGTCGCAGGTTCGAATCCTGCCTCGGGCATGGATGTGTGTGATGTCCTTAGGTTAGTTAGGTTTAAGTAGTTCTAAGTTCTAGGGGACTGATGACCTCAGATGTTAAGTCCCATAGGGCTCAGAGCCATTTTTGAACAAAACAAAAAATGGCACAAAGGAGGTTTGAACACAGCTCGCTGCTCGGCGTCTATACCATGACCGCTTACCCACGACACCGTTGTTCTTTCAGACTGACTTTTATTGCACTTCCTGTTTCTGCAACGTTCACTGTAAAAAAAAAGAAAATAAAAAAAAACAGAGCCAACTATCGCTATTTGTTTGCCTCAAGCACTCTGAGCTTCTCATAGAGGGCACTCCGCCGACAACTTAGTGATAAGTTGCAAGCCCCGCCACCCAAGTTCGCCGTCGGGAGGATGGGCACGCGAATTCAAACTGCCGGAACATCAGCACAACAGGGAATCACGAATCCAGACGCATAACTAAGAATATATTCCTTAAGCACGGAGTCGATGGTCGTTTTCGGTTATGCTGTCATGGAACGGCTTCTGGAAACATGCAATAAGCCACGAATGGAAGTAAGCTAGTGTGGGCAGTATTGTGCTTTTGGGGACACTCATTTGAGCTTCGGCGTGACCTGTGGAACGTAATCCCCTTATATCTTTCCAAACAGCGAAGGCATCTTCCAGACTAACTGTGGTGTCACAAGGCTAGAATTGTGCTACATTAGTTTCAGCAGCATGATAGGGAACTAACATAAACTCATTGGCCAACAGATTCGCCTGATCTGAATCAGGCGGTACTTTATCGGCCGTCAGTTCTGCACCCTTTGACCACTGGCGCCACATGTCTACTGAAACATACCAAGGACCTTAGAACGAAATTTTCTCTCTGCCGCGGTGTGTTCCGCTAGACCAAAACTGTGTGCTAGACCGAGATTCGAACTAGGAACATTCGCCCTCTGCGGGCAAGTGCTCTACTGACTGAGCTACCCAAGCACTACTCACAACCCGTCCTCATAGCTTTACTTCCTGCAGTACCTCGTCTCCTACCTTCCAGACTTCACAAACGCTCTCCTGCGGAACAAAGGTCGCAAGCTGGAATCTCGGGCAGGCACACAGTTTTTATCTGCCAGGAAGTTTCACACCAAAGAATTGTCGAATCCATGTCAGACGGAATCACCTCTGTATTGCATTGCAAAGGTTGACCAATACGGTATTAAGCAAGTGGTCATATTAACAAGAGGATGGTCATCATTGGTCGTTGAAGTAGAAATACTTGTTTATGTTGCAATTAGAGTTCAATCACTGCGTGACCCTCATCAATGCTAGTATTAAAGGCCTGTGGACTCATAAATACAAGCATTAAAGCTGCATTATCTGTAAATATCAGTGAAGAGTACTCGTCAGAGCGAAGGTAGAAATGCATTTGTACCTTCCGTGTCCACAAAGATTTAATTCTAGCATTGATGATGGTCCCGCAGTTACTGAAATGGATTGGCGACGGAAATAAAGGTCTCTACTTAGACGACCAATGCTGACCAACCTTTTGTTTCTAATGCTGGTGTAGTGGTCGTGGTGCACGTAACTCCTGATGGAGTCGCCATTCAAAACAAAAGTGATCATTATGGTTTGCTGTCAGCTTATATTTTCAGTTTTATGCTCATTGGCATATTTATCCGTATTATACAAGGCGTACACACAACGCATAAAGTGGTGTTAACTACCAGTCCGTTTTGCAACCTGCACCACGCAAGTAACGAGCAGCCCTCAGTGGCACGCCATCACCGTTTTCTTTATCTTAAATAGCTTTGTGACTAATGCCCTTTTGGCATATTTATTATTTTATAAATGATATATAAGTCCTGTCAGTCTTTTACGATGATTCCGTACTTATACCCTATCATACGTTTTTAGTCATTATTCTGTGACCATGTTATACACTCCTGGAAATTGAAATAAGAACACCGTGAATTCATTGTCCCAGGAAGGGGAAACTTTATTGACACATTCCTGGGGTCAGATACATCACATGATCACACTGACAGAACCAAAGGCACATAGACACAGGCAACAGAGCATGCACAATGTCGGCACTAGTACAGTGTATATCCACCTTTCGCAGCAATGCAGGCTGCTATTCTCCCATGGAGACGATCGTAGAGATGCTGGATGTAGTCCTGTGGAACGGCTTGCCATGCCATTTCCACCTGGCGCCTCAGTTGGACCAGCGTTCGTGCTGGACGTGCAGACCGCGTGAGACGACGCTTCATCCAGTCCCAAACATGCTCAATGGGGGACAGATCCGGAGATCTTGCTGGCCAGGGTAGTTGACTTACACCTTCTAGAGCACGTTGGGTGGCACGGGATACATGCGGACGTGCATTGTCCTGTTGGAACAGCAAGTTCCCTTGCCGGTTTAGGAATGGTAGAACGATGGGTTCGATGACGGTTTGGATGTACCGTGCACTATTCAGTGTCCCCTCGACGATCACCAGTGGTGTACGGCCAGTGTAGGAGATCGCTCCCCACACCATGATGCCGGGTGTTGGCCCTGCGTGCCTCGGTCGTATGCAGTCCTGATTGTGGCGCTCACCTGCACGGCGCCAAACACGCATACGACCATCATTGGCACCAAGGCAGAAGCGACTCTCATCGCTGAAGACGACACGTCTCCATTCGTCCCTCCATTCACGCCTGTCGCGACACCACTGGAGGCGGGCTGCACGATGTTGGGGCGTGAGCGGAAGACGGCCTAACGGTGTGCGGGACCGTAGCCCAGCTTCATGGAGACGGTTGCGAATGGTCCTCGCCGATACCCCAGGAGCAACAGTGTCCCTAATTTGCTGGGAAGTGGCGGTGCGGTCCCCTACGGCACTGCGTAGGATCCTACGGTCTTGGCGTGCATCCGTGCGTCGCTGCGGTCCGGTCCCAGGTCGACGGGCACGTGCACCTTCCGCCGACCACTGGCGACAACATCGATGTACTGTGGAGACCTCACGCCCCACGTGTTGAGCAATTCGGCGGTACGTCCACCCGGCCTCCCGCATGCCCACTATACGCCATCGTTCAAAGTCCGTCAACTGCACATACGGTTCACGTCCACGCTGTCGCGGCATGCTACCAGTGTTAAAGACTGCGATGGAGCTCCGTATGCCACGGCAAACTGGCTGACACTGACGGCGGCGGTGCACAAATGCTGCGCAGCTAGCGCCATTCGACGGCCAACACCGCGGTTCCTGGTGTGTCCGCTGTGCCGTGCGTGTGATCATTGCTCGTACAGCCCTCTCGCAGTGTCCGGAGCAAGTATGGTGGGTCTGACACACCGGTGTCAATGTGTTCTTTTTTCCATTTCCAGGAGTGTAGAATATAGATCATTCTTTGTTTTAAATTCTGAAGAGGACACTCCTAGCAGTGCTGAAACCAGGTTAATTTGTTAAAAATATAGTGACCGAGGGCTGTTTCTCTTTCAATTGTACTTGAATATTGTTAAGCAGTATAAGAAGAACAGAACATGCAGCTGACGTTTCTGACACTGTTGTGAAACACTTGGAGTCTGCTGAAGATGTGCATAATGGCTCTAAACCGATTGTGGCAGTACAGTAAAAGTTCTTAAGAGTATTTGTGGCTGATTGCAATTAATTTCAGCAATAATGAACTTGGCTCAAAGGAGTTATGCTGAGCAATAATCCTGTGTCCACACTGAATCGAAACAGTGAAAAAAATGAACAAATAAAACAAAAAATTAAAAATTTCAATTGTTTCGTTAGAGTCCAGACATAAAAACTCTGGTGTCAGCAGTTTCGAAAATAAAGATTAGACCTTCGTTGTGGCGTCTGTAGCGAGCTGTTTCTTTGCATGTAACATCCTAATTAGATCCATCTGATGTTTTTTCTCATGCATATACACAGACCAAATGTTGAGTGGCCCAAAGATGACACAACATATGGTCTATAAAAACAATTTAGAGTCAGAAGGTTTCGGAACTGCTGTTGTTTCAGCTGATTTTTTTTTTTAAATTGTGTTCAGTTGTTTCAATCTTCTGTGTGACAGTATTCATTTACTAATCATATAATATTATCGGATTAAGGGTTCTCCTCACTCTTAATGTGATATGACACGGAGCTTTTCTTATATCTTCATTCCACTGTTTTTAATCTTCCATAATTTCATACATTCATTAATATCGAAAAGCAATTTATAAAAAAAAATGTTACGCCGTCATATGATGTCCGAAGCCCTTTTATCTTGCGTCTATCTAATCTGAACGAGAAACTTTCGATATTCTTCACGTAGATGCGGCTGAGACAAAATGGAAATTTAATTAATGTCCGCCTGGCGAAACTCAATCTTGTTCGTCTGCGCTTTATTTGTCAATTTTGCCCTACCTTTTTTACCCGGGAGTGCAAAAATTTAATTGACTTTCTTGTAAACCGTTTGAAGTATAACTTCACACTATTCGCCGGCTGTCCAGATTCCAATTACAGTCACTGGCTCCGGACGCTATAAATATTCACAGCACGTGTCCGAGCTACAGCGATTAACCAGCGATGTTATCGGACTGCAAGCAAATCCGATACATAAAACATGCGCTAATCGGCCCGGGCTAATGCAGCGGGCACACAGCGGCAGGAAATGCTTGCAAATGAGAATGCAGGCTTTCTCGGCGAATTTAAAGGACGAAATTGCACTTTCTGCCGGGAACAAAGTTCAATAATTTTGGGCAGAATTTCTAAATAACTCTGCTAAAACTTGCCATCACACTCTGTAACTTGTTGAGGGTTCTGTATTGAACGTAGTCAGGTCGCTCCTACACTGACATTTAGTCACAATCCTTATTAAGGTCCAAGACGCTTTACGTGGGTCTGCAGACTCATACACAAGCTGATGGAATGAAGTGCAAGCATATTCCTGTTTTCTGCAGCCTGATACGTGTTTTATTTTTCTGTAAATGTAGTTACATGAGTGTATCGCTTAATATGCAAAATATAGCATGAAACCTTAGATTATGAGCGATCCAGCCAGCTGCATGCCGTAGGCTCCTCTTAAGGCATCCATTAGTAGCTAAACTTCTTACCGCAGGCGGAAGAAGGGTCATGAATAATGCACATCTTCTGGTACAAAGTTAGTGATTGTAAACATTTATGTAACTTGTTCTTGTTACGAGTACTGATCTCAGGAACGGATTTGTTGGTTTGAAGCAGGGCAATTTATTTACAATATACTTCACTGACGACCAACTTATTTATTTATTCACTCATCCAAGGATCATCTCAGAATGATGTAGGATTTATCGCGGTAATCAGTTAAAAATCAGTAGCCCAAGATATAGATATAGGCGGCATAGTTAAGTATGCTCTATAAGGATAGGTGAACTGTTAGGCCGTGGTCTTCTCATGGAACCATCGGGTCATTTGCCTAAAGTGGTCTAGAAAAGCACCAAAAATCCAGACCAGGATGGCTGGACAGAGCGAACCCCATCCTTCCGAATATGTAGTCAGTGCCTCAAGAGCTGCACCACCTCATTCGGTTGGTCCGTATTATACAACGTTCTTTGATTTACCTGCAAAGACCTTCTGAGAGTTAATAGTATAAAGACATAGTTTTGCTCATCGCCGCGCACATTAAGAACACCCGCTGATGAAATTTTCAGCCATGAAGATGCTGCTATGTTCTTTGCGAGGACTCCAGCCTGTTCGGACAAAGGCCGGCCCGAGTGGCCGAGCGGTTGTAGGCGCTACAGTCTGGAACAGCGCGACGGCTACGGTCGTAGGTTCGAATCCTGCCTCGGGAATGGAAGTGTATGGTGTCCTTAGGTTAGTTAGGTTTAAGTAATTCTGAGTTCTAGGGGATTGATGACCCCAGAAGTTAAGTCCCATAGTGCTCAGAGCCATTTGAAACTTTTTTTTTTTTTTTTTTTGTTCGGACAAACAATTCGTATGCCACCAACATTCAAGAATTCTCCAAGTTTCCTTCGTGTCCTTCCCTCTGTCCAGATAAAAAAATTGCAACAACAGGACATTACTGTCGTGTACTTTAAATACTGACACATGACTTCCTTGCAAAAACGGTAAACTGTGATCAGGTATGGGAATGTGATATGCTGTTGCCGTTAACCCCTTTATTATTATCCACTACTCTGAGTCCTCCAAGTAATCTTCAATTGTGTAGTATGCATTACTGATGAAGAATATTTTAGGTGCTTTTTTGAACAGATGTATTTCAATAATGTAGCTGTTAGTATACCTAGGCTTTCAATGGACTTTCGCAGGACATTCGTGTATTATGCTTAGGATGACAATGTTTGGTTTGTGGAACGCCCGTACAAAGTCCCAGTTCTTACACTGTCCAATCTAGCCACTGCCACGAATAATGATGATGATGATGAAATGATGAGGACAGCACAAACATCCAGTCCTCGGGCAGAGAATGTCCCCAACCCGGTCGGGAATCGAACACAGGACCCCGTGATCCAGAGGCAGCAACGCTAACCACTAGACCACGACCTGCGGACGTATTCATACTTAGGTAATTCGTATTCTTCACTTGGGGCTCTGAAAACATTATGCTGGCTTCATGAGTTATTCCAAAATGCTACATCGACTAAAAATGAACTAAAAATAAGCTGAGACTATCAGTTTTTCATATTTTTACTTCATCTACGTCTGATAAAATTTACTTGCCGAAATAGTTTGTTGCATTGTTTCACTAATTTTGTGGTTTAGTAATCTCAATAGAATTTATCACCAAATCGTAATCACGAGAATTTAATAACACTGCTTCTTTCCTATTCTCATGTCTTCTTGAAATATACATACGCTGTTCGTTTATTCTTTTTTGGTCTGCATCTTCAGTAAGCCAGTGTACTGTCGCACTTTTCCGTTCTGGTCCTCTCGGAGATATAAACTAGAGAAAATACCATGTTGCCCGTCTATTTTAGGAGTTTTCTCTGCCCGGCGACTGGGTGTTTGTGTTGTCCTCATCGTATCATCATCATCATCATCATCATCATCATCATCATCATCATTCGTGAAGTGACTAGATTGGGCTGTGAAAAAGTTTGGACTCTGTAAAAATTGAGCCGGTCTGAGTGCCCGAGCGGTTCTAGGCGTTTCAGTCTGGAATAGCGCGACCGCTACGGTCGCAAGTTCGAATCCTGCCTTGGGCATGGATGTGTGTGATGTCCTTAGGTTAGTTAGGTTTAGGTAGTTCTAAGTTCTAGGGGACTGATGACCTCAGATGTTAAGTCCCATAGTGCTCAGAGCCATTTGAACCTTTGTTTTTTTTTGTTTGTTTTTTTTTGTAAAAATTGGGACTTTGTACGGGCGCTGATGACCGCGCAGTTGAGCGCCCCACAAACATCGTCGTCATCGTCCTGTCTCTTTTAGGGACATACGCTCTCAGTTGAGTATAACGACTATGTTTCGGCTAAAAAAATGGTTCAAATGGTTCTGAGCACTATGCGACTTAACTTCTGAGGTCATCAGTCGCCTAGAACTTAGAACTAATTAAACCTAACTAACCTAAGGACATCACACACATCCATGCCCGAGGCAGGATTCGAACCTGCGACCGTAGCGGTCACGCGGTTCCAGACTGAGGCGCCTTTAATCGCACGGCCACACAGGCCGGCAGTTTCGGCTAAAGACCATTCATTATCGTCTATGAAAATTTTATTAACTTTTGTATCCCGCCTGGTAGGCGGCGCGTGGGTCTGGTCCTGCCCGAATGTAGGAAGCTAGAAGGAGCAGGTGAGGTAGAACTCCCGGTACTGCAGTGTGAATTTAAATCACCTTTACTTTAGCAAAAAGATGAATACATAACTTTGGACTCAGGAGCACATAGGTGCGAAGCCGGATGTCTCACGCTCACAGAAGTTAAACAGGCCAAATCTGTAGTGACTCGCCCACTATGAAATAGAAACAATGTTGCTTGGTCGTCTACTTGGCATCAAAAGGGCTGAATCCGGAGCGGCGCTCGTAGAGCTGCACAGCGCCGGCTAGAGGGCGCTGTCGTCGGTGTCGGTGTTGCAGTGCCAACCTAGCAGAGCGCACCTACGTTGTGGCATCGTCGCTATCGGTACCACACTAACAGCTCATCTGCATTCGCCGTCGAGAAAATTCTCTCTGCCTCGCCCTATTTCGCTCTTTTCCAGACGACGTTCCATGCCTGATAACAGCTGTTCAGCCAACAGAATTCGCTGCTTGTGAGTCACTGATTCCTATTTTGTTCTGTAAAATCGTTCGAGTTCATAGTTCGTTACTAAGGAGACTAGAGAGCTACGCTCTGTGCATTGCGTAAAATGATATGTGAAGTGACGCTACGCGGGGTGGAACCATATTCATTCTTCAGGTTTGAGTTTTGCCCTCTTGTGGTTATTTTCAGTGCAGTTGTGAAGGTCGAGTGATACAAAGTCGTGGAGCTTGTAAGGCAAGTAAATATAATGTTTTTCGATGTTATAGGATGTTGTTTCTATGACCAAGTCGAGCCATCGGGAAAAGTTTGATGCCCGGTGCTATATGAGTTAGGGTGCACTGGTGCTAAGACGCAGCGAACGTAATTTTACGGGCGCGGCATTCTTCGCACCGCCGACAGCAATGTAATATTACGGACAAACTGCCTATTTGCTTCTGTCTCGGGTTTTTCGGCCTACGTTTCGCCAGCACGAGTGGCTGGCATTGTCAAAGCTTCACCCTCCATTGCCGGTGGTGAACTGGAGCCGAGCTCGAGGCCGCAGACGCAGACTATATGTACCTGGTGCGCCAACGTCCGAGGGCTTCTCAGCGGTCATTTCCTGTGCGGTTCTCCTCTTGCTACCTGGAACGGTCGTTCGCTACAGTACGGAAAGCCAGGATCCGTTTACCTTAAGGCTTTCCTCTTTCTTGTTGAAGCTGCTCACGTGTTTTTGTATTTCTACAGCTTCTCTGAACAAGCGCGTGTGATAGTGCTTCTCTAGAGCCAGAACTTCCGTGTCGGCGAATTTTATTACGTGGTCGGTCTCACTCAGTGCGTGCTCTGCCACGGCCTATTTCTCTACCTGCCCCAACCTTCAATGTCGCTTATGTTCTTTGACCCTGGTGTTGATTGATCGTCCAGTCATTCCTACGTAAACTTTTCCGCATGTGCATGGTAAGCGGTATATTCCCGACATAGCAAGTGGGTCCCTTTTATCCTTTGCCGATCTAAGACAATCTGTGATCTTCCTTGTCGGTTTGAAAATTGTCTTTACGCCGTGTTTGTGCAATATACGGCCGATTGTGTCCGTCACTCTGGGAATGTATGGTAGAAAGGCCGTACCCGACATTTCTTTTCATGATTCCTTACTTCGCCGAGTGTTTGGCTCTTTTACACTTATAATATAATTTGTGGAGTACCCATTGCTCCTCAGAACACTTTCCAGATGTTGCATTTCGCGTTTGAGGTGCTGGGGCTCACATATGCGTCCTGCTCACGTTACGAACGTATGAATCATGCCTCTTGCAGAAAGAGGAAAGCCTTATGGTAAACGTACCCTGGCTTCCCGTACTGCAGCGAACGACCGTCGCAGGTAGCAAGAGGAAAACCGCACCGGAAATGACCGCGGAGAAGCCCTCGAACGTTGGCGCTCCAGGAACATAGACACTACTGGCCATTAAAACTGTACACAAACAAGAAATGCAGACGATAAAAGGGTATTCATTGGACAAATATATTATACTAGAACTGACATGTGATTACATTTTCACGCAATCTGGGTGCATAGATACTGAGAAATCAGTACCCAGTACAATCACCTCTGGCCGTAATAACGGTCTTGATACGCCTGGGCATTGAGTCAAACAGAACTTGAATGGCGTGCACAAGTACAGCTGCCCATGCAGCTTCAACACGGTACCACAGTTGATCAAGAGTAGTGACTGGCGTATTGTGACGAGCCAGTTCCTCGGCCACCATTGACCAGACGTTTTCAGTTGCTGAGAGATCTGGAGAATGTGTTGGCCAGGGCAGCAGTCGAACGTTTTCTGTATCCAGAAAGGCCCGTACAGGACCTGCAACATGGGGTCGTGCATTATCCTACTGAAATGTAGGGTTTCGCAGGGATCGAATGAAGGGTAGATCCACGGGTCGTAACACATCTGAAATGTAACGTCCACTGTTCAAAGTGCCGTCAATGCCAACAAGAGGTGATCGAGACGTGTAACCAATGTTACCCCATCCCACCACGCCGGGTGATACGCCAGTATGGCGATGACGAATACACGCTTCCAATGTGCGTTTACCGCGATGTCGCCAAACACGTATGCGACCATCATGATGCTGTAAACAGAACCTGGATTCATTCGAAAAAATGACGTTTTGCCATTCGTGCACCCAGGTCCGTCGTTGAGTACACCATCACAGGTGCTCCTGTCTGTGATGCAGCGTCAAGGGTAACCGAAGCCATGATCTCCGAGCTGATAGACCATGCTGCTGCAAACGTCGTCGAACTGTTCTTGCAGATGGTTGTTGTCTTGCAAACGTCCCCGTCTGTTGACTCAGGGATCGAGACGTGGCTGCACGATCCATTACAGCTATGTGGATAAGATGCCAGTCTTCTCCACTGCTAGTGATAGGAGGGCGTTGGGATCCAGCACGGCGTTTCGTATTACCCTCGTGAACCCACCGATTCCATATTCTGCTAACAGTCATTGGATCTCGACCATCGCGAGCAGCAATGTCGCGATACGATAAACCGCAATCGCGATAGGCTACAATCCGACCTTTATCAAAGTCGGAACGTGATGGTACGCATTTGTCCTCCTTACACGAGGCATCACAACAACGTTTCACTAGGCAACGCCGGTCAACTGCTGTTTGTGTATGAGAAATCGTTTGGAAACTTTCCTGCTGTCAGCAAGTTGTAGGTGTCGCCACAGGCGCCAACCTTGTGTGAATGCTCTGAAAAGCTAATCCTTTGCATATCACAGCATCCTCTTCCTGTGGGTTAAATTTCGCGTCTGCAACACGTCATCTTCGTGGTGTCGCAGTTTTAATGGCCAGTAGTGTAGTCTGCGGCCGCGAGCTCGGCCGTTCACCACCGGCCATGGAGGGTGAAGCTTTGACAATACTAGCCACTCGTGCTCGTGAAACGTCAGTAAAATCATCAGACGAACCCGAGACAGAAAAAAAATATGCAGTTTGTCAACAACTGGCCACGAAAGCCATAACAGTTTTGTAATATTACGGACATGGCATTTGTTTCTAGTTGTAGTTTATATCCTATTCTCTCAATATCTACGTTAGTACGATGATAGAAATGAGAAATCATATTCGATCTTCCACCGTGAAAGAATATCGAAAGACAAGATTCAGTATAAATCTTCTTTCTGACGACTCGCGCAATCTCCCGAGCCCGTGCGAGCGTCTCACCACACGTGCACAACGCTAGCTCGTGCGGAGGAACTCCACAGCTAGGGCGCTGCAGGTGCGAGGCTGGGAGGCTACCTGTTACAGGAGCGCTGTCGGCTGCAGCCGTAAACACGGCACCCGATGGGAGGCGCCGCCCACGGCGCGGCGGGGCGCCTGTCGCCTCCCTGCCGCCCCACACTCGCCGCCGTCGCGGGGCACCGAGCCTTCTCTCCGAATCACCGCCTTCATTGCTCCTCCGGCGCGAAGATATACGGCGCTAACGCCGGGCCCTTTATATCCCGTGACCTGTTGTCCGAGTCGCACACCCCGTTCCCTCTCTGGCCGTGTACTTCGGTAGTAGAGACATCACTCACTCGCTCTCTCAATATTTTTCTCTACGCCACCTGTTGTGTGTTCAGTAGCGTCGTACTGCACTCCAAAACCGTTCTTCTTCTCTACTTGCGAACCCTCAGTCGTGATAAACTTTTTACAGGTTAACGCCGTAGACATACAGGGTGTCCGAAAAACTTTCCCTAATTACATAAATTGATAACTCAGGCTAGAAGTAAGATACAAATATGAAACTTGTGTCGAATTGTTTACAACTATCAAAGTTCTTTTTCTGTTTTAGGTTCGCAGTACGTAAGTACTGGATGATGTGCAGTGCCCAAGAAGCCATGTTAATCAATCAGGAGAAGGCACAGTGTGTCCTATGGTACCATGAGACACGATCACCAACCACAGTGCTGAGACACTTCCAGACAACATTTGGAAGGAATCAAACTTATGTCAAGAGCATTAAAGCCTGGTATGAGAAGTTCAAGAACACAGAATCGGCTGCTGACCTTCAGAGGTCTGGTCGACCAAGAACCTCAGCAGACAGGGTAGAAGCTGTAAGGCAGTCTTTTCTGCGAAGTCCGAAGAAATCGGTGCACCGGGCCTCACGTGAATTACAGATGCCAAAAAGCTCTCTCCATGACATTTTACACAAACGTTTATTGTTTCGTGCATACAAAGTGCAAATCGTTCAGGCACTGTTGTCCAACGACAGTACACGTCGATATGACTTCGCGGTCGAAATGCTATCACGTATTGAGGATGATGGTTATCTCAGACGAAATGCCTTTTCCGACGAAGCGACCTTTTTTGTCAGTGGAGTAGTGAATCGCCATAATGTGTGCATTTGGGGTTCACAACCAACTGGCGAGGTCATGGAGTGCACCAGAGGCTGTCCAAAGGTGAATGTTTGGTGCGCGCTATTGCACGATCGAATTATCGGGCCATTCTTCTTCGCTGAGGCTACCATCACATCTGCAGTGTATCTGGACATGTTGCAACTGTATGCTGTTCCTCAGCTGCTTCAGTATCACCCCGATGTCTTGTTTCAGCAAGACGGTGCACCGCCTCATTGGGGTTTGGACGTCCGTGTCTATCTCGATATGACCTTACCTAGGCGATGGATTGGTCGTGATGGGCCAACGTTTGGCCACTACGCTCTCCTGGCAAACCTCATTAGACTTCTTTTTATGGGGTTGTGTCAAGGACGAGGTCTACCGAACACGTGTACCAGATCTTGAAACTCTGCAACGGATAACCACAGTCGTTGAATCGATCCCTCCAGTGATGTTGGCTAATGTGTGGACGGAAATTGAATATCGCCTAGATGTGCTACGTGCTACCAAGGGTGCTCATGTGGAAGTTTACTGATGTGTGAAAAAAATTGATAGTTTGTAAACAATTAGACACCAGTTTCATATTTGTATCTTACTTCTAGCCTGAGTTATAAATTTATGTAACCAGGGAAAGACTTTTCGAACACCCTGTATAAACTAGTTTTACTAACACGATATTAATGGAGGTGATGGGGGTGAAAGCTATGAAAATTTAGTGACAAACAATAGTCGCGTAACACAGGTCACCCAGTATTTGCCGCAAAACTGGAGATACTCCATAGCCCCACAGAAAATAAAACTTGATAAAGCATACAGAAATAAGGGCTCCCTCACGGGAGTGTGTCATCCGTTTGCATTATAGCATCTACACAACTAACCAACCAATTAGATCTGGAACTAGATTGAGGTGACAAAAGTCATAGGATACCTCCTAACATTGTGTTGGACCTCCATCTGCCTGGCGCATCGCAGGAGCTCGTCGTGGCGCGGACTCAACAAGTCGCTGGAAGTCCTCTGCAGAAACATTGAGCCATGCTGCCTCTATAGCCGTCCATAATTGCGAAGGTGTTGCTGGTGCAATATTTTGTGCACGAACTGACCTTTCGATTATGTCCCATAAATGTCTCGTGGGATTCAGGTCGGGCGATCTGGGTGGCTAAATCATTCGCCTGAATTGCCCAGAGTGTACTTCAAACCAATCGCGAACGATTGTAACACAGCGATATGGCAGATTGCCACCTGTAATATTTCTGGCTTATTCAACCGTCATATTAGGCTCCAGGAAGCTATTCCCAGGGCAGTGGAGATGCAAGAAGCATAGAGATGACGCAATGTGGGATGAGGTACCGGTGACAGATGCGGTACCATTCCCGTGAGAAAGACCACCTGCATGATGCTGCTGCTCTGTGATTGGCTGCTGTGTTCGGCGGTAGGGCGCCAAAACGTTAAACTTTAGTTGCTATTATTAATTAAACCTGTCATCCAAATTACTTCAGCCGCACGGGATTATCCGAGCGGTCTGAGGCGCTGCAGTCATGAACTGTGCGGCTGGTCCCGGCGGAGGTTCGAGTCCTCCTTCGGGCATGGGTGTGTGTGTGTTTGTCCTTAGGATAATTTAGGTTAAGTAGTGTGTAAGCTTACGGACTGATGACCTTAGCAGTTAAGTCCCATAAGATTTCACACACATTTGAACATTTTGAACAAATTACTTCATTTTTTTAAATAAACATCTCTCAACAGCCAGATATCAATCAGTCATTTCAAAATTATTAAAATCAAAGTATTACTAAAACAAAAGACTGACGATACTACTGCCGATGCACTTCGGCGGCACCCGGCCGGTGTGGCCGTGCGGGTCTAGGCGCTTCAGTCTGGAACCGCGTGACCGATACGGTCGCAGGTGCGAACCCTGCCTGGGGCATGGATGTGTGTTATGTCCTTAGGTTAGTTAGGTTTAAGTAGTTCTACGTTCTAGGGGACTGATGACCTCAGATGTTAAGTCCCATAGTGCTCAGAGCCATTTGAACAACTTTGAACTTCGGTGGTGTTCGGGTCTCGCCTTGCTGGTTTGGCGCGCGAAGTGTCTCGGGCAGTCCGGCTCTCAAGTTCTGACCGTTCCAGTAGACAGACATGTTGTCTGTTGTAGCAGTGTTTGTTTCATGCAATTTTATTTGCTACAGTTCCTACCGTGGCTAGGTACAGACATGTTGTTTGTAATAGTAGTATTTGATTCATGTAATTTTATTCTCCAATTCTGACGGTTCCAGTAGACAGACATGTTGTCTGTCGCAGGATGCATTTCATGTTATTTTAGCCAGATATAATGACTGTGGAAAGATATGTTCAATACGTTGTGATCAAGAATAGTTTCTCGTGTCTATATCAATAAAAACGCGAGTGGCATCCCAAATGAGTTATAGTTTATTTGTAGCAGCAATTCCTTGCGAAGTTAGTTTCAGCCTCAAGAAAAAGAATCCACGACCTGCGTGCTGTTTTCTGCGCTGGGGACATCATCATCATGAAGACAACAGGTTAGTGAAGTGTACAAGAACTTATGTATTCCACACAGGGCAGTGAAAACAACTAGGCACCTCACGTGTACTGCATGCACAGCACAAATGTGCTCAGTGACACGTCATCTGCAGTAATGCAGAGGAGGTAAAGAAAGGTGAAAGTATTAACAATATCTCACTTTTATTCCTTTTTTCTTGCCGTAGGTGACAAAAGTCATAGGATACCTTCTAATATTGTGTTGGACCTTCTTCTGCCTGGCGCAGCGCAGAAGCTCGTCGTGTCATGGACTGAAGTCAATGGAAGTCCTCTGCAGAAACATTGAACCATGCTCTCTCTATAGCCGTCCATAATTGCGAAAACGTTGCTGGTGCAGTATGTCCCATAAATGTCCGGTGGGAGTCAGGTCGGGCGATCTGGGTGGATGAATCATTCGCCTGTATTGCCCAGAGTGTACTTCAAACCAATCGCGAACGATTGTGACCCACTGACATGGCAGATTACCACCCATAACAATTTCATCGTTGTTTGGGAACATGAAGGCCGTGAATGGTCTGCAAAATACCGGACATATCCATTTCCGGTCAATGACCGGTCCAGTTGGTTCACAGGACCCAGTCCATTACACGTAAACACAGCCCACACCATTATCGAGCCACCACCAGCATGCACAGTGCCTCGTTGACAGTTTGGGTCCATGGGGTCTGCGCCAAACTCGAACACTACCATCAGCTGTTGCCAACTGAAATCAAGACTCAGCTGTCCAGGTCACGGTTTAATAGTCGTCTAGGGTCCAACCACTATGGTCAAGAGCCCGGGAGAGGTGCCGCAGGCGATGTCGTGCTATTAGCAAAGGCACTCGCGTCGGTCATCTGCTGCCATAGTCCAATAACGCCAGATTTCGCAGCATTGTCCTAACAGATACGTTCATCACATGTCCCACAATGATTACTGTGGTCTTTTCAACACAGTTTTGCCTGTCTGTTAGCATTGAGAACTCGACGCAAATGCTGCTGCTCTCGGTCACTAAATGAAGGCCATGGCCCACTGAATTGTCCGCGGAGAGAGGTAATCCCTGAAGCCGGCCGGGGTGGCCGAGCGGTTCTAGGCGCTACAGTCTGGAACCGCACTACCGCTACGGTCGCAGGTTCAAATCCTGCTTCGGGCATGGATGTGTGTGATGTCCTTAGGTTAGTTAGGTTTCCTAGTTCTAAGTTCTAGGGGACTGATGACCTCAGAAGTTAAGTCCCATAGTGCTCAGAGCCATTTGAACCATTTTGTAATCCCTGAAATGTGGTATTCTCGGCACACTCTTGAAACTGCGGATCTCGAAGTATTGAATTCCCTAATGATTTCCTACATGGAATGCCCTATGGGTCGATCTCCAACTACCATTCCACGTTCAAAATCTGTTAACTCCCGTCGTGCAGACTAAACACGGAGAAATATTTCTACACCAATCCCCTGAGTACAAAAAACATCTCTGCTAATGCACTGCCCTTTTGTACCTTCTGTAAGCGATACTGTCGCCAGCTGTATATATGCATATCGCTGCCCCATGACTTTGTGCACCTATGTGTAAAATATTAATTTATGTTGATAATACAGCGAATACTGCCGCAGTACCTGGCCAAGTACTGCGAGGATAAACGTCTAGAGACAAATCATGGAAAGACAGAAGTTCGTGCGTTTCATCTAAGAAAAAGAGAATCCAGAATAAAACTGAATTTTACTTCAAGAGGAGAATTATTACTCGCCTGAGACATTGCTAAATACTTAAATACCTTGGAATGAAACTGGACCGTTCTCTTCCACCCAGGGCCCACTGCACGGAACGCTATCATCCGCAAAGTGACAGGAACCACCTAGGACGCTCAACCAAAAGTGCTTTGTAAACTTGTCCTGGCACTGTTTTCCTCTGCAGCAGATTATTCTGCATCAGTTTGGTAAAATTCTTCACATTCAAAAGAGGTTGTTACAGTTTTCAACGAGAATAAATGCACTGTTACAGGGTGTCTACGGTCAACTGCTGTCAGTAAACTTTACCAATTTATGGTAATAGCACCACTAGATATTCATAAGAAAGCAACTTCAGAAGTGGACAAGAAGGGAGAGGAAAATGATCCCACACATCCGTTGTTTCGAAGCCACCCTCAACGGTCAAAACAGATAAAATCAGAGCTTTATGCAGACAACTATCGCAATTCCTTCCTTTCCCGGAACGCGCCGAGTGGAACTTCTGCGGGATTATTTGCCTGAAATACACCGAACAGCTGACAAACATGAATGATCCGCAAGTTCGCACCTACCTTATGGAAAACATTGAACAGACTGAGAAGTGTGGAGTCACGATGAAAAGTCAATCTCGGGAAATAAGGCTTCAGAAGTGATGCTGAAATCTGCCAGTGCGAGAACCCGTAGGACACACGACACGTGCAGGTGCAGCTGCAACTAACGAAAAAGTATTCGAAACTGTCAAATACAAGTCACTCCACAGTCTATGAAGTGCATCATCTTACTCTTTGTTTGTTTTTTGTCTTCTGATCTATATATTAAATATTCTTGTCGTACATATTAATCATTGTATTGCTGAAATTAATTTCTGTATTTAATTGAACTTCCCCTGTAACTAAGTCTTTGCACAAGGGACGATCATGAAGTTTCCGTTAGAAGGCCACACTAAGCTTCCCTACCTGTAACTGCTTTACTCGGGTCGGAGTCGCGCTGGGTTGCATATACACTGCAACAATGTCCTGAACAGAAACTTATTGATCGTCCCTTATAATTAATTTCGCGTGTATATCATGAAGGCTCTACAAGCATTACAACAATTTCATGTCCTGGACAGGTAAAATAAACAAAATTGATATAACAATGAATTTCGTTTTATCTATTAGAAATGATTGGTGAAAGCCTGATATTGCAAAAACGTTGGTCTTTGTTTCCTGCTATCAGTCACGATTTTCCTTCATGATATTCAGGGTGCATTTCAGGAAGTAATTCTCATTATTAAACGCGTTTAACATATTTTATAACATTTTTACGCGTTATATTTCCGACGTGCGAACTGCTGCCTTCCTACAGAGAAATTCAAACATATTTTACGTCGCTTATACAGATGACCGTCCACAGTACACGCTAAACGTTTAATATGTACTGTGAACGGTAACACCACATCTTAAAAACTATTTTTTGTCCCAGAGAGAGCTTTCGCTCTGTAGTAGAGGGAGAGCTATCTATAAACAACTCACAGATTAAAAGTATATGCCTCAGACCGGGACTCGTTTCTCAGGACTTGTTTAATCGTTGTGAACAGTCATATTCAAAATAAAATCCAAAGTACTAAAAATTGATCCATGACTGAGTTCCACTTTTCCCACTATCATCTCGACTGTGACTCGCTGGTCTTCGAGCACCCTGGCCTTCTCTTGTGATTCTCGGTTCTACATAGAGAGGTGGTCTGCCACTTCTTTCTTCGTCATTCAGACTTGTTTGACCACTGTAAGCAATTGCTCCATGTGACCACTGAATCTTTTGATGGTGCATTGTTGACTGAAAGTTCCACCAACTCAGCATTGGCTGTTGGATGGTTGCTCCCTTTCAAGGCAAAGAAAACGAATTAGTGCTCCAGCTTTCTCCCACCGTTCTCCTCAGACTGCGAAAATATTCTGTTGGCTCCCAACTTGAGTATACAAGTACATTGACGGGAAAAACCTCGACTGCAAGAAATGATTAATGAATGGGATTAAGGAATGGGTTACATTATCTTTCCATACGCTACAGTTTTCTGAAGTCAGTGGTAAGGAACATTTGAAGTGGCAAGATGAGCGACAGCACTGGACAGTGAATGATTAGAAGCGAGTGATTTGGAGTGATGAATCAGGCTGTATCCCGTGACAATGAGAAGGAAGAGTATGGGTTTGGCGAATGACTGGAGAATTTTCCATCATGTCTAGTGCCGACAACGAAGTACAGAGATGGAGGTGCTATGGTATGCGAGTGTTTTTTTTTTTTTTGTGGTTGTGGTGTGGTCCGCTTACTACGTTTAAGAAAACCCTAAATACGGAAGGTATGATCACATTTACAGCACTTTGTACTGCTTTTTGAAGCGATGATTGTTTGGATCAGCATAACACTGGAACTTGTCGTAAGCAGCGTCTGTGAACACTTTCTGAAAGAGACCGACCTGTCCAGAGCCCTGACTTGTACCCAGTGGAACAGCTTTGGGATTCTTGAGGAATGGCAGCCCATTCGTCCTCAAGATACATTCAGCCACGTTGCTGAAAGTGTCCACAGCAAAGCCACTATGCAGGTGAAGGGTGGACACAAACCATATTAATGTCCCAACATTTGATTATACAACCCACCGGTTGCACATAACTGGTACGTACATTGAATGAGGTTCCGACATCTACTAGCAGTGTCTTCATCAGAATGAAATTTTGCTAAATCCTGTAAAATAATACATTAACAAAGATAACAATTTTCATGACGCAGGAAGGTTACTAATGTAAAATTACATTGCTAAAATGGAATGGTCAGAATTTGGGGCATCTATGCTAAAGTCAAAAGTAAAATAAAACATGCCTTTGCCACGTCTGCCCAGCTGGGAACAGTATCAGACTGATCGGCCTATATTATTGCCACGAAAACAAAACAAGTTGCGTCGCCTATCAGGCGTGGACAGTGACATGTGCACATTTGAAACATTATACCACACATAATTTAAAAAAAAAGACAGTTAATTTTAAAAACAAAATGTATAAAGAGAGCTGCGTATTTTCAGAAAGACATTAAGTTATCTTTATATTTTGTTTTTAAAATTAACTGTCGGTTTCTTTCGATTATTTCTATTATAGTGTTTCAAATAGGCACATGTCACTGTCCGCGCTCGTATTATTTTCGTGGTTGTAATATAAGCCACTGGGCCGATCAGTCTGAGGTTGTTCCCAGCTGGGCACACGTGGCAAAGATTAGAACGTTTTATTTTACTTTTGACTTGAGCATATATCCTCCAAATTCTGACCATTGCCTTTAAGCAATGTAATTTTACGAAAGTAACCTTTGTGCGCCATGTAAGTTGTCATCTTGGTTAACGTGTTTTTTGTCATACCTAATTTTATATGAATTATTTTGTAGGACCTAGTAAAATCTCATTCTGATGAAGACACCCCTATTAGGTGTCGAAATCTAGGTCAATGAACCTACCAGTTACGTGCAAAAGGTTGGCTGTATAATCCGGTGTTGAAACTAGTATGCAGTTGCTAAGTAACAGCCTTGTTCAAAACTGTAATATTAATGTCCACTAATAGATGGCTGCTGCAGATCAGATAATATACAGTGCCACAGATTGTTTATTAATACTGCCACACCAAAATTGGCAACGCAGATCGATACCACAGACATGAGCAATGTCTCACTGCAATCCGCAACGACGAATGGACGAGGCTGAAGACGACACCCCCTCGCACAGCAACGGGTTGCCACAGAGGTTAATATCGAGCCGAGTATGGAAGCGTCGTGCCACAGTACGTGACGTCAGCTGAAGCATCATCGAGTAGTACTAAAGAGCTATTCAAGTCTCAGATAGACCGGCCGCTGTGACCGAGCGGTCCAGGCGCTTCCGTCCGGAACCGCGCTGCTGCTACGGTCACAGGTTCGAATCCTGCCTCGGGCATTGATGTTTGTGCTGTCCTTAGGTTAGTTAGGGTTAAGTAGTTCTAAATTATAGGGCACTGATGAGCTCAGAAGTTAACTCCCATAGTGCTCAGAGCCATTTGAACCATTTGCACCTCGCTGTCTGTTCTCTTCCCCTAAACAACCCAACACGACCCAATAGCTAATGACAGTTAGAAATTATCAAGCGCTCAAGTGGCGAAGGATTGTATCTTCGTTCATATAATAAAGCGGACAAATATTTTATATTTTGTGGTTCCAATGTGCCAAATCGCAGAGTAATCAAAGAGCCACAGCTACGCCCGGCTGCTAGTGGTTTCGTCTGGTCATAGCAGGAAACTTAAGTATCAAGTCTTAGAGTACACTTTTTTTTTAAAAAAAATCTTTATTACAAAACCATAATAATTATAAAAAATTAACCCACTTCGTTATCTCATTAGTGGGTCATAATAATTATACAACTAGTACTTATATTGCAGCTAGTTACAATTTTCAGGTGAGCTACAGTTAGTGTTACATACAATGGGCATTTAATTTCCAGTATCTAGGGCTTATATCTATTTCTTATAACTAATTCCTATCGCCTGCAGCGTCACATGTGTGCCAGTGAGAGATATAAACCTACTTTTGATAGCCTTGCTCATCGAGCTAAACCCGAAGAGCGTGCCCCTGGCTCTGGGCAGGCCACGATGTTGATTCGCTGCAGTTCCCTAGCGTAATTTTCCTAAAAACTAAGTCCTACAAACTAACTTAACCTACGTCATTTGCGGTGCATGTCCTTATCGGTAGCATTGACCCCCACTCCCCCTAATCCTGCACGTGGCGGATTCCAACTATGATGGAAAGTTGGCCAGTTCACGCACAGGCGGTACGGGTATAGGGCTCTGGACGCAATCAGTGTTGGTTGTCTTAGTTATTCAGTTCATGTCCCTCAAGTATTCTGTAAAACTTTCCGCGATACCTCGTTGGCCAATGTATTTAGCATTTGGAAAATACCCTCACGTCTAAGCAGTTGATACGTGTCGTGGTTTGAAAGTCTGTCTCGAAATGTAGCCGCAACATCATTGAAGAGGGGGCACTCGTAAACTACATGGTCGAGAGTACCCTCTGACAGGCCACAGTCACACGCGGGTGTAGCCCCTTCCCAAATCGACATAAGTATGTCGGGTAGGGTCCACGACCAGTGAGAAAATGGATCAGTCCTCGTGTTGGCTCAAAATATTTCATGTCCAAGCGCTCCCTCACATCTGGTATGAACTGGAAAGTTCTATGTCCAGTTTCTTCTACCTCCCAAGACCCCTGCCAAAGTTCCTCCCCTCTTTTCCTTATTTCCCTTTTGTCCTCCACCCTTACACCCATGATGTCTACAATTTTCTAATAATTCACCTTTTTTGCACAGTACCAAGCCGCTTGTTCCCTTATTTTGATGCCGGCCGAAGTGGCCGTGCGGTTAAAGGCGCTGCAGTCTGGAACCGCAAGACCGCTACGGTCGCAGGTTCGAATCCTGCCTCGGGCATGGATGTTTGTGATGTCCTTAGGTTGGTTAGGTTTAACTAATTCTAAGTTCTAGGGGACTAATGACCTCAGCGGTTGAGTCCCATAGTGCTCAGAGCCATTTGAACCATTTTTGAACCTTATTTTGATATCCAGAGGGCAGAGCCCCATTATGACTAATAGGGGCCCCCCCTGGAGATGTTCTGTAGGCCCCCACGGATCTCAATATCATACTTCTCTGGACCCTTCTCACTGTCGGGGCGGGCACAACCCTCGTGAGCCTGTGCGCCCAGACTCCCGAGCCGTAACCCACTATTTAGGTTAGGATGCTGTTATGGTAAAGTTTAATAAGGTGTGGTGGGAGATGGAATCTTTTGTGTCCTATCGAGTTGAGATTGTTTCGTATCTGAAGAGCTTTCTGGGTTACGGTGTCAATGTGTTTCCCGAAGTTCCACCTCTCATCAGTGATGACTCCTAGGTAGCGTGTCTCACATCGCCGGAGAACTGGGGAGCCGTTAATTCTGACAGTGGGATTTCTAATTAGATGACCTTTTAACAGCAGGTATGTGGATTTGCTCGGTGAGGAGGTCATTTGCGTAGGCTATCACCTCTAGCACTTCTTCGCTTTGTTGTAAACTGTCTAGTAGCGGCTCCATGTGGAGCCACGTATCACATTCGTTTAAGTGTGACATTCGCCGTCCAGTGTAACGTTGTGCACTTGCCATCTGGTGCGCGGCGCGCACGCAACTCGCGGTGCAGAACGAGCTGTCCCGGCTGGGACGCGGGCCGTGGGCCGGGCGCCCGGTGCTAGCGTAGCGCCACGCGCCGCCCACTCCGGCGTCCCGAAACAATAGCGGCCGTGCGTCATTAGGAAGAGGCCGCGGCCACCGCCTGTAAATCTCTCGCGCCGCACGGCGACGCGACCGCGCTAGAGCTGCGCCGCGCTGCGCTTCGCTACGGACGCCACGGCGGTGTGTACGTGCGCGGCGCACGCCGAAAACGACGCGGATAAAAAGGCCGAATAAATCAGGCTGACAACGAGCGCGCGCGCGCGGAGGCGGACAAACCGTTTCGCCCGCTTTGTAATAACCGGCCGCGGCGAGGGCGACGTAAGTCACGGCCGCGGAATGAGGACGCTGGCTGGGCCGGCCGCGGCGACGCGCCCACGCCGCCGGTCGCCGAGTCGCGTCGCGTCTGCCCGGCTCCCTACACCTGTTCCTCCGCAGCGCCGCAAATTAAGACTTGGGCGCTCGTGAAGCTCGGGCGGGCGGCTTCTCTTTATAATGGCTGCCAGAATATAAACTGATTCTCCTCAATTTGTCAAATCGAATCAATATTTTTAGATTTCCGGAAGGCTTTTCACACCATCCCTCATAAGCTTAATATCTGCAGCATAGTGCCCAGAGTCGATCGCGGTCCTCTGGTTTGGAGCCGTGTGGAGGGTCTAAACCAGAGGCTCAGACGACTCTGCGACTATAATGGTTGCAAATTCATCGACCTCCGTTATTGGGTGGAGAACTGTAGGGCCCCCCTAGACAGGTCAGGCGTGCACTACACACCGGAAGCAGCTACTAGGGTAGCAGAGTACGTGTGGCGTGCACACGGGGGTTTTTTAGGTTAGAGGGACCCCCCCTTGGGCGAAACGATAAAATACCTGACGGCTTACCAGAGAGGACATTATCATCGTTGATAAAGAACGTCCGTCCTCAGAGACCAAAAACAGGAAAAGTCAACGTAATATTGGTAAACTGCAGGGGTATCCAGGGCAAGGTTCCTGAATTAGTATCTCTTATTGAAGGAAATAGTGCGCATATAGTATTAGGAACGGAAAGTTGGTTAAAACCGGAAGTGAACAGTAACGAAATCCTAGACACAGAATGGAATATATACCGCAAGGATAGGACAAACGCCAATGGTGGAGGAGTATTTATAGCAGTAAAGAATTCAATAATATCCAGTGAAGTTATTAGCGAATGCGAATGTGAAATAATCTGGGTTAAGTTAAGTATCAAAGGTGGGTCAGATATGATAGTCGGATGCTTCTATAGACCACCTGCATCAGCAACCGTAGTAGTTGAGCGCCTCAGAGAGAACCTGCAGAACGTCGTGAAGAAGTTTCATGATCATACTATTGTAATAGGGGGAGACTTCAATCTACCAGGTATAGAATGGGATAGTCACACAATCAGAACTGGAGCCAGGGACAGAGACTCTTGTGACATTATCCTGACTGCCTTGTCCGAGAATTACTTCGAGCAGATAGTTAGAGAACCAACTCGTGAAGCTAACGTTTTAGACCTCATAGCAACAAATAGACCGGAACTTTTCGACTCCGTGAATGTAGAAGAGGGTATCAGTGACCATAAGTCAGTGGTTGCATCAATGACTACAAGTGTAATAAGAAATGCCAAGAAAGGAAGGAAAATATATTTGCTTAACAAGAGTGATAGGGCACAAATCGCAGAATATCTGAGTGACCACCATCAAACGTTCATTTCTGAGGAAGAGGATGTGGAACAAAAATGGAAAAAATTCAGAAACATCGTCCAGTACGCCTTAGATAAGTTCGTACCGACTAAGGTCCAAAGCGAGGGGAAAGATCCACCGTGGTATAACAATCATGTACGAAAGGTACTACGGAAACAAAGAAAGCTTCATCATAGGTTTAAGAGTAGTCGAATCATAGCTGATAAGGAAAAGCTGAACGAAGCGAAAAAGAGCGTAAAGAGAGCAATGAGAGAAGCATTCAACGAATTCGAACATAAAACATTGGCAAACAATCTAAACAAGAACCCTAAAAAGTTTTGGTCATATGTAAAATCGGTAAGCGGATCTAAATCCCCTATTCAGTCACTCGTTGACCACGATGGCACCGAAACAGAGGACGACCGAAGAAAGGCAGAAATACTGAATTCAGTGTTCCGAAACTGTTTCACTGCGGAAAATCGTAACACGGTCCCTGACTTCAGCCGTCGCACGGACGCCAAAATGGAAAATATTGAAATAAACGATATCGGAATTGAAAAACAACTGCTATCACTTAGTAGCGGAAAAGCATCCGGACCAGACGAGATACCCTTAAGATTCTACAGTGATTATGCTAAAGAACTTGCCCCCTTTCTATCAGCAATTTATCGTAGATCGCTGGAAGAACGTAAAGTACCTAGCGACTGGAAGAAAGCGCAGGTCGTTCCCATTTTCAAGAAGGGTCATAAATCAGATGCAAATAATTATAGGCCTATTTCGCTTACGTCAATCTGTTGTAGAATAATGGAACATGTTTTGTGTTCTCGTATTATGACGTTCTTAGATAATACAAATCTCCTTCATCATAACCAACATGGATTCCGCAAACAGAGATCATGTGAAACTCAGCTCTCCCTATTTGCCCAAGAAATTCACAGTGCCGTAGACACTGGCGAGCAAATTGATGCCGTATTCCTGGACTTCAGGAAGGCATTTGATACGGTTCCGCACTTACGTTTAGTGAAAAAAATACGAGCTTACGGAATATCGGACCAGGTTTGTGATTGGATTCAGGATTTCCTAGAAGAAAGAACACAACATGTCATTCTTAACGGTTCAAAATCTGCAGATGTAGAGGTAATTTCGGGAGTACCGCAGGGAAGCGTGATAGGACCTTTATTGTTTACAATATACATAAATGACTTAGTTGACAACATCGGTAGCTCCGTGAGGCTATTTGCAGATGACACGGTTGTCTACAAGAAAGTAGCAACATCAGAAGACTCGTACATACTCCAGGAGGACCTGCAGAGGATTAATGCATGGTGCGACAGCTGGCAGCTTTCCCTAAACGTAGATAAATGTAATATAATGCGCATACATAGGGGCAGAAATCCATTCCAGTACGATTATGCCATAGGTGGTAAATCATTGGAAGCGGTAACGACCGTAAAATACTTAGGAGTTACTATCCGGAGCGATCTGAAGTGGAATGATCACATAAAACAAATAGTGGGAAAAGCAGGCGCCAGGTTGAGATTCATAGGAAGAATTCTAAGAAAATGTGACTCATCGACGAAAGAAGTAGCTTACAAAACGCTTGTTCGTCCGATTCTTGAGTATTGCTCATCAGTATGGGACCCTTACCAGGTTGGATTAATAGAAGAGATAGACATGATCCAGCGAAAAGCAGCGCGATTCGTCATGGGGACATTTAGTCAGCGCGAGAGCGTTACGGAGATGCTGAACAAGCTCCAGTGGCGGACACTTCAAGAAAGGCGTTACGCAATACGGAGAGGTTTATTATCGAAATTACGAGAGAGCACATTCCGGGAAGAGATGGGCAACATATTACTACAGCCCACATATATCTCGCGTAATGATCACAACGAAAAGATCCGAGAAATTAGAGCAAATACGGAGACTTACAAGCAGTCGTTCTTCCCACGAACAATTCGTGAATGGAACAGGGAAGGGGGGATCAGATAGTGGTACAATAAGTACCCTCCGCCACACACCGTAAGGTGGCTCGCGGAGTATAGATGTAGATGTAGATGTAGAAGCTTCTTCTCACTATTTGCTTGCTTGTGGAGTATCGCCCCATTTGTGTCACTGGGCTCGTGATTTTCTGCATGAAAGGACGCATTTCGTAATACCTGACGGAACGTCATTGAGTAAAACAGTAGCACACAACTGGCCAATAAAGTTGCTACACCAAGAAGAAATGCAGATGATAAACGGGTATTCATTGAACAAATATATTATACTAGAACTGACATCTGATTACATTTTCACGCAATTTGGGTGCATAGATCCTGAGAAATCAATACCCAGAAGAACCACCTCTGGCCGTAATAACGGCCCTGATACGCCTGGGCATTGAGTCAAACAGAGCTTGGATGGCGTGTACAGGTACGGCAGCCCATGCAGCTTCAACACGATACCACAGTTCATCAAGAGTAGTGGCTGGCGTATTGTGACGAGCCAGTTGCTCGGCCACCATTGACCAGATGTTTTTAATTGGTGATAGATCTGCAGAATGTGCCTGCCAGGGCAGCAGTCGAACATTTTCTGTATCCAGAAAGGCCCGTACAGGACCTGCAACACGCGGTCGTGCATTATCCTGCTGAAATGTAGGGTTTCGCAGGGATTGAATGAATGGTACAGCCACGGGTCGTCAGACATTTGAAATGTAACGTCCACTGTTCAAAGTGCCGTCGATGATAACAAGAGGTGACCGAGACGTGTGACCAAGGGCACCCCATACCATCACGCCGGGTGATACGCCAGTATGGCGATGACGAATACACGCTTCCAATGCGCGTTCACCGCGATGTCACCAAACCCGGATGCTACCATTATGATGTTGTAAACAGAACCTGGATTCTTCCGAAAAAATGACGTTTTACCATCCGTGCACCCAGGTTCGTCGTTGAGTACACTATCGCAGGCGCTCCTGTCTGTGATGCAGCGTCAAGGTTAACCAAAGCCATGGTCTCCGAGCTGATAGTCCATGCTGCTCCAAACGTCGTGGAACTGTTCGTGCAGATGCTTGTTGTCTTGCAAACGTCCCCATCTCTTGACTCGGGGATCGAGACGTGGCTGCACGATCCGTTACAGCCATGGGGATAAGTTACCTGTCATCTCGCCTGCTAGTGATACGAGACCGTTGGGATCCAGCACGGCGTTCCGTATTACCCTCCTGAACCCACCGATTCCATATTCTGCTAATAGTCATTGGATCTCGACCAACGCGAGCGGCAATATAGCGATACGATAAGCCGCAATCGCGATAGGCTACAATTCGACCTTTATCAAAGTCGGAAACGTGATGGTACGCATGTCTCCTCCTTACATGAGGTATCACAACAACTTTTCACCAGGCAACTCCGCTCAACTGCTGTTTGTGTATGAGAAATCAGTTGGAAACTTTCCTCAAGTCAGCACGTTTTAGGTGTCGCCACCGGCGCCAACCTTGTGTGAATGCTGTGAAAAGCTAATCATTTGCATATCACAGCATCTTCTTCTTGTTGGTTAAATTTTGCGTCTGTAGCATGACATATTCGTGGTATAGCAATTTTAATGGCCAGTAGTGTATTACAAATGCTCCATATCCCCAGGTCCAGCCTTTCCTTCCCTGAAAGCTATCGTATAAGCGCCCTTGTTGCAAGGTGTTTGCTCTCAGTAGTTTCTCGCCTTACACGCCGAGAGTCATGAGAACATAGAACGTAGTTCATCTGGAGAGGCCAGCTGTCGCCACTTAGTGGACGTCCAGTGGCGGTATGGGCGTGCAAATTCCAGTCTTCGCCGCGGATGAATAGCAGTCAACATAGTTGCATCATTCAGGCGCCTGCTGCGGATGCCCATACGCAACATTATCTGAACTGTCGTGAGGAGACTCTGTTGGGAACTCCTTGGTTCATCTAAATGGCCAGTTGCTCAACAGCTGCTCATGCATTCCCCATATACATCTCCGCAGCCGTTGCTCACCTCTGCCATCAATGGCAGGTGGTGCACCACAGCTGCCTCGGGGTCGGTTTTGAATAGCGCCAATATACTTTAGCCACGGCGGCACGCGAGCAGTATGCAGACTTAGCCGTTTCAGAAAAACTTCCAGCCTTGGCTCGAAAGCCGATGATCATGCTCATCTGGACGTCAGATAAATCGCTGTGTTTCCGGATGACGGCAGTGACTGCGCTGTTTTCCGCGTCTCCCTCCCCCCCCTTCATTCCCCGACACGAATTGTATACCGTCCTCTGCTAGTTCTGGCACCTGCCGCCTGTGGATTGTTATTGGACACTGACGTCGAATATAGATTGTGGTCATATTAACGTGGCTGGACCGTACATATACTTATTATGAAGCTATATTCTATGCAGGGTGGTCCATTGATAGTGACCGGGCCAAATATCTCACGAAATAAGCATCAAACGAAAAAACTACAAAGAACAAAACTCGTCTAGCTTGAAGGGGGAAACCAGATGGCGCTATGGTTCACTCGCTAGATGACGCTGCGATAGGTAAAACGGATATCAACCGTGTTTTTTTTTTTTTTTTTTTAAATAGGAACCCACGTTTGTTAATACATATTCGTGTAGCACGTAAAGAAATATGAATATTTTAGTTGGACCATTTTTTTCGCTTTGTGATAAATGGCGCTGTAATAGTCACAAACGTATAAGTTCGTGGTATCACGTAACATTCCGCCAGTGCGGACGGTATTTGCTTCGTGGTATATTACCTGTGCTAAAATGGATCGTTTACCAATTGCGGAATTGGCTATTGTGATCAAAATGCCCAACGGGCGTCTGCTATGTATGCTGCTCGGTATCCTGGACGACATCATCCAAGTATCTGGACCGTTCGCCGGATAGTTACGTTATTTAAGGAAACAGGAAGTGTTCAGCCGCATGTGAAACCTCAACCACGACCTGCAACAAGTGATGATGCCCAAGTAGGTGTTTTAGCTGCTGTCGCGGCTAATCCGCACATCAGTAGCAGACAAATTGCGTGAGAATCGGGAATCTCAGAAACGTCGGTGTTGAGAATGCTACATCAACATCGATTGCACCCGCACCATATTTCTATGCACCAGGAATTGCATGGCGACGACTTTGAACGTCGTGTACAGTTCTGCGGCTGGGCGCAAGAGAAACTACGGGACGTAAACCGGCATAATATGCACTATTGGGCAACGGAAAATCCACGATGGCTGCAGCAAGTGGAACATAAGCGACCTTGGCGGGGTAATGTATTGTGCAGCATTATGGGGGGAAGGATGATTGGCCCCGATTTTATCGATGGCAATCTAAATGGTGCATTGTATGCTGATTTTCTACGTAATGTTCTACCGATGTTACTACAAGATGTTTCACTGCATGACAGAATGGCGATGTACTTCCAACATGATGGATCTCCGACACATAGATCGAGTGCGGTTGAAGCGGTATTGAATAGCATATTTCAAGACAGGTGGATTGATCGTCGAAGCACCATACCATGGCCCGCACGTTCACCGGATCTAGCGTCCCCGGATTTCTTTCTGTGAGGAAAGTTGAAGAATGGCTGAGCACTATGGGACTTAACATCTATGGTCATCAGTCCCCTAGAACTTAGAACTACGTAAACCTAACTAACCTAAGGACATCACACAACACCCAGTCATCACGAGGCAGAGAAAAAGTTGAAGAATATTTGCTATCGTGATCCACAGACAACGCCTGACAACATGCATAGGCGCATTGTCGGTGCATGTGCGAACATTACGGAAGGCGAACTACTCGTTGTTGAGAGGAATGTCGTTACTCGTATTGCCGAATGTATTGAGGTTGACGGACATCATTTTGAGCTTTTATTGCATTAATGTGGTATTTACAGGTAATCATACTGTAACAGCATGCGTTCTCAGAAATGATAAGTTCACAAAGGTACATGTATCACATTGGAACAACCGAAATTAAATGTTCAAACATACCTACGTTCTGTATTTTAATTTAAGAAACCTATCTGTTACCAAATGTTCGTCTAAAATTGTGAGCCACATGTTTGTGACTATTACAGCGCCTCTACCACAAAACGAAAAAAGTGGTCTAACTAAAACATTCATACTTCTTTAAGTACTTCACGAATATGTAATAAAAATGGGGGTTCCTATTCAAAAAACGCACTTGATATCCGTTTGACCTATGACAGCGCCATCTAGCGGGCCAACCATAGCGCCATCTGGTTTTCTCCTTCAAGCTAGACGAGTTTTGTTCTTTGTAGTTTTTTCGTTTGATGCTTATTTCGTGAGATGTTTGGCCCGGTCACTATCAATGGACCACCCTGTATATTGGTATTTTAATATCACGTTATTAGAGTTACGAATAAAGTGTGCTACTGTGTAGTGAAATTTCAGTGCAGCAAATATATTGTACTACTTGCTTTGGACTCACAGGAGGACAGGGTTTATGACTGCAATACAGAAATAAATAGCGAAGCATGTAATACAATTGATGCAATTTTGGTTTGTTGCAATGATGTTGCAAAGTTAACAGCTATCAGTGTAGATACGGAGGACTGCATTGGCTGTGCTGTGGATGGCGCTGCTACAGATGTAGAGGAAAATGTCCAACGGCGTCCAGTTGTTACTCTAAGGAGCGTTGCGGATAGTGACGAAAATCTGTAGGACATGTGAAACATGTGTTTTTGTGGATGTTGGACGACGAAGGTACATCGAAATGAAGATACCAGCACAAGGCAGGAAAAATTGGTTAACAGACGTTCTAAAAGAATTTGTGCCATATTTTGCAATCCTATTCAGGCAGGAACTTATTTAGACTCGTTAATTGCTTTTGAAGGGAGGTAAGGAAAGTAGAAACACGTAATATGCCGCTTTTTTTGTGTGACTGGTATACCCGGTTGCGTTCCATAATCAAGCATATCTGAAACAAGCGCTACTCTTCTCTTTTGTCAGTTCAACTACTATCGACAGCGCAAGTATGACACTACCGAAAAAAAAGAAAGTCTTCTATTAACTTTATTTGAAGTGTCTATGTTTTTAGAAAATAGTGGCTCTACTTATAAATATTGTATTACATATTGCGTAAATCGCGTGAGCTCAACAGCGTGAATGTGCAAGACTAATCTTTCGAAACGTCTAATGATATATTACCACAGAAATGTTCCACTCTATGAGTTCCGAAGCGTACATTGAAAGCCTTTTCCCCTTCAGCCAGTCACGTCAGTAATCTAAAAATCAATTTTCTTCTGAGTACAAAATGTACGTGCCGTATTTTGTACGAGTGGTAGTCAGCTTCGGTATCTGAGAAGGACATCTGGGAAGTCGTATGTTATTTCTGCGCAGTCAATAAGAATCGTGTGGCGAAATGGCCAAGCTTGAATGGCCACGTTGTCCGGCGAAGGTGAAATTGGTGGCCCGGGCCACGGACTTTAAGTGCAGCCCGTCAAAGGACCCCTCCCCCTAATGACTGTCGTAAGTTGACAATAACAGCCATTTGCAGTGAGCTCCACGTAATTTAAGTTATCCCGAAAACAATACGGGAGAACACGGCTCTATTAACATAAAAATTGATAAACTGGCGCCCGGACCGTATTGTTCTTACAACTTGCAAGTTACGGACTTTATTCTGAATGGGCGTGTACCTCTGAAACCTTCGCAACGCGTGACACACCCTATACTAAATGGAGTTACCGTATTTAATTTAAATTCGTCTGAAACAATGGTCTAGTGTTACCCGTTACACCTGAGAAGCCAGGAACGCATCCCAGATGTTAATTTCAACGCGGAACTGCAGTGAGTCACCCACGTACAGGCTTCACTCACTGACTTGAATTGATATATAGATTGTATGTGGCGCGAATGGTGTATTACCACGCGCACAGACAACGCAACGAAGTAAGTGCTGTTGGTGACATTTGATGGAACTGTGCAGAAAATTACTAAATGTGGTATAGTCGGTAATCTACTATTTCGAGGCCAATCCTGCTCGACCAGTCTCTTTTAGACTTCACACGCTTTCTCTAAATCAGCTCAGATGAGTGCTTGGATCGACCGTGGCTGGTTTCTTGCCTATTTTTGTCCAAATCGACCGTGTTCTCAGTCACTAATGATTTCCATCTCGATGGGATTTTGCGGTGTAACCGCCTTCCTAGGGATAATGATAAATGAAAGTGAAAGTATTAACGAATACACGAATACAAATCTTGAAGGTAGCTGAAATAAAAGTTCTTGGAGGGGTGTAACTGTTCAAAAAATGTTGGCGTTAACTTCTCTTCGTTGCTCCGCTGCAGTTGATGCTTTCTGTAAATTTCTATAGCGATGAAGGGTCAAAGAACAACACGGACCTACAATAACGTGAAAGATCAAGAAGTGATTCAAGTATACTCAGTTTTAGCCCGCCCGGTTAGCCGTTCGGTCTAACGCACTGCTTTCCGGGCGGGAATGCTTGTCGGTCCCAGGCACGAATCCGTCCGGTGGATTTGTGTCGAGGTCCGGTGTGCCGGCCAGTCTGTGGATGGTCTTTAAGGCGGTTTTCCATCTGCCTTGGCGAATTTGGGCTAGTCCCCTTTATTCCGGCTCAGTTACACTATGTCGGCGATTGCTGCGCATACACTGTATCCACGTACGCATAAACCATAATTACTCCACCACGCAAACATTTGGGGTTACCCTTGTCTGGTGTGAGACACTCCCAGGAGGGCCACTGGGGGCCGAACCGCACAGTAACCCTGGGTTCGGTGTGCGGCGGCGGTGGGGTGAGTGGACTGCAGTAGCCTGTCGTGGGATGTGAACCACTGAGGGCTACCACGGGGACGAAGCCTCTCCGTCTTTTCTAGGTTCCCAGTTCAATACAATACTCAGTTTTAGAACTCTGAATGTTGTTTATTTCTTGATTTGACGTTACGTCACACAGGTGCAACTTAAAATCTCACACTGTAATAGCCATGTCGCGTTGTGTCTCACGGATCTTATACATATTCGCTGACAACCTGAACATTGCTGCAAACAGTAATTTCGTTAATTGCTCTGACAGAAGTTGTTCAAATTACAGAAAATGTTATTATTCAGTGGTTACAATTTAGATACATGAATTAGTGTACAAGGCCAAATACTTGTACATCTGTCGTTTTCATGGAAAAATAAGTGAAATGATTCTAATAAACAATAGCGATTACATTTTTGTTAACTGCGTTGAGACAGTTATCCTAGGTATTCCTTTCATGCTACTGCTTTAAATAGGAGTACATTATTTTTTAGTATAGACCGAATTTCGATATATATAATCCAGTATTCCAAATAAACACTTTGTTTACTTTCGTAATTTAGTTTCGTATTGCGAATTACAGTAATTATGAAGTAATCGAATGTCGCTATGTTGCACAGTAGTATAGCAAGTCTAACAGTAAACACAATACATTTGGTGTTTGCTTAGCTATCCTTGTTTGAAAGCTAAGAGTACGTTGAATGGTTCTACTGAGTACAGTTAGAAAACATTTTTACTTCCCCTCACACTGTGAGTGGACCAAATTTTGATACTAACACTGATGCTATTTATGAGCAATCACGTTAGTGGCTCCTGGATACTTTTAATTGAATTTGAGGTTAAAGTTTCTATGGGAGCATCTCAGTTAGGCCATACACTCTCCCAAGAAAACTAGTAGATGAGGCTACCTCTGTTCCTGCGGCATGATCTTCCAGGTTTGCTTGAGTATGTTCCCCTTTCCAACGTACATGCATGATGAGGTCCCGGCACATTTTGTTGGTCCGACCGGAGTGGCCGAGCGGTTCTAGGCGCTACAGTCTGGAACCGCGCGACCGCTACGGTCGCAGGTTCGAATCCTGCCTCGGGCGTGGGTGTGTGTGATGTCCTTAGGTTAGTTAGGTTTAAGTAGTTCTAAATTCTAGGGGACTGATGACCTCAGAAGTTAAGTCCCATAGTGCTCAGAGCCATTTGAACCAACATTTTGTTGCTGATGTAAGACGACATCTAGCGAGCCAATATGATCCAAGGTATTCGTCGAGTAGGGCCTGTCTCGTGACACCAACATCATCTGACCATCCTCTGGATTTTTCTGTCCGGAGTCGTCTCAGAAGTGTAATGTTCACCATGCCAGCTGGTTTAACTCTATAATTAGAGTGTTAAACTGATGACGAAAAAAAAACTTTTTTGCGCGAAATATCCTAAGCTGGCTTAGTTTTTTTAGTATTATTTTAACGAGTGTGTCAGCTTCTACTCTCTCAAGTGCGCCGATACCGTTTGACCTAGCAATTCAGGCTTCATAAATTAAAAAGCACAATGTTTCTCAATAATTACTACAATTCGTAGCGGTCTCAGTGAGATAGGCGTATTGGTGGCTAAACATACATCTCGCAATCATACTCACTCGCTTTTCTACTGTAAAACCTGTCAGTAACATGCCAAAGCTCTTATTTCTATAAAATAAAAGAACATGTCACAAAGTTTCAGCAAAAATGATTTTCTTTCTCAGTTAAAGAACTAGGAGGAGGGAAGGTGAAGACGGAAATAAGTGAAGTATGTCAGAGAAAAGACGGATATTGTTTTACAACGATAACATTTTACTCCAGACTTTACGTCTCATGACTGCATGTCTCATAAACAATTTTTGTTATTTATGACAAATAACACATTTATAGCTAAGCGGTTGTATTTGCTCTAAAATAAAATGTTTTACTGAAACAAAGGAAAAAGGAGAAAATTGATAATATATCGTTTTATGGCGTGGTCCAGGTTTAAGAGTGGATTGGGATTCCTCGAAGGTACAGGGTTATCGTAAATGATGGACCCATCTTCAAAACTTCGTATTTATTCAAGTACAAATCCAAAATGAACAAGTTGTATACCAATGAAAAGAGGAAGTTTCAAAGTTTTTTTCATAATATTTGATATCAATTTAATACATTTAATAATTTGTAGTAATTTGTAATAAATTAGTTTTTATTAATTATTTAATAAAAAAAGAAATGTGATACATGTTATAAATGTTCAATGTGGTCACTGTTCCCTGCACGGCAAACATTGACGCGGTAGCCAAACTCTTCTCACACACGCGGAAGCGTATCTGCTTTTACTGAGTACATGGCAACAGTGATCCGGTTCAACAGATCGTTCAGAGTGGTTGGTAGAGGCGGGACGTAAACAGCTTCCTTCACGTAACCCCATAAGAAATAGTCGCAGGGTGTGACATTAGGAGATCTCCCTGGCCAGAAGTGCAGAGCCAGGTGCTCAAGACCCCTGCGGCCGATCCAGCGCTGAGGAAGGGAGTCGTTCCAAAAGCCTCGTACATCACGGTGCCAATGGGTTGGAGCTCCATGCTGCTGGAAAATGAATCTTCCATAACTTGAGGGAACAGCCATTATCCCAACATGTTCAGGTAAGTGATTCCCGTTTCAGTTCTTTCCGCAAAGAAAAATGCACCATAAACCTTTGCACAGGATATGGCACAGAACACGTTGATCTTCCGTGAGTCCCTTTCGTGTTGCAATGGTGAATGTGGATTTTCCGCTTCTGAAACCATCACTGCCCGCCCGCCCGCCGCCGCCCGCCAAAAACTTTGAAGCTTCCTCTTTTCATTGGTGTAAAAGCTCGTTCATTTGGGGTCTGTACTTGAACAGATACGAATTTTTGAAAATGGGTCCATAATTTAAAATAGCCATCAATAAATGACCACAGAGACGAGTGGAGTATTGCAGCCAAATGTGAGGACGAGACTTCTATAGTAGCTACGATTGAACGGTAAATTACTCTCTACGGAAACTGGGGAACTAGTTGAAGGACTGTGAAATAACGACGCCCACACCTCGTCATAGAATGTGGTAGTCGGACGCATGCCCACTCTATGAAGCGTGACAGTCTACAATGATAGTGCGAGAACAAGTGTTTCTGAGTACACAGTTCAGCGCACATTATTGATCATGGAGCCTCGCGGAAGACGACCCGTGCGTGTTCGCATGTCGACCTAACGTCATCGTTAGTTACGACTGCACTGATCACGAGACCGTCGAGATTTAATCGTGAATCGATGGAAACGCGCAGCCTGGGCGATTGAATCACGTTTCTTACTGCCCCAGGTCAATGGTCGTCCCGGGATACACAGTAATCAATGCGAGTGGATGCTCGAACATACACCGCACTACGGATGCAGGTTCTTGAGGCAGTATTATGCTACTGGAAACATTCACTTGGGCTTTCATGAGACCTGCAGTAATAATCGAAGGAACCATAACAGCTATGGACTACGTGAGTATTATTACACCCATCATGCTTGATGTCTTCCTCGACGGCTCTTCTAGTAGAATGTCTCTCTGTCATAAGACCAGAGCTGTGGTCAGTTGCTTGAAGAGCGTAACAGTGAACTCAGTTTCATGTCTTGGCCGCCAAATTCACCTGATATGAACCTGATGGAAGCTAGCGGGTGCCAGCTCCTATAATTTACGTGTGCCACACATCTCCACAGACGTACCAAGGATTGTGGAATTGAAGTCATGCAGTAACGCTGCTGTATTGTCTAAGAAGATCAAAATGCTATTAATCATATAGTCGTAACGTATAGTCGTAACAAAATGCGGTGATTCATGCCCGCCGATGAGCGCCGCATACAGCTACTGTGCTTTGTGCAAGAACGTGCCCTGCTTTTCTCAAACCATAATAACTCAAAATATTGCTTATCTCTCCTGCTCTGTAGGCAGCACATTAATATGGGTGCTTAGTGGTTATTTATGCTCCCGAAATCCTTTTCTTTCCCAAGAAGCATTAAGCATCTACAGCGAGAAGAGATAAAGTCAAACGACACTCTAACACGGCAAGTCAGACTCAGCTTGGAATGTTTCAGTGCTTGTGTTCATGCAATGGGCACGTTAACGCGAAGACAAACTTTGAGAAAAAATGGTTGCCGTCTCACTCATAAGCACCATGTTTGATCTTAAGCGCAGATATTTCGTCAGAATTTATGTTTGTAAAAAAAAGTAAACAAAAAACGAGAAGAAACACTATCTGACCTGCTCAACAATGCTACTGCTAGTATAGGCTAACAATATTGGTACTGTATTGCAGAGACTTAGAAAGATCTGAAACGGCGAAAGGAATGGAGAGATGGTAATGCAGCACATCACTACTCATGATATTAAACTGATGGCATAAGACAATATGAAACAATCAAAATAACTATCAATTAAAAGGTGTCCTGCCCAGTAGGTACTGTCGTGCAAGGTACGCAGAGCTTGGTTAACTATCAATAACAAATCGTCCCCTATCACTGTATTCTCATTCGCCTCTGTGAAGCGTACATTTCTATTCCGCCGTGATTTTTAGATGTACTCCTGCTCCTTTCAGCTTCTTAACGTCTCCTTCTGCTTCACTGAAGAATTTCTGCTTTTACGTTTAACCTCGATACTTTCTAGAAGTGTTTGCATTTGTGTCTGTCCCACTAACCTAAAACGGTCACCCGTGACCGTGTCCCAATTTCCATTCTACCTACCTACGGGCTTCTAACGCAACAAAGATTTGAGTTTCGTATTTCATATAATTATTGACGGAGTTTAAAAATTTAAAATGCTGTCCTAATCTACCCATTAAGGACTGAAATTTACATTAGAAATTTAATGCAATAAGTCAGATATTAAAGTTGGAAATTGTGTATAAATCTTGAGGCAGCGTAACTCAGGGCGCTCAAATTACGCAGAATATATTCCTCCAGTATTTAACAACGACATCACTTAAGGACTTTCAGAAAATGTTACACGTAATTTCGAACGTTTTACAAACTTTTTCTTATTGATACTCCCCAAAAACTAAAGGAAAAAAAAAGTTTATCACTTACTTATCATCCGCTATTCATGTAGTAAAGCTTCAGCATCAGAGACAACGTTTTAATTTATTACTTCTTTACTACTAATTCTGTTAGCAACAGACTTCGCAGACTGTATCCACATATGCCCCCAAATGTACCTCCAAAATTACATCACTGTGTGACTCATAGCACAAGAGATATATCGTCATAAACACTGAAATGCGTAAAAAAATGCAATGTCTTCAACCATAACGGTTTTACAAGCTTAACGTCTAAGCTTTAACAAATGAACTCATTTGTAATCAGCCGTCTGAAGCTGTTTTGTACATGGGCGCCCGATTTTTTAAAGAATTGGTGGTGGAATCGAGGGTTATTGGTTGGTACCAAGAGACTGAACAAAACTAGTCGCTTTTCAAATAGTTGTTTTAACTACGCTAGACGGTTGAGTCCAGGTGTCGATATTCAGGGACTCACCAAAACTTGACATTCGTTAAGTGCTGCTTCAATAATTTCGTATCATGACGAAATGGAATAGCCAAGTGACATTACTGCTTATATCGCGGACATGTTTTCATTCATTCGTGATGTAAAAACTGATTCATTTGTTACTTACTGGTGCAGAATGTATGCTACTTCGTCTTTTGTTGCAAACTATTGCGGTAAGCTATGATTTTAAAATACTATTAGGAGTGTATTGGAGACATACCATCACACATTGCTTGCCAAAGAGATTATTGATTTCAATTGATGTGTGTTATGAAACATAATGTCTTGTGCAACATTGTCAGAGGCACCAAACACATTTCCGGAGTCCAGTTTCTTATCTTACTAACTTGTGCATACACGCACACGATGTTCATATGACATAGGTACACTGCACATGTCGGACAAGTTGTCGATACCTAAACGATTAGATTCATACACACAACAAGCTTCCATATTGTTGGCATGGGACATATTGTCTCAAAATTAAATTACAGTTAGTTCAAATCCCCCAGTTCTGATAAAGGCTTTTGGGAGGTTTCCCTTGATTGTAAGACAAATGCTGAAACTGGTAGCCCCTCCCACGTATTCCAAGTTGGGATTGCCTTTGCTCCACTAGCATGTCGTGCAGTATTTGGCACAACAGTCAATGTCGGTAATTACATATTTTTGTCTGTGACAATGGAGAGCACTGCCCGGAAGCAATTTAAGATAGTACTGATCTGGTCACCTCGCCGACTTTCTTTGTCTGGTAAATCCCTGAACTGGTGATCCCCTTATCGCTTATTCCTAACTGGCAACCTATCTGCCTCCCTAACATCTCGATTGGCAATAGGCTGAAAGAACTACGACTCTATAATGGGCCAGATTCGAAAAAGCTCCCTCTGCTCCTTGGAACAGAGAATGAATAGTTGAGGAAAAAGGAACTGGTGCGCATCATTTATCCCGAATGGAAACACTTGCCTTTGTGACTGTGTACAGATTACTCGTGCATCATCTGTCGATCTTATGCGCTCTATCTTAACGGAAGTAAGAAACTGACATCGATGATTTGTCGATCACTTCCTGTTTCGCGTGTTATTGAATAATCAATTCCCAATTTGCAAGGGCGCAGTTACCCTTTTCAATGACTGACGATGGGACAATTCTTTAAGACGCGGTTACTGCTCTATTTGAACAACCCCAAAGAAATAAAATGAATTGTTTCCCCTGAAAATGAAGTTATAATTCTCTGAACCCAATAGGAAAAATAAACATACTTGGTTGTTGCACAGTAAACTTTTTCCTATTGTACATTGGAAGAAAGAGAGATATATCGTACACTGAGAGTTGATACTGCATTACGGCCTAACTACAGCGTTTTGTATATTCGCGTACGGCCTGAGTTTGTCTCGCAGTCTCTTTACAGTGTTGGCGAGAACAGTGACACGAACGAGCAGTGTGAATAGAACACGGACGTGACTCAACGTTTACCTGTGGCACCCAGACTAAGAAAGTGGAAGAAACGGGCGCCGCCGACCACGAGGATTCCCTGCTCGTTTTGCATATCTCCCGAGCCCATCTGATGTCTCACATCAGGAATCCCTCAGCCCAAGCCCTGTTCTGCCATGTAATTGCTTCTTCAACACGTGTCCTCACCAGGGACAAGATAACCACTGAGATGAACTTGTGTTTTAATGGGACCACCGAGAGGGAAGTAAGTTTTCATCTTGTGTCGTCAAGCACGAATGCTGTCACGCTTCGTAAAATTGTTTCAAACATCGTAAATGATCTGCAGAGTGAATAATAATAATAATAATAACATTAGTAATAATAATACAGTTTCGAATATGGCTGTTATTCAGCAACCGTATACTAGTTTCAATACAAGATTAAACAGCCAACCGGTTGCACATAATCGTTAGGTACACTGACCTACGTTTCAGCACCTACTAGGGGTGTCTTCATCAGAATGAACAGTGACTAAATCCTATAAAACAATACATAGAAAATCAAATAAAACAAAAAACACATTAAACACGATGACAATTTTCATGACTCAAAAAAGCTGCTTACGTAAAATTTTTGGAAATTTGTGGTAAGTTCTTATGGGACCAAACTACTGAGGTCATCGGTACCTAAGCTTACACACTACTTAATCTAACTTAACTAACTTACGCTAAGGACAATACACACACCCATATCCGTGGCAGGACTCGAACCTCCGACGTGGGGAGCCGCACGGACCGTTTCAAGGCGCCCAGACCGCGCGGTTACCACGCGCGGCATTACGTAAAATTACATTGCTAAAAAGCGATGGTCAGAATCTGGAACAGCTACGCTCAAGTCAAAAGTAAAACAAAACGATGTAGCCTTTGCCACGTGTACCCAGCAGGGAGCAACATCAGACTGATCGGCCCAGTGGCTCACATTGCTACCATGAAAACAATACGAGTTTCGCCGCCCGTCGGGCGTGGATTGTAACATGTGACGACTGGGAAATTATAACGAAAACAACTTAAAAAAAACGACAGTTAATTTTGAAAAACAAAATATACAGATAACATAATGTCTTTTTGAAATTACACAGTAGTCAAGCAGAGTAAATATTACAGAGCCATCTGTTAGGCTTTACTGAAATTACTATTACGTAGAGGACAGAGTGACATAGAAGAAATTTTACAAACCGAAACGCGTTGAAGAAATTTCCATTCTACACAGCGAAAGGAAAGGTTATAGGATCTATGTACTCGAAGAGCTAGAGATTTTCAAGCGTATTTCTAAGAACGATGGCCCCATCCTCAATGAACAGTTACAACTACGTAAGAAAAACTTTTTCAATGGTTTCAATCCACTGTTCGCAGAGTTTTGATTCCTCTATTTTTTGCTAGATTTTTCCTGTTCCTCGTTTCAAAACATAATTTTCTTCTTATCCCATAGATATGTGCTACTAAAGTTACCTTCATGCAAATATTTTATAAATTGTACAGCTGCTTGTAAAATTTCTTTTGTCATTCTGTCCTTTACGTAGTAGTAGTTTCTGTAAAGCCTAACAGATGGCCCTGTTATGCTTAATCTGATTGACTACTGTGTAATTTCAAAAAGACGTTATGCTCTCTTTGTATTTTATTTTTCAAAATTGACTGTCTTTTTTCAATCATTTTTGTCATAATGTTTCAAATGGGCAGATGTTACTGTCTGCGCGTGGTGACGGCTCAACTCGTATTGTTTTCATGACAGCAATGTAATCCACTGGGCCGAACAGTCTGATTTTCCCAGCTGGGTACACGCGACAAGGCTAAAAAGTTCTCTTTTACTTTTGACTTGAGCATAGCTGCTCCAGATTTTAACTACTGCTTTTTAGCAATGAAATGATGCGCAAATAACCTTTGTGCCTCACGAAAAATGTCATTTAGGTTAATGTGTTTTTTGTCATACCTGTTTTCCTATGGCAGCGCGGTTTGAGTCGCCATGTCACGGAATGCTCGGCTCCTCCCGCCGGAGGTTCGAGTCCCCCCTCGGGCATGTGTGTGTGTGTGTGTGTGTGTGTGTGTGTGTGTGTGTGTGTGTGTGTGTGTTGTTCTTAGCATAAGTTAGTTTAAGTAGTGCATAAGTCTAGGGAACGATGACCTCAGGAGTTTGGTCCCTTAGGAAGTCACACACATTTCAACATTTGTTTTCCCATGTGTTATTCTTTAGGATTTAACAACTGATCATTCTGATGAAGACACCTCTAGTAAGTGCCGAAACCTAGGTCAAGGTACCTAACTTTTATATGCAACCCGCTGGCTGTTTAATCTTATATTCACCGTAATAATAATAATAATAATAATAATAATAACAATAACAACAATCAGTATTATTTGCTTACTGCGAATACTGCTTTCAGTCGCTCGATTTAAATTCGTAGCGTTTCATGGCTTAGACTCTATAGGGATTGAAAGTAGTGCCATCTGCCATATATACGAACTAGGTGGTGGTGGTGGTTAGTGTTTAACGTCCCGTCGACAACGAGGTCATTAGAGACGGAGCGCAAGCTCGAGTTAGGGAATTGGGAAGGAAATCGGCCGTGCCCTTTCAAAGGAACCATCTCGGCATTCGCCTGAAGCGATTTAGGGAAATCACGGAAAACCTAAATCAGGATGGCCGGAGACGGGATTGAACCGTCGTCCTCCCGAATTACGAACTAGGAGACAGTAATTACCTGCCCTATGAACTTTATTTATAAGTAATATAAATAACCAAATCTTATTGGTATGAAACACTACATGTCCGAAGCAAACGACTAAACAAAAACTTACATTAAGCAAATAGTTATCTTGTTAATTATAATTTCTCTCTGTAAATCCCTGAGGATTTCCAAACGAAATCCTGGAGGCCCGTATAGATTAGAAGTGAAACAAAATTCCGTTGTAAAATATAATAGTTAATGTTATCCAAAATGCAAACAGCATGTTTCAGTGTTATTTCGACTGAGAGTTAAATTTACATTGTGACCCTCCCCCTCAATGGTATTTTACCGTGTGTTCCATCATGTTATGTTGCATTTCCCATCTGTATATCAAATATCAGCGCAGTTGTTTTTCAACGAGCCGTATGGGCGTCCTGAAGGAGTTCCGTCGTGTGATGTTTAATCATTAACAGCACTGTCCCGATCTTGCTCCCGGTGATTTCATCTTTCCCCGCATCTCAGGAAATTCCTGTCTTCGGCAGTTTCACAATGACGGGGAACTGAAGACGACTGCCGCACCGTGTTTCCATTCCCAGGCAGCAGATTTCTACGCCGTAGAAATGAAAAAGCGGATCCTGCGTTATGATAAGTGTCTCAAGAATAGTGGAGAGCATGTCGAAAAGTAGCTCAAACATTGCCATATCTGGTTTTTCATGTAACGATGTTTTCATTTGTTTCTTAACGAAACGAGGGGAAGATTTTTCTGGAAGACCCTCATTAACTTCCGGCCGTGGGCTCTAATCTGCCAAAAATAATATCTTTGACAATGTACCTGGTGATCAAAAAGACAGTATAAATTTGAAAACTGAATAAATCACGGAATAATGTAGATAGAGAAGTACAAATTGACACACATGCTTGGAATGACATGGGGTTTTATCAGAACCAGAAAAATACAAAAGTTCAAAAAATGTCTGACAGATGGCGCTACATCTGATCAGAATAGCAATAATTAGCATAACAAAGTACGACAAAGCAAAGATGATGTTCTTTACAGGAAATGCTCAGTATGTCAATCATCATTCCTCAACAATAGCTGTAGTCGAGGATTAATGTTGTGAACAGCACTGTAAAGCATGTCCGAAGTTATGGTGAGGCATTGGCGTCGGATGTTGTCTTTCAGCATCCCTAGAGATGTCGGTCGATCACGATACACTTGCGACTTCAGGTAACCCCAAAGGCAATAATCGCACTTACTGAGGTCTGGGGAGCTGGGAGGCCAAGCATGACGGAAGTGGCGGCTGAGCACACGATCATCACCAAACGACGCGCGCAAGAGATCTGTCTGACATTTTGTGAATTTTTTTTTGTTCTAATAAAACCCCATGTCATTCCAAGCATTTGTGTCAATTTTTACCTCTCTATCTACATTATTCCGTGGTTTATTAAGTTTTCAAATTTATACTGACTTTTTGATCAACCAGTAGTTACTCGTGCTGGTTAAAAGACACATCAAGGTTAAATAAACGTTAGTTGAAGGTCTCGAGGCGAAAACCAACAGGCGGTATGACAATCATGTCGTTCATTTACTGCTCTGTGATAAAATCAGATGTAACACTCAAAAAATGACAAGACAATTCTTGAAAAGTAGCTGTGCCTCCGAAACGAGAAAATAAAATATTTTGTCTGTAGGACGTATCACAAACGAAAATAGTCATAACTTATAATGCAAATATGAATCAAAGATAACGATAATGTAAAGCAGGTGTCAACCAGCATGGCAGTCAAATGCAGCAGTCAAATGTGTTTATTACTTTGCCACGGCAAAGGCGTTTCCTGGCATTTACAAGCAATTTAGTAGTCTAAAACACCACGTTCCACTTGTCTCAGACTAGGAATAAAGATAGTTGTAATAACTGCCTCAAGTCGTATGGCCGTAGTGGAAACTACTGGAAGATAGATGTAATCGTCCTTGTGCCCGCGCTGCAGACACTGGACCGCTTCTCAGTACTTACGGGCGAGGCCCGTTTATAGTAGCCAGGATGTGGCGGGCCTTCTCGTTTACACTCTGCCGGAGATTTAGGAGCTTCTCCCACGAGTGCGGACGTACTGTGCGGACGAGCGCCCGTTTAGTCCGACGGAGATCCTCGGCAGTTCATTGTGGTTGAATGACCGCGCCATTAGCCAGCGTCTCTCACTCACATGCAGCGCTGGAAGCGAGACGCGTTTACAGCGCTTACACGGGCATTCGTATGAGTAAAGCGTGAATAGGCGTTAATACGGCGTGCATCCCAGAGCGGCAGTCCGGCGGGAGAGTCATCGTAAGGGCTCCACCTAAAGGAGCACCGAGGAGGAGGAGTGGTGGGGGGTACAGTAAAGAGCAGAACACTGGAATTCCGATTCCATATTTCCGACTTCCTTCCGCGGCCGCCCGCCGTAACGAAGTATTGTCGTCCGCAGCGACAGGGTTATGTATGGCGGGAGATGCCGCGGCCCGCCTGGAAATAATAAAACTCTGTGCCGAGTTTATGGCCGCAGCGGGCCGGGAGCGGGGCTCCAGTAAAGGCCGCCCCAGCTCCAGCTACAGTCCCGGGCCGTTTAGCCCGCTGAGTTATCGCGCCTGTGCCGGGATTAAGTGGAGTCGCCTCTGACGGACGGCCACTGCGCGGATTACACGCTTAATCCGCGCTCACGTGTCTGTCTCCTCGCCATTGTCTGCCGCCTCCTTCGTTTCGTCTAGTTCCCTTCTGAGTTTTCCTGCTTTGAGACGTGGAAAATGACGAATAACTCCCCAGCCATACAGTTAATCTGAAAAAAGAAACATCATTCCACCATGCTATATTTTTAAAACAGTACTTTATTAAGTACTACAAGTTTCGAGCGTTGCTGGTTCTCGAGTGCATTTACAACGGATGTGCATACGTCATCCTCGTCAAACAGAAATTATGTGCGTAGTTGTACGCAACAGGGCTGTCAATTCTATTTCTTTCTTTATTGTATTTCGAATCCCCCCTCCTCCCAGAGGGCGGGGGGAGGAGGGGGCAGGCTGGCAGCAGCGTAATACACCGCTCTTCAGCTTACTGATAAAGTTAAAAAACATATTGAGGAGATATAGGAAAAAAAGAAGTGATAAAATGGTGACTTTTTAAAACTGGTACATGGCGAAAAGTTGTGAAGAAAACATAAAAAACAAGGAGGTCAGTGATGCTGATTGAAAACACTTAGGAAATAGACACGCACAATTGAAAAACAAAGCGACAGTCTGGTTTCTGTTGGCAACATTTTACAAAAATGGACGCACAACACGGAACACTCACAGGAAACACTGCACTATAGAGTACGAAGGGATATGGGTACGTGTGTGTGTGTGGGGGGGGGGGAGAACCCAGACAGATGAGGGATGTGGGAAAAGGGGGGGAGCCAATGGAGGGAGAGGGCACAGAAAATAGGGGTGGGGAGCGGGGCAGACGCGAGAAAGGAGTGGGGAAGACAGTGGATGGGAAAGAAGAAGGACTCGGGGGGAGAGAATCGAGTCAAGGAGTGGGTAGGTGGAGAAAAACAGGATGAAAAGGGAGGGGTGAGGGAGCTGGGAAAAATACAGAAGGAGGGAGATGGAGGTGAGGATCATAGTTGATATGAGGGATAAATGGAGGGAAAGTGGGCATCATCCGGGAGGGGGAGTTGATGGAAGGCACCTCAAGAGAGGAGATGAAGGGTGTGGAGGTGGAGGGTAGGGAGGACACAATGGGGAAGGTGCAGCAGTGGGTGGGGGTTGGAGTGGAGAGGAGCAACCAGGGGATGAGAGGGATCAAGTCGCTGGGAGGTGTAGAGGATGGGGACATGTTCAAGGAAAAGGAGCAGATGGGGGAAAGGACTCAGGTCATAGAGGATCTGTGTGGGGGCTGGAAGGCTTATACGGAAGGCAAGGAGGAGTGCATGGCAGTTGAGGATCTGGAGGGACTTAGTGGGGGGGGGGGGGGGTGCGGATATTCAAGTGGGACTGACATAACAGAGAATGGGATGGATTAAGGATTTGTAGGTGTGGAGGATGGTAGAGGGGTTCAACCCCCATGTCTGGCCAGAGAGGAGTTTAAGATGGAGGTGGTTGTGGGTTTTGGATTGGATAGAGCAGAGATAAGGGATCCAGGTGAGGTGATGGTCAATGGTGAGACCAAGGTAGGTGAAGGTGGGGGAGAGGCAGACAGGATGAGCGCAAAGGGAAAAATCAAGGAGCTGGAAGGAGCGAGTGGTATGACCTATGAGGAGTGCCTGGGTCTTGGAAGAGTCGATTTTGAGGAGTCACTGGTTACCCCATGTGGCAAAAAGGTCAAGGTGAATCTGGAGAAGGAGTTGGGACCGTTGAAGGGTAGGAGCGAGGGCAAGGAAGGTGGTGTTGTCGGCATACTGCAGGAGGTGGACTGGAGGGGGAGGTTGGGCGATATCTGCCATGTACAGGAGGTAGAGGAGAGGGGAGAGGACAAAGCCCTGGGGCACACCTGAGGAGGGTTCGAAGGTGTGGGAATTGGCGTTATGGATGGTAACGTAGGAGGGGTGGTGGGAGAGGAAGGAGGCAATCAGACATAGTTCATAGGAAGGGCGTAGGTCTGGAGTTTAAACAGGAGACTGGGATGCCATATATGGTTATAGGTCTTTTCGAGGTCTAGGGAGACAAAAATGGCGAAGCGACGGTAGTTGAGCTGGTGGGGGAGGAGATGAGTGAGGCATAGGAGTTGGTCATCAGCAAAGGAGGAAAGTCGAAAGCCACATTGGGTGTTGGGGAGGAGGTGGTGTTGGTAGAGGCGGTGATGGATGCATTCCAAGAGTCTGCTGAACACCGAGGTGAGACATATAGGACGAGGCTGTCAAAGAGTGCAATTTAAAGTATAAAATGCACGGAGTGATAGTGAAAACGAGAATTGTGACGATACTGCGCAGTTGAAAGCCGCATACGAGGTGTATGAAAAATGTAATGAGACTGATTTTTTATCTATCAAAGTTTCTTTTTTTTTCAGACAACAATACTGTCCTCCTCAACGCCCCCTTTCGGGAGCTGTGTACCAGCGGAGTACCTCTAAGCACATCCTGACACAGTGGTCATTGCAACTGCACCGTCTACCCTAGCATACCTCCCATCATACCAGAATTCTCAACTTGTCCACACACACACACACACACACACACACACACACAAGCACGCACGCACTACTTATGCAGTTCTGCTTGCCCATTGCCCTCATTTCTGAAAGAATGGACACCAATATATAATTAAGGCGAGATGGTCCGTGATCTCTTCAGTGCAGATGCACACCAGACTCGAACTCTTACGGAAATCGGCGAAATGCCGCGAGTAATGAGGACAGTTGGCAAGGGTCGCTACATTACTAGTTAGTAGTGTGTCGATTAGTTGATAATTTGGGTCTGATGGGAGGCGTGCTAGGGTAGTCTGTGCAGTTACAGTAACCACAGTGTCCGGATGGCTTAGTGGACAGATCATCTGCATGCTAAGCAGGAGGCCTGGGCTCGATTCTCAATCTAGCACACACATTCAACTTTCTCCAGCGATTTCAATCACTGCCCACTCACAGTTAGTATCTGTAATGCCTTTGTTTATTAATTAAGAACGGCTGCTGGATTAAATTGGTGTCTGTTCTTTCAGACATGTCCTAAAGAACAGACAAAATATATATAAATAGAATTATCACTATTGATGTCACATTATTTCCATTAGTTCTCTCTCTCTGGGCCTTTGTCTTTCAGTCCGACCCGTAACTGTTCTCGTTCGAGGCAAAGACCAGAACAAATATAGTGTTCGTGTAATAAGGGAAGTTGCAGCTATTCAGAATTAAGAAATTAAAAATTAGGAACTGACTTTAAATTTTGTGGTAACAAAGGCTAATGACAAAGGCTAATGAACAGAAGATTAGTTCCGTTTAGCTTTAGACAAAAGTAAGCAAAAAACGAGACCAATAAACAGCGTTGTGTACAATCTGTTGTTCCCAGTCTTGGTAGCAACTCTGAAAGGCATCAACTAGTGTGGCCTTTGTCGGTAACATTCTTCTGAATGTTCTCCAGAGTCCCAAAAAGACGTCCTTTTAAGGCACTGGGAAAAGAAAAAAATTAGGATGACTCAGATCAAGTGAACAGGGGAGGAGGGTGGGGGCTGTAAAACAATGGAAATGTCTTTTCAGGTCAGAAATTCCGAGATAGATGTGGCCGAGTGGCATAGGGCGTTTTCATGATACAGCATGTGAGGTCTCACTCAATTCGCCCTTTTCCTAAGACTTTCAAGGACATCTTTGTAAAAGACTTAGTTTGTCCTGGAGGAATAAATTCTTTATGCACTGTACCCCTACCGTCGAAAAAGCAAATCAGCTTTGTTTTGATCTTTGATTTTGTCAATCGAGCTTTTCCCGGTTGAGAAGACATCTCAATGTATCAATTTGCCGCTTTGTCTCAGGATCGTACTCAAAAATCCAAGATTCATCATCTGTGATCACACGACTGAACCATTCGTGGTCACTGACAATCCTCTCAAGATCAATGCACAAGTTTCTTCGATTGTCCTTCTGCTCAATTGTGAGGTTTTTCGGCATCATTTTGGCACAAACCTTTCGCAAGTGCAAATCTTCAGTCAAACTCTGATGTACGGAGAAGGTAGATTTAACAGGTCACCGATCATCCATATTGTTAAACGTCGGTCTGATCTAGCGAAAGGACGCACACTTTCGACGCTTTCGTCGGTGTCTGAAGGTCTTCCTGAGGGAGGTGTTCTCGCCATTCCGAAAATGATTTGTGCCAGCGAAACACTTGTGTTCTTGGTAAGAAATGTTTCCCATGGGCCTGTTTCAACTTTTCGAATGTCACATTAGCGGATTCCCCAAGTTTAACACAAAACGTAATTGTATAACATTGCTCTGGATCCCGCTGTTCCATTTTCGTAACACACAACACAAACACTTCCGTGCTGATGGCTGTACGAAGCTAAAACTCGGACTTGGCATCTGGAAGGGATGAACACGCCGGCCTACACAAGTAGAACACAGGGATGCCATATCGCTCATCGTGTTGTCAGTCTCATTACTTTTGTCACACACCCCGTATATCTTCTTCTCACTGTTACCGGTCAAATGTGGCTTTTTAGTTGGTTGTTAGTTCCCGCACTCACAATCACTCCAAACACGATACACTGTTGAAAAAAAAAATGTTCACCACCCACAAGAACAAAGTCATATTATTGACAAGTGATGTAATAGGTTGATCATAATTTTAGGAGTACATGATAGCAAAATTCAGACCAAATGACACACAGTGAAAGACTCCCAAACAGTCACATCAATACAACCTGCCCCCCCCCCCCCCCTCGTCCTCTGGCAGCAACGCAGGAGTGTGTTCTCTCTTGGTTTCTTGCAAGCAACCTTGAAGGTATGTACGAAGACTGAAGTAACGAAATGCCGGGATTCGAACCCAAGTCTCCTGCTCACTACACAGATGCGCTAACCACTACGCCACCATGGCACAGTGGTTTTGCACAACTGCGCGGACTATCCTAGCACTCCTTCCTCCTCAACCCAAATACCAGTTTACACCTCAGACCACTTGGTATTATCCCTAAATAGTATTGAGTTGTCGAGGCTCTCCAACTGTATTTGAACAGCACCTCAGCATCGAATGAAACGGAGGATCTTGCCCGAAACCCAGGTGTAGGTCCGTTAATCAAATGAAACTATATGGCTCCAGAGACTTGTCCAAAAACGTCTTGCACCTTTCGTTGCAATTCGGCAATGGTTATTACAGCGTTTGGAGAATGAGTAACTCCCTGCACCACCGTATCCCATTTGTGTTCGACTGGCGACAGGTCTCGTGCTATTGCTGGGCAAGGCAGTTGTACACTACGAAGATAACATTTTGCAGCAGCATCCGTATGTGGGTGTGCCCTTTCCGTCTGAAAAAGCACATCAATATGCTATCGAAGAAGTGGCAGTAGCACGGGATAACAACCTGCACAATGCAGCGGGCACTGTTTACCTTACCATGAAGAAAAACCAAACTTGACCGCGAGTTGAAACTGATGGCCCCCACACCACGAAGCTTGGGACCAGTGAGTCGTGGGCGAATGCACTCCGGGATAGGCCGCTCATCAGATCTAGGCTGTGCACGTATATGCCCGTCACTCGCATGCAGACTGAACCTACATCTATCACTGAAGTCGAGAGAGCGCCATTCAACCCTCCACTCGACTCTTAATGGTACTTAACGGTGTCATGGTGTCTGTGGCTTCCTGGCTTGAGGCACACGTGATTTTCCCATTGGTCGTCAGTGACACCGCAGGTGGAACATCTATTCAGATTTCTTACCTGGATGATGATTTGTCGGCCAGCACTGTTCGAGTAAGATGTCATTCTTGACGTGCGACCGTACTACGTGGCCGTCCAGACTGGTCTGCATGTGTGGGACTGAGTCACAGACCACTCCTGAAAGCAACGACTTATCGACCGATACATTGTGTGCGGCAATACGTCGATTTGTCCATCTACACTCCTGGAAATGGAAAAAAGAACACATTGACACCGGTGTGTCAGACCCACCATACTTGCTCCGGACACTGCGAGAGGGCTGTACAAGCAATGATCACACGCACGGCACAGCGGACACACCAGGAACCGCGGTGTTGGCCGTCGAATGGCGCTAGCTGTGCAGCATTTGTGCACCGCCGCCGTCAGTGTCAGCCAGTTTGCCGTGGCATACGGAGCTGCATCGCAGTCTTTAACACTGGTAGCATGCCGCGACAGCGTGGACGTGAACCGTATGTGCAGTTGACGGACTTTGAGCGAGGGCGTATAGTGGGCATGCGGGAGGCCGGGTGGACGTACCGCCGAATTGCTCAACACGTGGGGCGTGAGGTCTCCACAGTACATCGATGTTGTCGCCAGTGGTCGGCGCAAGGTGCACGTGCCAGTCGACCTGGGACCGGACCGCAGCGACGCACGGATGCACGCCAAGACCGTAGGATCCTACGCAGTGCCGTAGGGGACCGCACCGCCACTACCCAGCAAATTAGGGACACTGTTGCTCCTGGGGTATCGGCGAGGACCATTCGCAACCGTCTCCATGAAGCTGGGCTACGGTCCCGCACACCGTTAGGCCGTCTTCCGCTCACGCCCCAACATCGTGCAGCCCGCCTCCAGTGGTGTCGCGACAGGCGTGAATGGAGGGACGAATGGAGACGTGTCGTCTTCAGCGAAGAGAGTTGCTTCTGCCTTGGTGCCAATGATGGTCGTATGCGTGTTTGGCGCCGTGCAGGTGAGCGCCACAATCAGGACTGCATGCGACCGAGGCACACAGGGCCAACACCCGGCATCATGGTGTGGGGAGCGATCTCCTACACTGGCCGTACACCACTGGTGATCGTCGAGGGGACACTGAATAGTGCACGGTACATCCAAACCGTCATCGAACCCATCGTTCTACCATTCCTAGACCGGCAAGGGAACTTGCTGTTCCAACAGGACAATGCACGTCCGCATGTATCCCGTGCCACCCAACGTGCTCTAGAAGGTGTAAGTCAACCACCCTGGCCAGCAAGATCTCCGGATCTGTCCCCCATTGAGCATGTTTGGGACTGGATGAAGCGTCGTCTCACGCGGTCTGCACGTCCAGCACGAACGCTGGTCCAACTGAGGCGCCAGGTGGAAATGGCATGGCAAGCCGTTCCACAGGACTACATCCAGCATCTCTACGATCGTCTCCATGGGAGAATAGCAGCCTGCATTGCTGCGAAAGGTGGATATACACTGTACTAGTGCCGACATTGTGCATGCTCTGTTGCCTGTGTCTATGTGCCTGTGGTTCTGTCAGTGTGATCATATGATGTATCTGACCCCAGGAATGTGTCAATAAAGTTTCCCCTTCCTGGGACAATGAATTCACGGTGTTCTTATTTCAATTTCCAGGAGTGTAGCTTCCAGGAGGCCCACAATGCGTCCCCTTTGAAATGGTTGCAGTTAATCAACAGGTATAGGTACTTGTCGGTGGGGCATGGTTGTAACCTAAAATGAAACTTGAAATCACTGCTCAGTCAGCACAGTTACTGTCTGCAGAGAAAAAACTGAGAGCACACAGACAACTCACTTTGACGACCATGCTGTGTAGGCTTCAGAAAGTAAGTTACGCATGTCGTTCAACGCTAAAACCATAGCGCAAAAAGAGTAGTGTACTATCAGAAGAGAGTACACGTTTCTTGCAGACACATTTATACTGCGGTGCGTTTAACAATTATATCACACCGTGAGACTGCATTGGCACGGTAGCTGTGATCGTACTTCAAAGTTGATGTACGAGGGACAGTAAGATTCTTGTAGGCAAAACATCTAAATCGATCACCGTGAAATTTTGGCGGTATGTGGACCAAATGCAATGTGGTGTGCAGCAATAGTGAAATGGTGTCAGCAATTTAATCAATGCGGCGCAGACGTGTGTGATGCTGTTCGCATGAGAAGGCCAACGACATCCACCACAGAAGATAATGTCCAGACTATTGAGGAAATAATGCGCAGAAATCGGAGAGTGACTGTCGCGCATATTGTTCAGCCGTTGCGCATCTCAGTAAGCAGTGCTCATTCCATCGTCCGAGATCGTCTGCGGTATCGGAAATTGTGCTCTTGCTATGTTCCCCGATTACTGCCGCCTGCACACAAAGGCGCAGGATTTATGGCGTCTCTTGACTTCATTAGCTATTTCGTGGTAAGCACTGATTTCTTTAACCGCATCATTACGGCTGATGAGACGCCATGAGCAGGGAATGTCATGGCCACCGTTTTCTTCCACTGTGAAGGAATTATGTACATAGAGTTTATGGCAAACTGCGCAACCATTAATGCTGATTGGTACTGTACATCACTGCCATCACCTTGCAACGCCCTAAGGAATAATAGGTGTGGAAAATTACACAAAGGCATACGCATACGGCCTAGTTCTTGCACCATACGATTTCTATCTTTTCGGCGAGCTGAAAGAATAACTGGGAAAAAAGAGGTTTTCCATCAATGAAAACGATCACACAGTGATTCTCGAATGAATCCGTGTCCAAGGAGCGGATTTCTATCGTCGAGGAACTCAACGATTGATAGGACGGAACGGCCGTTGTTTACGGACTCCGGAGACGATGTTGAAGAATACTGTCATGTACCTGTGTCACTTTGCAGTGCAGAGCAGCTTTCAATAAGTTGCTTGTCCTGCTATAATACTGTGTAACTTGCTCTTTGAAGTCCCGTAGTATATATGGCGCCCGATTTCTGATGGCGATGGTGATGTATCCACGTCAAGGTAAGCAAATTTCAATAGCCAAGACCACATAAATTCGTCTTCATTTTTGACAACCAGTTTCGACAGATATAACTGTCGTCTTCCGGCCTTCAAAACATTTTTGTTACTAAACGTGTCCAATGCGAGTTACATCTTCATCCCATGTTGTCATTATGGTGGATGAAATATAGCACCAAATTTTTTTAAATCGTATGGCTAGGGCCCCCCTTCGGGCAGGCCGTTCGCCGGGTGCCGGTCTTTCAATTTGGCGCCACCTCGGCGACCTGCAGTCGATGAGGATGATAGGTTGATGATGAAGACAGCACAACACTCAGTCCCTGGGCGGAGAAAATCCCCCGACCCAGCCGGGAATCGAACCCGGGCCCAGAGCAGTGACAATCCGTCACGCTGACCTTTTTTTTTTAATCCTATTTTGTTCGCTCTCGTCCGTTGCATCTGCTCAGGGCGGACGTCGTAAGATATCCGTTTAAGTTCGTTGTTGATCGGTTAACTCAGTTTTTTTTTATTACAGAGGGCTGCTAACCCTCTGACGGAACACGCTGAGCTACCGTGCCGGCTATTGAATGTTTTTCGCCAAATAAAATAGATAGTTGTATGTATTGTATTGTATGTTAAACGGGGACTTAGAAACGACGGAGAGGCTCCGTCCCCGCCGCAGCCGCAGTGGTCCACAACCGCACGACGGCTACCGAAGTCCACTTCGCCCCTCCGCCGCCCCACACCGAACCCAGGGTTATTGTGCGGTTCGCCCCCGGTGGACCCCCCAGGGAACGTCTCACACCAGATGAGTGTAACCCCTATGTTTGCGTGGTAGAGTAATTGTGGTGTACGCGTACGTGAAGAACTTGTTTGCGCACCAATCGACGAGGCGGAATAAGAGGAACCAGCCCGCATTCGCCGACTCAGATGGAAAACCGCCTAAACACCATCCACAGACTGGCCTGGTCACCGGACCTCGCCACAAATCTGCCGGGCGGATTCGTGCCGGGGACCAGGCGCTCCTTCCCGCCAGGAAAGCCGTGCGTTAGACTTCACGGCCAACCGGGCGGGCAAATAGATAGTTCCTTTCATATGTGTCAACATGAGAAAATTCAGTCAAGTATCCACAGCTGTTGTAGATGCACTTCAGAATGAGCAACTCTCGAAACTGGTAGTGCTTACTAAACTATTGTTTTAACCCTTTGAATCCCAACAATACGAAAAAATATATAATTTTAAAATTTTATCGTAGTGAACTAGAAATACAAGAGGAAGTTAGCAAATTGCTAAGACCCAGTTGTTTTAAGGATGTGGTTTCACTTTCGAACCACTGAGATATACAGTTTTCGATCACCTACTGTTTCATGTGATATATTTGAAAGTAAATTCACACAATCCCGCATCTCGAAACTTCCACGAACTCATACTGCCTGAAACAAGTTATAATCCTAAATAACAAGTCAAAGTGACAGTAAAATTTAATAAATATTTCAGCAAAACTGCACACTGCCCTAAAGGTTTCATTTCGAAACCACTCATAAAAGCAGTGGTAGAAACTGAAATTTACCTTTCAATAACTGTAGATACATTTACTTCGTACCTTCACGGTCCTTACTTGTAACGTACGAGGTGCATTCAAGTTCTAAGGCCTCCGATTTTTTTTCCTCCAGACTGGAAACAGATAAAATCATGCGCACTGTTTTAAAATGAGGCAGAGATGGCAGCACCGTACGGCAGATGGAATTTTACCGCCAGCGGCGAGAATGAGAACTGTTTTAAATACTTAAAATGGCGACGTTTTCCTTACTTGAACAGCGTGCAATCATTCGTTTTCTGAAGTTGCGTGCTGTGAAACCAATTGAAATTCATCGACAGTTGAAGGAGACATATGGTGATGGAGTTATGGATGTGTTGAAAGTGCATTCGTGGGTGCGACAGTTTAATGAAGGCAGAACATCGTGTGACAACAAACCGAAACAACCTCGGGCTCGCACAAGCCGGTCTGACGACATGATCGAGAAAGTGGAGATAATTGTTTTGGGGGATCGCCGAATGACTGTTGAACAGATCGCCTCCAGAGTTGGCATTTCTGTGGGTTCTGTGCACACAATCCTGCATGACGACCTGAAAATGCGAAAAGTGTCATCCAGGTGGGTGCCACGAATGCTGACGGACGACCACATGGCTGCCTGTGTGGCATGTTGCCAAGCAATGTTGACGCGCAACGACAGCATGAATGGGACTTTCTTTTCGTCGGTTGTGACAATGGATGAGACGTGGATGCCATTTTTCAATCCATAAACAAAGCGCCAGTCAGCTCAATGGAAGCACACAGATTCACCACCACCAAAAAAATTTCGGGTAACCGCCAGTGCTGAAAAAATGATGGTGTCCATGTTCTGGGACAGCGAGGGCGTAATCCCTACCCATTACGTTCCAAAGGGCACTACGGCAACAGGTGCATCCTACGGAAATGTTTTTAAGAACAAATTCCTTCCTGCACTGCAACAAAAACGTCCTGGAAGGGCTGCATGTGTGCTGTTTCACCAAGACAACGCACCCGCACATCGAGCTAACGTTATGCAACAGTTTCTTCGTGATAACAACTTTGAAGTGATTCCCAATGCTCCCTACACATCTGACCTGGCTCCTAGTGACTTTTGGCTTTTTACAACAATGAAAGACACTCTCCGTGGCCGCACATTCACCAGCCGTGCTGCTATTGCCTCAGCGATTTTCCAGTGGTCAAAACAGACTCCTAAAGAAGCCTTCGCCGCTGCCATGGAATCATGGCGTCAGAGTTGTGAAAAATGTGTACGTCTGCAGGGCGATTACGTCGAGAAGTAACGCCAGTTTCATCGATTTCGGGTGAGTAGTTAAATAAATAAAAAAAAAATATATCGGAGGCCTTAGAACTTGAAGGCACCTCGTACGTTGGCGGCAGTGGAATCGTTCTGCAATCAGCCTCAAAAGCAGACGCTCTAAACTTTCTCAATAGCGCTCCTCGAAACGCACGTCGCCTTCCCGGCAGTGACTCCAATTTCAGTTTCCGAAGCATCTCCATACTACTTGCGTGTTGTTCGAACCTACTGGCAACAAATGTAGGAGCCCGCCTGTACGTTGCTTCGATGCCTTCCTGGAATCTGACCCGGTGCGGATCCCAAACAGTCGAACAGTACTCAATAATGCCTCGCACAAGTGTCCTATATGTGGTCTCCTTTACAGATGAACCACACTTTCCTAAAATTCTCCCAATAAGCTGAAATCGACAATTCGGCTTCCCTACTGCAGTCCTTACATGCTCATTCCATTTCATACTGCTCTGTAACGTTGAGCCCAGGTATTTAATCGACGTGACTGTGTCAAGCAGAACACTACTAACGCTGTACTCTAACATTATGGGTTTGTTTCTCCTCCTCATTTTTCCACATTTAGAGCTAGCTGCCACTCAGCACACCAATTAGAATTTTTTACTAAGTTGCTTTGTAGCTTCCTACAGTCATTCAACGATGGCACCTTCCCTTATGCAGACTGTTACTCACCCAGTTCCTCTGATCACTTCTGTATACAGAAAATAAATGCGGTTCTCTCACACTTCTCTGAGGCACCCTTGTGTCTGATGAACACTCACCGTCGAGAACAATATACTGGATTCTGTCACTCACGAAATCTTCGAGCCACTCACATACCTGGGAACCTATTCCGTGTGATTGTACATTCATTAACAGTCGGCAGTGCTGCACCATGTCAAATGCTTTACGAAAATCAGTGAATAAGGATTCCACCTATTGCCCTTCATCCATGATTCGCAGGCTCTCATGTGACAAAAGAGAAGCTGAGTTTGGGCGAGCGATGCTCTTTAAAACAGTGCTGATTTGTGAAGAGAAGCTTTACCTCGTAAGGAAATTTATTAGATTTGAACTGAAAGTGTCTTCAACGATTCTGCAACAAACTGATCTTAATGATATTGGTCTGTAATTTTGCTAGTCCATTCTTATATACAGGATTCACCTTCACTTTTCTAATCTCTTGAGACTTTGCTGTGGGCGAGAGATTCGTGCTATATGCAGTTTAGAGTACTATTTGTGAAATGGAACTGAGATTCCATCCGTACCTGGCAACTTATTTGCTTTCGATTTCTTCAGTTGTTTTCTATACCAGCGATACTTGTTGTTATGTCCTCCTTACGGAAGTCTGTACCACGGACAAACGACTGTATGGTGAGTGCTTCTCCTGCGTGAACAATTTCTTAAATGCAGAATTTAAAACTTCGGCTTTACTTTTGCTGCCACACCAGATCCATCAATGAGTGACTAGATAGAAGCTTGAAATCCACTTAGCGATTTTATGTAGGATTCTCAGCACGATACATTGCTATGTTATGACGGTGGTAGTTGTAAGCTTCGTGCATTGAGCTTCTTACAGACGCGAGATTTTCTGTTAGCTTCATGTTTTCATTGGCGCGGTGTCCTTTGAACCGAGAAACAGTGCGCAACAGCCATTGCTTCCTTGACGTTTGTGAATTTCGTTGTTAAACCATGGAGGGTCATTTTCTTCCCTAATCCATTTACTCGGCACATACTGCCACAGGGTGCGGTTTACAATCAGCTAAGCTTTGCCCATAATTCCTCAGCCCAAAGGCGTCACTGGATGAGGATGTTGATGGACGTGTGGTCAGCACACCGCTCTCCCGGCCGTATGTCAGTTTCCGAGACCGGAGCCGCTACTTCTCAATCAAGTAGCTCCTCAGTTTACCTCACAAGGGCTGAGTGCACCCCGCTTGCCAACAGCGCTCGGCAGACTGGATGGTCACCCATCCAAGTGCTAGCCCAGCCCGACATCGCTTAACTTCGGTGATCTGACGGGAACGGGTGTTACCACAGTGGCAAGCCAGTTGGCTGTGAGGTATGCATAGTGTCAAGCAAAACAAATTACCCTCTAATTACGATTTTATGCGTAGATTTAATCATTTTTACTTTAAATATTTATCTTTTATAATTTGCCTTAAATATTTTTTTGTTTTGCCTATACTTTGGTACGAAACACACACCAGCTTAAAATTGTTATAAATATCTATTCCCACTGTCAAATATATCTTACGAAAAAGTAATGTAGAGGGTACGAAGCTTAAGCGAGGTTACTTATGCGGTGATGGCAGGCTCTATATTCTGTAAATTGAAAGGGGAGGGAGGACAAAGAAAAGAAAACGGAAGGGAAGGAACCATTGATGTCAGCTGTTTTGGGACTTTTTGCAGAATTAGCGGTGACGAGGCAAAATGTGTGCTGGACCGGATTCGAAGCCTTCGTCTCCTGCTTGCGAGGCACGCGCGTTAATCACTGCGCCACACAGACTGTGCATCGCAGTTGCACTGACTGTCTCGGCACGCCTCTAGGCCGAAACGCATTTCCACCTAGCGGCATCCATCCGCACTGCCCGTCCATGTCCTTCATGCGAACGTAAGAGTACATCCGTACTGAAGGTTGATTCATTGCCCATCGAGGCGAATCAACGGTATGAATACTGGGTGTCTGTTCTAGTGGACACTCATATAATCGCTATATTCATTCGTCAGTTAGCTATTCATGTCATATCATTGTTTCTCTTCTGATATGTAGACAGTAACTTCGCGTATTCTAAGTCGAAAGACGTCCTGGTTACAGGATTCCACTCATCTACATCTACATCTATACTCCTGACGGTGTGTGGCGGATGGTACCTTGAGTACCTCTATCGGTTCTCCCTTTTATTCCAGTCTCGTATTGTTCGTGGAAAGAAGGATTGTCGGTATGCCTCTGTGTGGGCTCTAATCTCTCTGATTTTGCCCTCATGGTCTCTTCGCGAGATATACGTAGGAGGGAGCAATATACTGCTTGACTCCTCGGTGAAGGTATGTTCTCGAAACTCCAACAAATATCCGTACCGAGCTACTGAGCGTCTCTCCTGCAAAGTCTTCCACTGGAGTTTATCTATCATCTCCGTAACGCTTTCGCGATTACTAAATGATCCTGTAACGAACTGCGCTGCTCTCCGTTGGATCTTCTCTATCTCTTCTATCAACCCTATCTGGTACGGAGCCGGCCGGTGTGGCCGAGCGGTTCTAGGCGCTACAGTCTGGAACCGCGCGACCGCTACGGTCGCAGGTTCGTTTCCTGCTCGGGCATGGATGTGTGTGATGTCCTTAGGTTAGTTAGGTTTAAGTAGTTCTAGGGGACTGATGGCCTCAGATGTTAAGTTCCATAGTGCTCAGAGCCATTTTTTTTCTGGTACGGATCCCACACTGGTGAGCAATATTCAAGCAGTGGGCGAACAAGAGTACTGTAACCTACTTCCTTTGTTTTCGGATTGCATTTCCTTAGGATTCTTTCAATGAATCTCAGTCTGGCATCCGCTTTACCGACGATCAACTTTATATGATCATTTTAATTCACTCCTAATGCCTACTCCCATATAATTAATGGAATTAACTGCTTCCAGTTGCTGACCTGCTATTGGACTGTGGTGCGCATTTCTGTAAAAAAAATTTGAATTTTGGTTAGAAGCCATCGTGCCTATACAAATACGATTCTGCATGTGTTCATATTTGCGATGTAAAAATGTGTATAATATAGCAGGTCACCTGATGATGGGTCTGCCCGAAACGCCTTATGAAAATAAAGAAGTGCCGTTAACATCTAGCGACTACTTTTTGCCACCTATCAGCTTTTCTAGGATCATAAAAAAAATTGAGTTACTTTTTGTTGAGAGTTTAGTCTCGTACACCTCTTAGCCACTTCCCACTCCCATCCTTTCCTGCACCATACTGCGTGTGGTGTCACCGCCAGACACCACACTTGCTAGGTGGTAGCCTTCAAATCGGCCGCGGTCTGTTAGTATACGTCGGACCCGCGTGTCGCTACTATCAGTGATTGCAGACCGAGCGCCGCCACACGGCAGGTCTAGTCTAGAGAGACTCCCTAGCACTAGCCCCAGTTGTACAGCCGACTTTGCTAGCGATGGTTCACTGTCTTACATCCGTTCTCATTAGCCGAGACGACAGTTTAGCATAGCCTTCAGCTACGTCATTTGCTACGATCTAGCAAGGTGCCATATTCAGTTACTATAATCTGAACAGATAATATTGTGGATCATGTACTGACAAGAGCGACGTTCATCACTAATGGATTAAAGTTAAGTATCAAACTGATAATGTCCGCTTTCTGAATTCTCATTCCTTGTCATGTTCCAGGCCTCACGTCAGTACTTCCCTCTTCAAGCCAGCCTGCGTGAGCTAAAACGCGTGCCTTTCGGCCTCCATTCGTACACGGTGTTGGCTCTTCCGCCAACACAACACTGCGTACGTATTGCAGCTATGCGCGAAGTATCATACGCCCTCCTCGTGCTCATTCGTGTAGAGCGGCGGGCGTAATATTCTCGATAAACGGTATACGTCAGGGTTTTAACACCTCAAGCGAGAAGAGATCCGCGAGGAAACACCTTCGCAGATTCCCTTCCCCCACAACTCTGTCGGCGTTTAATAACCCTGACGATGACTCCGCCGCCCACGCTATCAGGAATGCTGCGGGCCAGCCCTACAGCAGAGGCGGACGCGGCGTCCCTTATGCGACGTCTCACGTGCCGCGGACCTGATACCATTGGCTCGCACAAAAATCACGAATACCTCGCGTCGCGCGCGGCCCGTTTTATTTCCCCGAGCTGTGCCCGGTTGTTCCACGGGCCGCGATGTAGATTTAATAATATAACGGTGCGTATCTGCGGGGGATCCCGCCGAGTGAAAGGCGGCCGCGCTGTGCCATTATTTGGGTCCCAGTCGGCGAATCGCGAGCGCCCGCAGCCTACAAGCTGCGTCCTAACAAAAATGGCTGGCCCGGGAAATGGATGTGCGTGTCGGGCGCAGACCTACAGAGTCGCCGGGGCTCGGTTTACATTTCCATTCATCATGCGGAAAACGTACGGAGTAAATTATTGCGAATGACGTTGTATTACATCGCACTGAATGAATTAGTAATACAGCGTCAGCATAACTATTCATAACTCGCACTTACTGATGGCCGCGTACCACGTCTTATTGCACTCAACAACTCGTGTAGCTCCTCTGGAAACGACTTTTTGCTTTCATTCCATACTAGTGGAAAGTGAAACACTCTTTATGTGTATGAATGCAGAGTCTCGCGGCGATAACATTGAATAAAATGTTCTCGGTTTTCTAACTGCGTCAACTGCTCAGAACTACACGAGCTTTCGGCCAAGCACTCCTTGGCCATTGTCAAGTGTTATGACTGCTATATATGGCAATGTCACGGGCACCAGTTACGTCACAGCCGGCAGCTAGCGTATATAAGGGCGCACCAACAGCCCACTGGCAGTCATAACTCTTGACAATGGCCAAGGAGTGCTTGGCGGAAAGTTCGTACAGTTTTAAGCAATTGACGCGGTTGGAAACCCGAGAAAATTTTATTCACTCTTCATGTGGTCTTCCGTCCACAGACTGGACAACTTTCATCCCACGCTTCCCTCCATTATGAAACCTCTACTCCTGTACTGCCTCAGGATGTTCTGTAGCAATCATTTCCTTCTTTTAGTCAAGTTGTACTGTAGTTTCTTTCCCACAATTCGATTTGACAGCTCCCCATTACTTATCCAATGGACCCATCTAATCATCGGCACTCGCCTATTGCACCACATTTCGAAAGCCTCTATTCTCTTGTTGTCTGAACTTTTTGTCGTCCACGTTTCATTTTCGTACAAGGCTATATCCAGACAAATACCTTCGCGATGGTAATTTTAAAATGTGTTTTATGTTAACAACTTTCTCTTTCATTTTTAAGGCGCTCAGTCCGGAACCGCGCGACTGCTACGGTCGCAGGTTCGAATCCTGCCTCGGGCATGGATGTGTGTGATGTCCTTAGGTTAGTTAGGTTTAAGTAGTTCTAAGTTCTAGGGGACTGATGACCACAGATGTTAAGTCCCATAGTGCTCAGAGCCATTTGAACCATTTTTTCTCTTTCATTTCATATTCTACACTCCTGGAAATGGAAAAAAGAACACATTGACACCGGTGTGTCAGACCCACCATACTTGCTCCGGACACTGCGAGAGGGCTGTACAAGCAATGATCACACGCACGGCACAGCGGACACACCAGGAACCGCGGTGTTGGCCGTCGAATGGCGCTAGCTGCGCAGCATTTGTGCACCGCCGCCGTCAGTGTCAGCCAGTTTGCCGTGGCATACGGAGCTCCATCGCAGTCTTTAACACTGGTAGCCTGCCGCGACAGCGTGGACGTGAACCGTATGTGCAGTTGACGGACTTTGAGCGAGGGCGTATAGTGGGCATGCGGGAGGCCGGGTGGACGTACCGCCGAATTGCTCAACACGTGGGGCGTGAGGTCTCCACAGTACATCGATGTTGTCGCCAGTGGTCGGCGGAAGGTGCACGTGCCCGTCGACCTGGGACCAGACCGCAGCGACGCACGGATGCACGCCAAGACCGTAGGATCCTACGCAGTGCCGTAGGGGACCGCACCGCCACTTCCCAGCAAATTAGGGACACTGTTGCTCCTGGGGTATCGGCGAGGACCATTCGCAACCGTCTCCATGAAGCCGGGCTACGGTCCCGCACACCGTTAGGCCGTCTTCCGCTCACGCCCCAACATCGTGCAGCCCGCCTCCAGTGGTGTCGCGACAGGCGTGAATGGAGGGACGAATGGAGACGTGTCGTCTTCAGCGATGAGAGTCGCTTCTGCCTTGGTGCCAATGATGGTCGTATGCGTGTTTGGCGACGTGCAGGTGAGCGCCAAAATCAGGACTGCATACGACCGAGGCACACAGGGCCAACACCCGGCATCATGGTGTGGGGAGCGATCTCCTACACTGGCCGTACACCACTGGTGATCGTCGAGGGGACACTGAATAGTGCACGGTACATCCAAACCGTCATCGAACCCATCGTTCTGCCATTCCTAGACCGGCAAGGGAACTTGCTGTTCCAACAGGACAATGCATGTCCGCAAGTATCCCGTGCCACCCAACGTGCTCTAGAAGGTGTAAGTCAACTACCCTGGCCAGCAAGATCTCCGGATCTGTCCCCCATTGAGCATGTTTGGGACTGGATGAAGCGTCGTCTCACGCGGTCTGCACGTCCAGCACGAACGCTGGTCCAACTGAGGCGCCAGGTGGAAATGGCATGGCAAGCCGTTCCACAGGACTACATCCAGCATCTCTACGATCGTCTCCATGGTAGAATAGCAGCCTGCATTGCTGCGAAAGGTGGATATACACTGTACTAGTGCCGACATTGTGCATGCTCTGTTGCCTGTGTCTATGTGCCTGTGGTTCTGTCAGTGTGATCATGTGATGTATCTGACCCCAGGAATGTGTCAATAAAGTTTCCCCTTCCTGGGACAATGAATTCACGGTGTTCTTATTTCAATTTCCAGGAGAGTATATGAAATGATAATTAATTGAAACACTAAGCTGCCGACAGGTGTTGTTAATATACCCCAATGGGGACAGGTGAAAATGTGTGCCCCGACCGGGACTCGAACCCCGGATATCCTGTTTACATGGCGCACACAGTTTCAGCTGTCTCCACCAAGGTATGTATATCAACAACACCTGTCGGCAGCTGAGGGTTACAATTAATAATCATTTATTCTAGAGAACCTGCACGGTCATCAATGGTATCTGTTCTTTCGAGAACAGTTACTATCTTCATATACTTTTATACTGTTTACGGCAATGCTGGCTGGCTGGCTGATTTGAGGGTGGAGACCAAACAGCGAGGTCATCGGTCCCATAGATTTGGGAATGATGGGGAAGGAAGTCGGCGTGTCCGTTCAAAGGAACCACCCCGGCATTTGCCTGAAGAGATTTAGGGAAATCACAGAAACCGTATATCGGGATATCCGGGCACGGGTGTTTTAACCCGTGTCCGGACATCCCGATTTACGTCGTCCTCCCGACACAATTGCGTCACAGCTCATATGATTATGTTTTAATAACAAAGAAAACAAAATGATACGAGTCAATCGGATAACACTCATTTCAAACGACTTTCTCCAAACGTGACCTCATTTCGACGTCATGCACATATCGACAACCGCAGGAACTGCTATCGACTTGAGTTAGCGTTCGTCGCGGGCCACTCACGAGACTTTATGCACGCTTGTCGGAGGTTTATAAAAACACGTCGTTCTTGGTGTGATTTATTATAGTTACTGTTATAATTCAACGTCACATAATGACTTACCGACGGTTAATAGTTCCACACGAGTGCTCTCTCAGGAGTGGGTTGTTATCGTAAATGATTTACAAATTAAGCGTGAAATATGTTTTAACTGTAACTTGCAGTATGCCGTTTGAAGGTAACGGTGCCTTGAAAATTCATCACGAACACATGGCTCTAAGCACTGATTTTACTGCAGTGCTGAACTTCTTACTGTTGTTCTTGGTCTTGGGTAATTACTCTTTCAAAAGCAGTGGTGTTGTCAGTTGTCACAGCCACCATAACTCTACTTTTGTTTCGCATCAGTAGAGATTCTATGAACGTGTGGACCGGAGTAACATAAGAGCAACTTAAACGCTCTTAATGAATATTACCTTGTTTAAGTAATGCACGTTGCCCGAAGGCCATTCGAGGTGTTGTGCCACCGTTGTCGGAACTCACTGTTTTCTACGAAGAGACGTGGTTTTAACAAAGTGGTACAGCATCTCCTTTCAATATTGATGTTCATAAGCACCTAAACAACAATCTCATCATCTTCTGAACAGACACCATTATCACTTCGATCTCCATATTTTTATTTATACAGTATGCAATTCAGTTTCAGCATTTGTCCATTTCAAGTGGAGTTCTGCTTCTGTAATTGTGCTTCAGCTTGAAACTGGATGAAATTGCAATTTATGAATAAATAGATGACAATTAATCAGTATTCTATGACCGTGAACCTCACTCAAGAAAAGACGGATAAATTCAGAGTTGTACTGGTATGGGGAGTCCCGTCCACGGGCAGCACAATCGCCGGATCTCACTCTTCAGAGTTCTCTTTTTCTTTCATATGGAAATACATTAAAACACTACACTATTAATCCACAGTAGAAGCTGAAGTTATTTACACACTGTGGCTTATCTCATTTTATGACAGATAACAGGGGTAGGCTGCCTGAGATAGTGCGAAAAAGTTTTATGCACCGTTGTAAAGCATCAATCGAGACAGACGGTTATCACTTTTAGCAGTCGCTATGAGATTAAGCTGTTGCTATGAAGAGCAAGTTGTTTTCGTCAGTTAAAAACGAAATATTTATTGACGACTATTCGTACGAGGGCGAGTCAAATGAAAACCTTAACTATTGTTTTTTAGATATTATTTATTGTGCAGAAGTGGTACAAAGCTATATCACTTTTCAACATAATCTCCTCCACACTCAATGCAAGTCCTTACAAAGTGCTTAAATTCCTTTTAGAAAAAAAAATTCTTTTGGTAGTCCGCGCAACCACTCATGCACCGCGTGACTTACCTCTTCATCAGAACGGAACTTCTTTCGTCCCATTGCTTCTTTGAGTGGTCCAGACATATGGAAATCACTTGGTGATGAGGAATGTCGCCATTCCTTGCTCGCTCTCTTCGTTTCCGGTTGGTGGAAGTGAATCCAGTTTTCTTCCCCAGTAACGATTCTTGCAAGGAAGCCCCCATCTTCTCGTTCAAAGCGCTGAAGAAGTTCTTCACAAGTATCAACACGTCCTTCTCTCATTTCAGGAGTCAGCTGCCGTGGCACCCACCTTGCAGACACTTTGTGAAACTGGAGCACATCCTGCACAATATGGTGTGCTGACCCATTACTAATCTGAAAACATGCTGCAATGTCATTCAGTGTCACTCGGCGGTTTTCCTTCACTATGGCTTCAACTGCTGCAATGTTCTGTGGAGTGACAACTCGTTGTGCCTGACCTGGACGAGGAGCATCTTCCACTGAAGTCACACCATTTGCGAACTTCCTACTCCATTCGTAGACTTGCTGCTGTGACAAACTTGCATCACCGTACTGAACCTTCATTCGTCGATGATTTCAATAGGTTTCACACCTTCACTACGCAAAAACCGAATAACAGAACGCTGTTCTTCCCTGGTGCAAGTCGCAAGTGAGGCGGCCATCTTTACACTGATACTGCGATGGTATGTGTGCATCCCATCGACCATAAATATAATAGACTGGCCCTGACGTCATTTTCGTGGCTCCAACATCTCTGGGCTAAAGTCACGTAAATTTTGGCAAAACATGGTTGTTTCGTGTTGCGCTTATGGCTGTACTCAGCGTTTTGTCGGGGGAAATGGCATTACATTTCACGTGCGTTTCTATGATAGTGCAGATGCATTCATTGAAATCTGCTGAAGTGACTTTTATATGTTTTTTACACTTGAAATAGAGTATCACGTAAATTAAAGTGTTGAAAGTGATGCCCGTAAAGTCTGACTCATATCACATTTTGGAAAGTATCTGTGATAATTCGGTTACAGAAGTAAGTATAACTGTTTCTCGTTCCTACACATAGGTTCACTAAGAATGAAAACCGAAGGCAGCTTTCGATACAGGCCCTGAAACGGAAGAACTTTAAGCCATCTGCACATACGCGCCTTTTTGTATATACAAGTGAGATTATAATAAGGTAAGAGCACCTATAGTCGACACATGAAGAGAATTTTTTTTCTACATTCTAATACTATTAAATAAATGTAGGCTCCAAAATTATTTTCTGAAACTTCAAAGTCTCACCTTTCATCTAAAATATCATTTTTTTTAAACTGATAGTTAAAATTTTTGTAATAATAGTAGGAACTGAACCTTTGAAGTGCACCTAAAATTGATACTCTAAAATGGACCTGCTCCTAAAGTCGACAATTTTGGCATCTATAGTTGACATAATTCCCATATCAAATTTTCTTTTATAAGTGACTAGAGCTCTAAACGCGGCGAATCCAATATTTAAAGTTTTGACACGAGCCCACTCTTACTGTTTCAAAGAATTTTAACGACATTTTACTTTAATTGATAGTTTATAGTAATTTCGTCCCGCTGCCCACCAGAGGGGCGTTCGATGTATTTGTTAGATTTTATAAATGGTACTGTGAACAAATCCGGGTCAAATGTAGTTCAGACATAATTTTTCGCAAATAAAAAAGTAATTTTTGTTGGAAGCGTCATGCATTCAATTGAGAAATGTGGGTAAAATACGATACAAACATAGGATGGCTGACCGCTGATTTGAAATCCCGCCACGTTTTGCCAACAGTAACGTGGTTTATACTGGAGCCACATCAGCCCTATAGCTTCTGCACAGCAAGGCCAGTCTACTAGTATATGTGGTCAAAGGTGCATCCTCACTATGCTGGCACCTACAAGCCATTCTGCACGCTGTTTGTAGCACGCTTACCAACTTACAGGATAACGGTGCGATTTTCGATTTGTTATTACAAATTTGAGGTTTTCATTTGACTCGCCCTCGTAATTCAGTCCAATACAGTTCATTTAATTTCTAGTGTAAATTTGATCCTAGAGATGTGGTACACGCTGCACGTAATTGCAGGCGGAGTAAGGAGGGAGAAATAGAGGGTGGAAAGGGGGTGGTGAGCCGTGAATGGGTAAAGCTAGTGGAGACTTGGTGAACTATGTTTTACACAAACTTATTCTTGGAAATCAAAATATCCACGGGTGTACTGCCGGTCTACAGTGTCCAAAGGGCACAATATTTGGGTGATCATACATGTCGCCATCATGAGGTGAACTGACGGACTGATCTCCTGTGAACGTGCCTGTACGGAGATCCGTACGCTATGGCTGTTCAGGGGGAACTGGGTTCGGTCGCCGCGCTGCAGAATATATTGGGGCAACAAGGATTGCCCGGTCTGAGAATAGAAGTTCAAGCCATGCGGCTACGCTTGCAATAATAAAAATTGACATTAAAACAATAGCTTTTTGGTTGTAATGTTTTTTCTGCTTTTAAATGATTTAAAAATACATTAGCTGTACGGTAATTTTTTTGTATCAAATAATAATAATAAATAAATAAATATTAAATACAATAAAATAGAATTAAAATAAAATAAAATTAGGATTAAAATAAAATTAAAATTAAAATTAACTGTAAAATTATTAAAATTGTTAAAATTATTAAAATTATATAAAAAATATATGCAGAATATGTGTAGTCTTGTTATTCTCGTAGGTCATCGGGCCATCTGGTGGAGGCCAGGTAGTGCACCCTGTGTCCAAGTTATCGTACAAGTTCGTTATCTGACTGTTGTGTGTTTTCATAAAAGGTTTTTGCAGTGGTTCTGAATCGGTCTTTCAAATAGGGTACCCCTGCGAGTTGGTGAAGTTCATTCGTTGGGAACCGGTATGGCAGATGGAGTGCTCCTTTCAGAGCACGATTCTGAATTCTTTGCAGCCGTTGTATGTGGGTTGGAGCAGCATTGCCCGACACGACAGCGGCGTAGTCTAAGATTGGTTGCACTAGTGTAAGGTACAATATCACCCCCAGTCTTCATGGTAGTGTTGATTGGGTTAATCAAGAGTAAATCGAGCAAACGTATAGTTGTGACGACCACGGCGGACAGAACCATCACACCGACGTCATCTCAGACGCCGTCGCAATCTGCTCCACCGCGCGACCGTGGCGCGGGGCGCGGACGGCAGGGGAGTGCACCGCGGGCGGAGGGTGTTTAAATCGGCCACCGCCGCGACCGAACCCAGTTCCCTCTGAGCAGCCATAGCGTACGGATCTCCGCACCGGCACGTTCACAGGAGCTCAGTCCGTCAGTTCACCTGATGATGGCGACATGTATGATCGCCGAAATATTGTGCCCGTTGGACACTGTAGACCGGCAGTACACCCGTGGAAATTCTGATTATCAAATAGGCCGGGAGAAACTCAAGAATCATAGTATTCTTGGAAAGTTTGAAACATAGCAAATCGAACGACGGGCGGCTAGGAGCCCCGTGGTTCTAGGGGAAGGCGTGGCAAGACGGGGAAGGGCTATAAGCTACAGTTAGAGTATTGCCATCTGTGGATAGCTGCGTCAACATCATCAATGCACAGGTCCCAGTGTGTTGACATTGCTGAACCTTAGTTTCGGGCCGGTTTCTGTAAGCTTTTCAAGGTACGTACATTTGTTTTACTGATTTGCAATGTTGTACACCTTTACAGGTCCTAAAACATGTGTTTCGTGAACATTTGTCCAGACTGTATATATAGCACTGAATAGTACGTCTTATTAACAGTAAACTGCTTTGTCAGTAGTGAATGTTCGCTGCATAGTGTTCATATAGGCGTAATATAATCTGACAGAATGGTAGGGGGTAAGAGGGGTGGGGCAAGATGGGGAGCTTCCCCGTCTTGCCTATACTACACTCCTGGAAATGGAAAAAAGAACACATTGACACCGGTGTGTCAGACCCACCATACTTGCTCCGGACACTGCGAGAGGGCTGTACAAGCAATGATCACACGCACGGCACAGTGGACACACCAGGAACCGCGGTGTTGGCCGTCGAATGGCGCTAGCTGCGCAGCATTTGTGCACCGCCGCCGTCAGTGTCAGCCAGTTTGCCGTGGCATACGGAGCTCCATCGCAGTCTTTAACACTGGTAGCATGCCGCGACAGCGCGGACGTGAACCGTATGTGCAGTTGACGGACTTTGAGCGAGGGCGTATAGTGGGCATGCGGGAGGCCGGGTGGACGTACCGCCGAATTGCTCAACACGTGGGGCGTGAGGTCTCCACAGTACATCGATGTTGTCGCCAGTGGTCGGCGGAAGGTGCACGTGCCCGTCGACCTGGGACCGGACCGCAGCGACGCACGGATGCACGCCAAGACCGTAGGATCCTACGCAGTGCCGTAGGGGACCGCACCGCCACTTCCCAGCAAATTAGGGACACTGTTGCTCCTGGGGTATCGGCGAGGACCATTCGCAACCGTCTCCATGAAGCTGGGCTACGGTCCCGCACACCGTTAGGCCGTCTTCCGCTCACGCCCCAACATCGTGCAGCCCGCCTCCAGTGGTGTCGCGACAGGCGTGAATGGAGGGACGAATGGAGACGTGTCGTCTTCAGCGATGAGAGTCGCTTCTGCCTTGGTGCCAATGATGGTCGTATGCGTGTTTGGCGCCGTGCAGGTGAGCGCCACAATCAGGACTGCATACGACCGAGGCACACAGGACCAACACCCGGCATCATGGTGTGGGGAGCGATCTCCTACACTGGCCGTACACCACTGGTGATCGTCGAGGGGACACTGAATAGTGCACGGTACATCCAAACCGTCATCGAACCCATCGTTCTACCATTCCTAGACCGGCAAGAGAACTTGCTGTTCCAACAGGACAATGCACGTCCGCATGTATCCCGTGCCACCCAACGTGCTCTAGAAGGTGTAAGTCAACTACCCTGGCCAGCAAGATCTCCGGATCTGTCCCCCATTGAGCATGTTTGGGACTGGATGAAGCGTCGTCTCACGCGGTCTGCACGTCCAGCACGAACGCTGGTCCAACTGAGGCGCCAGGTGGAAATGGCATGGCAAGCCGTTCCACAGGACTACATCCAGCATCTCTACGATCGTCTCCTTGGGAAAATAGCAGCCTGCATTGCTGCGAAAGGTGGATATACACTGTACTAGTGCCGACATTGTGCATGCTCTGTTGCCTGTGTCTATGTGCCTGTGGTTCTGTCAGTGTGATCATGTGATGTATCTGACCCCAGGAATGTGTCAATAAAGTTTCCCCTTCCTGGGACAATGAATTCACGGTGTTCTTATTTCAATTTCCAGGAGTGTATTTGTCCAACCATTACGTTCTTATCGTCTTGTGTGTTTACCTCGCTGCGGGGTTTGAACTCGTACATTATACGTTGAATACAATTGTAAATAGAATGGTATTCGTTATTCCAACACGTTCCTAATTCATTACAAAGTATGCCTTAGGCTATATGGTGAATAAAAATACACAAAACGTGCAAAGTCAGTATTCTTACCATGCTTTAACGACTGACTATTGGAAATATGGTACTTACTGTATAATATAGATTACCAAGAATGATCTGACTCAATAGTAAGTTCCACGTGTTTTATTTCAGATGGTTCGCAAATATCGGCGACAAACGTCTAGGCGAGATTGGTCATTGGAGTCAATGGAAGGCGCTGTAAATGCTGTTACGGAAGGTCATGTGGGTTCTTTCAGGGCTGCTCGACAGTTCAACGTGCCACAGAAATATGTGTTTCAGCGTCGGGCTGCCCACGACACTTGTGCAGGGACAGAAAGTGATGATGACGAGGCTGTCCACACTTGTGTACTATGTGAAAGTAAGAGGCCTAAATAAAACGTAATACTTGATTCTACAATTCGCAGAACCATGTTTTGAAACCTTATCGTCGCATGATTTCGTTATTCCAGTCCTTATCTAAGCTTTAAAGGTGAATTCATGCTAGTTCCCATCTTACCCCGCATATGGGCCAAGATGGGGAATTGATAGTTTACGTTTCAAATCGAGATATTTCTAACTAATTGTAACAAGTTTGCAGGTTTCTTTGCTGGCTACTGTAATTCAATGGTTAAATAAACAAATGATAATCAAACCTACTTGAATTTATTTGTTTCTGTCCCTTTTGTAAGGTTTTAAAGTTAGCTTCCCCATCTTGCCCCGCCTTCCCCTATATAGCTGTGAGCTCACGGCACTTGTTCAGCCTTGCCGGAGGCCTGCACGTGGAGAGAATACAGGTGGCCACTTACCGACGACGACGACGTGGCCGAAGACGTTGCTGTTGCCGATGGCGGTGCAGTTCCAGCGGTGGTGCCGGAACTGGGCCTGGCACTCTATGGTGCCGAGGCGGACGCCCTCGCCGATGGCGACCATGGCGTCCGGCGCGGCGCGGCACATGTCCCGCTGGCGGGCCGTCAGCCCGGGGATGCGGCCGCACACCACGCCCGCGCCCAGCGCCGCGACGCCGGGCGGCGCCCTGCAAAACCACCACGTCTCACCACCCGACGCAGCTTACCTCAGCAACAGCCAAAATACAATGAAGCGCCCAGAAACTGGTACAGGCATGCGTATCCAGGTGCAGAGGTATGTAAACAGGCAGCTGCCGTCGAAAACACCTATACAGGACAGTAGTCAAAATACACTACTGGCCTTTAAAATTGCTACACGAAGAAGAAATGCAAATGATAAACGGGTATTCATTGGACACATATATTATACTAGGACTGACATGTGATAACATTTTCACGCAATTTGGGCTCATAGATCCTGCGAAATCAGTACCCACCTCTTGCCGTAATAATGGCCTTGATACGCCTGGGCATTGAGTCGAACAGAGCTTGGATGGCGTGTACACGTACGGCTGGCCACGCAGGCTTCAACACGAAACCACAGTTCATCAAGAGTAGTGACTGGCGTATTGTGACGAGCCAGTTGCTCGGCCACCACTGACCAGACATTTTTAATTGGTGAGAGATCTGGAGAATGTGCTGCCCAGGGCAGCAGTCGAACATTTTCTGTGTCCAGAAAGGCCCATACAGGACCTGCAACATGCGGTCGTGCATTATCCTGCTGAAATGTAGGGTTTCGCAGGGATCCAATGAAGGGTAGAGCCTGGGGTCGTAACACATCTGAAATGTAACGTCCACTGTTCAAAGTGCCGTCAATGCGAACAAGAGGTGACCGAGACGTGTAATCAATGGCACCCCATACCATCACACTGGGTGATACGCCAGTATGGCGATGACGAATACACGCTTCCAATGTGCGTTCACCGCGATGTCGCCAAACACGGATGCGACCATCATGATGCTATAAACAGAAACTGGATTCATCCGAAAAAATGACGTTTTGCCATTCGTGCACCCAGGTTCGTCGTTGAGTACACCATCGCAGGCGCTCCCGTCTGTGATGCAGCGTCAAGGGTAACCGCAGCCATGGTCTCCGGGCTGATAGTCCATGCTGCTGTGAACGTCGTCGAACCGTTCCTTCAGATGGTTGTTGTCTTGCAAACGTCCCCATCTGTTGACTCAGGGATCGGGACGTGGCTGCACGATCCTTTACAGACATGCGCATGAGATGCCTGTCATCTCGACTGCTAGTGATAGGAGGCCGTTGGGATCCAGCACGGCGTTCCGTATTACCCTCCTGAACCCACCGATTCCATATTCTGCTAATAGTCATTGGATCTCGACCAACCCGAGCAGCAATGTCGCGATACGATAAACCGCAATCGCGATAGGCTACAATCCGATCTTTATCAAAGTCGGAAACGTGATGGTACGCGTTCCTCCTCCTTACACGAGGCATCACAACAACGTTTCACCAGGCAACGCCGGTCAACTGCTGTTTGTGTGTGAGAAATCGGTTGGAAACTTTCCTCATCTCAGCACGTTGTAGGTGTCGCCACCGGCGCCAACCTTGTGTGAATGCTGTGAAAAGCTAATCATTTGCATATCACAGCATCTTGTTCCTGTCGGTTAAATTTCGCGTCTGTAACACGTCCTCTTCGTGGTGTAGCAATTTTAATGACCAGTAGTGTACATTGAAGCGCCACAGAAACCCGTATAGGCATTCGTATCCAAATTCAGAGATATGTAAACAGGCAGCTGCCTTCGACAACGCCTATGTAAGACAGTAGCCAAAATACACTGAAGCGCCATAGAAACCGGTATAGGCATGCGTATCCAGATGCAGAGATATGTAAACAGGTAGCTGCCGTCGACAACGCCTATGTAAGTGCCTGGCGCAGTTGCTAGATCGATTACTGCTGGCTACAATGGCAGCTTATCAAGATTTAAGCGAGTCTGAAGGGTGTGCTATAATCGGCGCACGAGGTAGCGATGAAATGGGGATTTTCCCGTACGACCATTTCACGCATGAAAAATTTCACAAGTAGTCTCATTATTTCACTTCTTTGTCTCTAGGGATTAACTTTCGACTACGAGCGAATGTGGCCCATATTACACTGGTAAATGCCTTTGAAAATTTTATTATGAAAGATAAGATCAAATTCCAGCATTTACGGAAGATGTCAGAAATTTTATAAAAACATGATATTTCAGAAGCTTCTTTTACAGTGGAACATAGGCCTAGCTGAATCTTTATACTATCGCCTAACGTGATGTTCTCAGTCCTCAGGGACTTTCCAGGAGCTTCCAGTAATTATTCTGGCTACCAATATCTATCCAGATAAATGTACGATGCGGATCATTCTACAAACTGAGGCATGATTTATCCATGAAGAGCACATTTCAATGTACATTCATTGTGCAATCATGATGTTGCTGACTGCACAATGAACGGGCTTGTCTCTGCATTGCCGTCAATGCGACACTTACTACACGACATCTGGGATACTCTTTCAGCCAAGCTTTCTTTCTGAGTCCAAAAGCGTCTTTTACAAATCCTTTGCAGTCCGAATTCAAGTATTTCCTAGGGAGACCTGTTCCAGGAACAGAAAATACTAACTACTGCTTCCCACAACACTTAAGAACTTTGTTATAAGTAATATACTATTACTTTTCAAAGTCAACAGCTCACTTCATGAAATCAGCGCTAGTAATAACAACAGTCTACGTAAATACACACATCAAAAAAGTTTCTAATCACCTCGGTTCCGAGAGTTCCGGAACTTGTATAGAAAATTGGAGTACACATCAACATAAAAATCATTTCCGCCCTTTTTACTGCTCGTGAAAACCACACATTTCATGTTGTACCACCATACAGTGAGACCTTCAGTTTTGGTGGGCCAGATTACTGAACACACCGGTACCTCTAATACCCAGTAGCACGTCCTCTTGCATTGATGTATGCCTGTATTCGTCGTGGCATTCTATCCACAAGTTCATCAAGGCATTGTTGGTCCAGATTGTCCCACTCCTCAATGGCGATTCGGCGTAGATCCCTCAGAGCGGTTGGTGGGTCATGTCGTCCATAAACAGCCCCTTTTAATCTATCCCAGGTTTCATATCCGTAGAACATGCTGATCACTCTAGTAGGGCGATGTCGTTATCCTGAAGGAAGTCATTCACAAGATGTACACGATGGTGCCGCGAATAGTGGTCGATGAATTCGAATGCCTCGCCATTGTGCTGTCGATATGGTTGCACTAACGGTCGGAGGATGGCATTCACGTATTGTACAGCCGTTACGGCGCCTTCCATGACCACCAGCGGCGTATGTCGGCCTCACATAATGCTACACCAAAACAGCAGGGAACCTCCACCTTGCTGCATTCGCTGTACAATGTGTTTAAGGCGTTCAGTCTGACCCGGTTGTCTCGAAACACGTCACCGACGATCGTCTGGTTCAAGGCATATGCGACACTCATCGGTGAAGAGAACGTGATGCCAATCCTGAGCGGTCCATTCGGCATGTTGTTGGGTCCATCTGTACCACGCTGTATGCTGTCGTGGTTGCAAAGATGGACCTCGCTATGGACTTCGGGAATGAAGTTGCGCGTCATGCAGCCTACTGCGCACAGTCTGAGTCTTAACACGACATCCTGTGTCTGCATTATTCCACATGGTGGCGTTGCTGTCAGGGCAGCCGTCATCCACTGAACTCTTGGGCGGACTCAGCGACGCATGTCATCGACAGTTCCCGTCTCTCTGTATCTCCTCCATGACTGGACAACATCGATTTGGTTCACTCGGAGACCTCTGGACACTTCCCTTCTCGAGATCCCTTCCTGGCACAAAGTAATAATGCGGACGCGATCGAACCGCGGTATTGACCGTCTAGGCATGGTTGAACTACAGACAACACGAGCCCTGTACGTCTTTCCTCGTGGAATGACGAACTGACCCCCTCCGTCTAATATCCGCTGCTCATGCATGGTTGTTTACATCGTTGGACGGGTTTAGTGACATATCTGAATAGTCAAATGAACTGTGTCTGTGATACAATATCCACAGTCAAAGTCTATCTTCAGGAGTTCTGGGAACCGGCGTGAAGAAAACTTTTTTTGAAATGTGTATGTAGATACTTAAGTGGTCCAAAAGTATGTGCAATACTTAGGTACACATATTTTCGAGAGATTAAAACTAAACTCCTCCCGAACAGGCCATGAAGTCCGAACGTTACCGACCAGCCGCGGTGTGATCCTCAGACCATAGGCGTCACTGGATGCGAATATGGAGGGGCATGTAGTCAGCACACCGCTCTCCCCGTCGTATGTCAGTTTCCGACATCGGAGTCGCTACTTCTCAATCAAGTAGCTCCTCAGTTTGCCTCACAAGGGCTGAGTGCACTCCGCCTGCCAACAGCGCTCGGCAGACCAGATGGCCACCCATCCAAGTGCTAGCCCAGCCCGACAGTAGTACCTTCGACAACAACGTACTTCATAAACGTTGACATTATATCTACCGGAAATTACAGCGATCACTAATTAGCTACACTTTTGCAGTAAACTTGTTGCTCATCTGCACCGTTATTCTTCATTTTTCTATGATCGCGTTTGGATTCTGAACAGCCATCACGAGAGCGATATTACATATACTACACCTATAAACACGTCATCTCTCGGTGTTGTCTATGTGTAACCAATATACTCGTACATAGCTCCCAGGAGAAACAGTTCGGCATTTTATTCAGAATATTGGCGTATTATCTCAAAATACAAAATTTTCCACTAGCTCTCTTCCGATCTAATTCGCCAAGATTTCCCACGGAGGTAACTGTCTCGGTAGCCAGTGCGGCGCAGAATTCGTAGGACCTCATTTCTAGGTACGACTCAATGGAAAATTCCGAAAGAGCTCTGTACTAGTAGTTCCTGTCGTTGTAATTAGCTTCACAGGAAACTCGTGATCAGCCAGCAGCGTCTGCATCATGTATGACACAACGTCATTAGCTGTCCTGCTTGTACTACGCCACGTTGCTGTAGCAACGTTCCAAGAATGCAGTCGTCCTTTCTCAATGATGTGCCGTAGCTGCGCAATTCATCCGCGTTTTCCAGCAGCCATGGTAAGAGATACTGATGCGTAATAGCCTACTCGATCCACCGTAGCGACCGCAAGACATCCTGGAGTTGTACAGTCTGATGTAACTTAGTAACTGCTTAAACAGAACGTGGTACCGAGTGACTACGTAAGGTAGTGTACTCGCATTCGGGAGATGCGGAGATCGAATCCCGGTAAGGAAACCAGATTTAGGTTTTCCGTGGTTTCTCTCCAACACTTATGGGGGTAAGGACGTCAAACGGGCCGACTTGGAGCAGGAGAGGAACCACAGGGCATATTAATTTCCACTGTCTATACTTTTACAAATACATTCATAAAACTTTGTCAGGAAGGATTCAGGATTCACACTCAGAATAGCGGAACTTAAAAAAAAATAATAATAATTTTTTACGTGTGAAATTTCACCATCTTTTTCACTTACTACTGGCTGAATTTGTTGCTACAGGTACACTTTCCTTCACAAGTTTCTTCGATGAATTTTGCACAGCATGCAAACAATATTTACAGGTGTATGAAACTATAGAATTCATTTAATTTATGAAAAAAGAATGAGCGGTTACATTTTATACTTGAAGTATAGAAAAAAACTCAAATTTTATAGTTAATTATCTCCATTTTTACCACAGTTTTTAATAGATTTGGAAAATTCTAAGCCGCGCGGTATTAGCCGAGCGGTCTAGGGTGCTGCAGTCATGGACTTTGCGGCTGGCCCCTTCGGAGGTTCGATTCCTCCCTCGGGCATGGGTGTGTGTGTTTGTCCTTAGGATAATTTAGATTAAGTAGTGTGTAAGCTTATGGATTGATGACCTTAGCAGTTAAGTCCCATAAGATTTCATACACATTTGAACGTTTTTTTTGAAAATTCTAGATCTCCTATGTTAATCGCAGATGTAAAGGTGTTACTATGCGTTTGGTGCGCAATATGGCGATCGTCCATTGTGGTGGCCAGACGTGGTGGACGAGAAGCTTGTGCCATAACCGATTGCCCTGCAAGGTAATGGTCAAATCCGGACACGCAATGAGACCACATTAAAAGTCTGTCTTATGCTGATAACGCTGTCTCAGACGAGTACGCGGCTTCTCCACGTCCTTCACTGTGATCACTAACATCTAACGCTGTTCGCTCCTCTTGTATATCCTATCAAATCTAATAATAACATTAAATGCGACTGACACTAATGCACACTGTGACCCTTGTACCTGTGACAGAGGAATGCAATTCTAATCATATACATACCTGCCGACGGGGTGTACGTGTACACAGTTACATTGCTCTGAGCATGTCTTTTGGTTGCTTCACTTTTTTATCTGGTTGTGTATTACTTACGAACCTATTGAATACATACGGAAGCGTTAATTGTCGAACAGCATCGTTAGTGCAACCAGCTTAGGCTGCAGACTAGAACTCGGCCCACACGGCATTCGAGTCTCGCTTTCTTTATCTAATCTTCACCCAAACACTTGTATCACTACATGGAAACTTGTTCCTTCGGAATAGAACAACAATAATCACAGTAGTACATTCGTGATTAGATATTATCGCGGTATAATAAGTGATTGTGATGAAATGTCTATTTATCGAGGCATTCAAGCGCGCATCGAGTGAAGATATACTGGGCTATACTTTCATCGAGTAATCTACATTGTACCTGTACTGCTTTCGAAGTAGCAATAGCAAGGACCTGTGTCACCAATTCATGGAATGGCCTGGGGTTCACTGGTTCCTTAGTTGATGTGTTAGAGAGTGCTTCATTTCGGAAGGACACAGATTTCCAGAGAAATTTTTGCTACATGTGGACCAACACAACGTCGCTTCTAGTCATAGTGAAATGGTGCCAAAACTCTGACCAAGACCCGGACAGTGTAATTGTTATCGGGAAGGACCACAGTCGACAATGTGCAGGCAATCGAGGAACTGATTCGCCGCAACTGCAGCATTTACAACGATGAGAACGTACACACAGCGGATCTTGAACGGCTCTGTTGGCGGAGCGGATTTCTTTAGTCGAGGAACTGAACGATCGGCAGAACGTTTCAAGTGTTGTTTACAAATGCTGGGTGACTGTGATGAAAATAGTGTTGTGCATCTGGGTCTCTTTGATGTGTACTGCACCAATCAATAAAACTTTGATGTACTGTCGTAATGATGTCTAACTTTCTTTTTTAGGTCCTTCGTTCGGATACTGTAATTTTGAGAGGGAGCCCTTACCAGGGCATTAACGGCAAATGAAGAATGATCATACGAGTATTTGGTGGGAGATTTGTAATGAACAAACTGGGGATTCCCGATGTCAGTACTGGCAAATTTGTATTTTGCAACCTTATTCTTGGACATTTCATCGAAAGCCTTCAAAAGATAGCATTTTTAATCGGTCTGAAAGGCGCATAAACACGAAAATCTCAGATTTTTGCATGTAAATGCGTGAAAAACTTCGAATGAAAGCAGAAGGCAGCCATCTCGGTCCACTTGCTCGAAGATTCCGCAGTTCTCCGGATTGAAATGGAGAAACCTGCGCCTTCGGAAAAACCGCTCATCGACCACCCCTAAAAGGAACACAGCAACCTCAGCACTCCTGTTACAAGCGAGATCACTTTTTTCCCACACTAACAGCTTACTCGATATGACTCAGAGATGATGAAAGCAGTTGAAGTGGCGGACGGTAGAAACAGCTGGTTTCTGTAAGAACCCGCAGATACATTCCGACCAGAGATGAAGTGTCCCAGAACGAAAGGACGTAATCGAAGACGCACTTTCTTTATTGCGTCATACAAATGTCGTAGTAAATAACTGTGTTCAGCCACTACTGTAGCAAATACTTGAAAGAGAAGTTTAACTCTCTTAATTAGACTCAAACGATGTTTAAATGTCCGGCTGGTACCGCTCGTCGAAGGTAGTCGTTACTTCTACTCCAAAACCTCACTGACATCCCTCCTTGTTAAACCTTTGCTACTTGACATAACCAAATTATGAAGAACAGTTGCTTAGATAATGCTAGCTCTCGTATATGGTAAGGGTAATAATTTATAGCTCGATTAAATATTAGCCTGTACCTCGTTATTTCTTACAGCTGCGTCCTTCACAAACAACCATAAATCTACCTAATTAAATGGTCATGAGTGCCTTCTGTTGCTCTACGGCAAAGCAAAATTTCTGATCCGGAAGTTGCAGAGTCGCATATTGCCACGACCGGCTGGGGTAAGGACTTGCGGCTTATTTAGAAAGTAGTTAAACGATGAAGCCATCTGGCTGCCTGAAACCGAACGATTAATTGACTAAATGCTGCTGTTTACGTAAGTCGTAACCTATTATTGCACAGTCTGTCCCGACAACAGTTCACAGCACGGAAAGAAAAATAGCTGCCAATCTGTTTATAATAGTCAGTCATTAAATTCCCATTCACGCCTCTTTCGCACCATCCTTGTGATTACCGCAGCTTTATTATTATTTTAAAGGGCACTGTTGCGCGACCTCTATAATCATTTCAAATTTTGTAAAATTTCCTGACGAATGCCACAATTACGACCTCGCTGCAGACAGGTGAGAGTCGCCCAATCCGCTTCGCATTTGGCGCGAGCGGAGGTGAAAATTGCTCTAAAAAGCGGACAGGTCCCTATTATAATTCTTCGGTTGCGTTATATCACGAGAGTAGGTATAATACGATCTAATTGGAAAGTAATTTCAATAAATAATGATGGAACGCCCAGCGCCCGCCGCGGACATGCGCCCACACGTACTGGTGCGCAACGAGTGAGTTTTTCGTAATTGGTCCGTCTTTAAGGAGGGTTTCCGGAGTCAAGTGTAGCCACACTCGAACGGAAGCCAAAAAGTAGACGAAAGAGCCGCCCGCCGCCGCTTTCCATTTACATAGGAATGCAAACTCGGGGCGGAAACCAGGACTCGTGGAACCGTTGCTGGCGGAACTCAAGACGAGATGCCGACAAGCGGAGGCGGCTACTGAGCGAGGAGCTAGCCCCACGTCCTCTGTAATTACGAGCCAGCTAGGAGCCACTCTGCCTAATGAAAAATTATCCCACTATCCGGCGTCATTCATTTGTCTGGCTCTTGCCCCGGTTTACTTTTATTTTTACTTTATTTCTTACATATTACAAAAATGGATGTACGTACGATTTGTAATCTCCCAACTATACTTGTACCTGTCTTAAATTCAGCCCAACTTTACCTCTCACTCTATAAAAGACAACGTATTATTAACACTATGTCCTCACAAACTGTTATCCAAGTTACCGGCCGGAGTGACCGAGCGGTTCTAGGCGCTTCAGTCTGGAACCGCGCGACCGCTACGGTTGCAGGTTTGAATCCTGCTTCGTGCATGGATGTGTGTGATGTCCTTAGGTTAGTTAGGTTTAAGTAGTTCTAAGTTCTAGGGGACTGATGACCTAAGATGTTAAGTCCCACAGTGCTCAGAGCCATTTATTTATTTATTCATTTATCTATTTATTTTTTGTTATCCAAGTTAAACTCGTATGCTAACCTCTGACTAAACATAACCTATTTTGAACCGAATTGTAACTGATCTGAATGCAGCTTGTCTTTATATTAAATGCGTAACTGAAGTAAAAAAATTATCTGGCCCTAATCAAAATTTCCTCTTACCTCGCGTCTTGACAAGATTGTTGCAGATTTCTCGAAATCACAACAGCAAACAGCAAGCAGGCAGCGGCTGAGCTGTATTTCTGTTTCTAAACACATATTCAAACTGTTGCAAGTGGTAATGCTTAATGATAATGAGGGGGGTGGAGAGAGTAACTATTCATATGAAATGGTATTCCAAGACAACGATTTTAGAATGAAGTATTCAGAAAGACAGAATAAAACTTACCCTGACCTTCACACACAAAACAGGTCTGAACAATAGTATACTTGACAAAGTGAACAATGATTTGAAGAGGGTACAATGTTAACAGAGAATTTCTATAGCAATCAAACAGCTTAATCAGTTAATATGTTAATTAATGACCCAAGGATGTGGAGTGGTCTTTCTCTCAGCACGTTGACTAGCTGACAATAATAATCCCTAACTACGCAGTGCTGCAGTCTCACCTTGAACTACTTCTGTTCAAAAATATCAACATTATTCAAAATTTATATCCTTTCGCTTTGCAGTATACAGGGTCTTACAAAAAGGTACGACCAAACTTTCAGGAAACATTCCTCACACACAAAGAAAGAAAATATGTTACGTGGATATGTGTCCGGAAACGCTTACTTTCCATGTTAGAGCTCATTTTATTACTTGTCTTCAAACCACATTAATCATGGAATGGAAACACACAGCAACAGAACGTACCAGCGTGACTTCAAACACTTTGTTACAGGAAATGTTGAAGATGTCCTCCGTTAGCGCGGATACATGCATCCACCCTCCGTCGCATGGAATCGCTGATGCGCTGATGCAGCCCTGGAGATGGCGTATTGTATCACAGCCGTCCACAATACGAGCACGAAGAGTCTCTACATTTGGTACCGGGGTTGCGTAGACAAGAGCTTTCAAATGCCCCCATAAATGAAAGTCAAGAGGGTAGAGGTCAGGAGAGCGTGGAGGCCACGGAATTGGTCCGCCTCTACCAATCCATCGGTCACCGAATCTGTTGTTGAGAAGCGTACGAAGACTTCGACTGAAATGTGCAGGAGCTCCATCGTGCAAGAACCACATGTTGTGTCGTGCTTGTAAAGGCACATGTTCTAGCAGCACAGGTAGAGTATCCCGTATGAAATCATGATAACGTGGCGGTGAATCGAGGAAGTACAGTACATACTGACGAAACTAAAATGAGCTCTAACATGGAAATTAAGCGTTTACGGACACATGTCCACATAACATCTTTTCGTTATTTGTGTGTGAGGAATGTTTCCTGAAAGTTTGGCCGTTCCTTTTTGTAACACCCTGTATACATCATATTTATCCTTGCTGTCCTTTACAATCAATCTTTCTTCATATAACAGATACAATTACAAATCCACACAGCACTACTAAATATGTCCATCACCTTCCTCACTTCAACTAAGAATGTACTAGACTTCGCAGAGGCAAAGACTGTGCCGTGACAGGACCAAAGATTGTTTAACAGTAACGTAATTTGCTCTCTCCCTCGCATGCACATCGATAACATACAAAAACCAGAAAGACATGGCCACGTTACAGAGTATGTTCCACATCGCCTGCTAAACCACAGGATCGATTTCGACCAAAAATGGTACACACTTTCCTTACTGTCAGACGGCAATCGTTATGGGGGTTAGAACCGCCTACCTGTCATATTCAGGAAAGGAAATGAAATGATCGGTGGCATTCACGGCCGGGAGTCCCCACCTGGGGAACTTCGGCCGCCGTGGCAAATCTATTCAGTTGACAGCACACTGGGCGGCTTGCGTGTCGATGATGATGGTGATGATAATGACAACGCAAAAACCGGTTCCACTGACCCGGCAGAGTGCATAGCAGTCAGATGCGCTGACCTCTCAGCTAAGGGGGCGACCAATTGTCAGGCGACGGGATGTCATAAACAATGATATGCGTGAAAAACTGCTGCATCATGCGTCACTTCTGAATTTATTACTTCTGTACCACTAACTCTATTCACAATAAATTTCGCAGACAGTATTCACATATGCCGCTAACTTCACCTACAAAACTATATCGTTGTATGATGCAACTGCACGAGTACGTACACTGAGGGGATAGCGATATGTACGTATACAAATGGGGTAGTGTCGCATACACAAGGTGTAAAAGGCAGTACATTGGCGGAAATGTCATTTGTAGGCAAGTGATTCATGTGAAAAGTTTTTCGTCGTGATTATGGCCGCACGGCGGAAACTAACAAACTTTGTATGCGAAATGGTAGTTGGAGCTAGACGCATAGGACATTCTATTTTGGAAATCCTTAGGGAATTCAATATTCCGAGATCCAAAACGTCAAGAGTGCGCCGAGAATACCAAATTTCACGCATTACATCTCATCAAGGACAACGCTGTGGCCGACGACCTTCACTTAACGACCGAGAGCAGCGGCGTTTGTGTAAAGTTGTCAGTGTTAACATACAAGCAACACTGCATGAAATAACCGGATGAAATCAATGTGGGACGTACGACAAACTTATCCATTAGGACAGTGCGGCGAAATTTCTTAATGGTCAATGGCAGTAGACAACCGCCGCGAGTCCTTTGTTAACCCTAGACGATGGTAAAACCGTGGCCTGCTCTGATACGTCCCGATTTCGGTTGGCGAGATCTGATGTAGCGTTCGAGTGTGGTGTATACCCGGGGCGCTGAAACATTGCACTTGACGTTTCCGTATGAAGTTGGCAGCGTAACAGTGTAACAAATGAAGAACGAGAGGCGCGAGGCGTTCAGCGTGGGGCGCCAGCCAATCACAGCGCAGTGAGCACTGCTGTTACTCACGTGCTGTGACGTCAAAGTTCCCGCGTTACCGGATTTGTTTAGTGAATGTGTAAACAAAGTGAACTGTATGTTGTTTACCGCGTGTTTTCGTAGAACTGTGCTCTATATCGTTGTGACTTTTGTTACGTTGCGAGTTTACATACTTGGAAAATGCCACCGAAAAGACTTCGTTCATCTAGTGACAATCCTTTGCGTCGAGGGGTGCCGCTAAACAGCCAGGCACTGGAGTTACTAAGCAGAACTCGTGTGAATTTTACGAGCAGGAGAAAAACTACATAAGTATTCATGGACAGCCATCAATTCCTGCCGATAAAGTGGTGGAACGTACGTCGAAAACTTAGTGCAAGAACCGTAGTAAGTAAGGGAGTATTACTACAAAACTTGGAAGATACTTAAGTGAGCCGTAATGATTCCGAGCTGTCTGGATCAAATAATACATTTTTAATGACCCCGGGAAAGAAGAAAAAGCAGCCTAGTCCTATCACAAATTTAGATTCTTTCCAGACTGATGCAATTTGCAGGCATGTTTATGCTTACTACAGAAGAAAAGAGTATCCTACTGTAGCTAAGTTATTAGTCTCTTTAAAAGAAAGTGAACTCTTCAGTGGTGGTATAACATCACTAAAAATTGTGCTAAAAATATGGCTTTCCGTTACAAACCGCTAGACGGACGCAAAGTACTGTTAGAAAGGGCACATATTGTTACCGCTCGAAGCATTTTCTTACACAAAATTGTGGGCAGAGACATTCATTCCATAATTTGGCTAGACGAAACATTGGTTAATGCCGGGGAAGCTGTCAGTAAATGCTGGACGGATAACTCACCCAGCAGTAGCGGCCATCAGCCGACGGGAAGAGGAGCTAGATTAATTGTGGTTCATGTAGGCTCCTCCACATTAAAGCCGGTTGCCAAGAATCAAGTGGTAGGGCTAAAAATGATGTCAGATCGGATGCAGTCTTGATTCATTCCTTTTCAGTCTGCACATAGAATGAACAATGAGTGAAACAAAAGAGGAGTTAAAATTAAAGATGATAGGGTATAAATAATGAGGACGAATTCCGGAACATACGGAAAGGAATGATTAGTTGAACGGAATGAACAGTATAATGAGCGCAAACTAAGGAGTAAGACTAAAAAAAAAAAAAAATATTCAAATAAGGTAGAGAAACAGAAGTGAGATTGGCGATAAACTTAATATCAAAATTAAGGATCACGAGGTAGACGATGTGAAGGAGTTCTGCCGCCTTGGAAGCAAAATAACACATGACAATGGGTATATATGAAACAGACTAGCACAATCCAAGAAAACGTTGCTCGCCAAGAGAAGTTTATTGGTATCAAACATCGGCTTTGGTTTGTATGAAGGGCAGTCTTGGATTGTGGTAGAAACCGGAAAAGAAGAGAACCAAAGCGTTCGAGTTGTGATGGTACAGAAGGTGGCAGAAAATAAAATGCGTTGATAATATATGTAATTGAGAGATTGTCTGCAGAATCAGCGACGAACTGAATGTGTGGAAAACACTAACCAGAAGAGGAGACAGAATGGTAGGACTTGGGGTTAATACATCATCACGGTACTAGAAGAAAATGTGGAGAGCCAAAATTGTAGCGGAACGGAGAGATATACTCAACAGCTAATTGGGAAAGTTGGTGTGTTACTCTGAAATGAGGAGGTTGGCACAAGAAAGAATTTCTTGTTGGGCCGCATCAAATCAGTCTATCGACGGAACGCGTTGCTTTATTTGGCAATGGCCTTAGCTTTTTTCCTCTACACATAATTTTGAGGATGTATTTTAAAGCAGTTCCTTTACGCCCCTACTTCTAGGGGCAGTACGTCTATTTTTGTTATTCGCCATTATTTGTACCTTTCTACGGAAGAGATCTAAGTCGGAGATACAATGTTTGGAAATCTTCTTTGGTGCTTGTAAAGCAGGGTATTTCCGCCCTGGGTTTTGTATAAAGTATGTCAAGTATCTATTTTGTCTACGTACGTCCATTCGTTTGACGTGACCCGTATTTTGCAGAGTTTTCTGTCACTCTTTCTAATTTACTTCGTTATTGTATTTTTTTAACACCGTACTTGTAACTGGATCCCAGCACTTGTCTGCTGATTTTTCCTTTTCCCTAGATCTTTGAGGAGTCCTTTGGTGCCATTCGCAACCAGGAATTTTGTAGAATACTGTGCTGAGTGGAATAAACTTTGATATTCTGGAGGTATCAGGGATAAAATACTGGGAGCGGAAGGTTATTTACATCTTGTACAGAAAGCACGTTACAATCGCAAGAGTCGAAGGACATGAAGAGGCGATAGTAACTGAGATAGGATTGAGGTAATGTTGTAGTCTGTTGTCCAAGTTACCTGTAAACAGAGTAAAGGGGAAAGGAAAACAGTAATTTGGAAAGGAAGTGAATTTCGTGGAGAAGAAATAAAAACGCTGAGATTTGCCAGTAATTTTGTAGTTGTATCAGAAACAACAAAGGACATGGAAGATCAGCTGAACGAAACGCACAGTGCCTTGAAAAGGCGTTATAAGATAAAAGACAAAAAAGCAAAACAAGGGTATAGTCGAAAAATCCAGGTGATGCTGAATGAATTAGACTGGGCAATGAAACACTGAAAGTAGAACACGACTTTTACTAACTGGGCAGCAAAATAACTCCTGTTGACCACTTTATTGGGACCGCCACCTTACTTTGATGGCCTGTATGCCTGCATGGTACCATTCTACTGGTCGGCATTGGTGCCAATATCGTGCTGCAGCAATAACCTCCGAATCAACCATGTACTGCTTCCCGCAGATTGCATCCGTCATTGGGCCAAACAGATGGAAGTCGGAAGGTGCGAGATCTGGGCTGTACGGCGGAAGAGAAAGAGAAGTCCAATGAAGTTTTGTAAGTTGCTCCCTGGTGAGCAGACCTGTGTGGATTGGGGTGTTGTCAGGGAAAAGGAGAAGTTCGTTTCTATTTTTGTGCGACAAGCACTCTGAAGTCGTTCCTTCCTGAGGGTAGCACTTCAGAGTTGAACGCCGCACATTGAGGAAGGACATCAAACAGAATAACCCCTTCAGAGTCCCAGAAGACCGTCGCCATGACCTTAGCGGATGAGAGTGGGATTTTTACTTTTTTCTTCGCAGGGGAAGTGGTGTCGCTCCCCTCCATGGATTGCCGTTTTGTTTCCGGTTGGAAATCATGATTCCACGTTTCAGAGCCTATGATGGTGTTCGACAAAAAATTGCCACCATCAACCTCGTAAAGCCTAAGCAATTCCTCACAGATAGTTCTTCATCGCTCTTTATGGTCTTCTCTTGGGCGGCGAGGAACCCAGGGGGTAGACACCTTTGCTTGCCCCATCTGGTATGCAAGTGTGTCAGCAGTGGTAACAGAGACGTCCAGTTGTGCGGCGAGGTGTTTGATTGTGAACCGTTAATCACTTCTTATGAGAGTGTCCGCACGTTCCAACATTGCAGCAACGGCCGGCACGCGGGAGATCGGAGAGGTTTGCGCGACCTTGTTGCGTTGATGACAGTCGCCTCACCCAGCTATTCATCGCGCTTTTGTTCACCATCACATCTTCGTAGACATTCTGCAAGCGCCTATGAATCTCTGTGATGCTGTCGTTTTCCGCGAAAAGGAAGTCAATGGCAGCTCTCTGGTTGGAACGCACCTCCGTTACAGAAGCCGTTCTCAGGACTAAGAACAACACCGCCACCGATCGGAAATTCATGGAACTATACGGCTGAAGCTGGAGTATTCGACGATTCCCCGCAACAAATTCCCCGTTTTTCAATCGAAAATCGCCAAGAGAAAAATGTGTTGCATTACTGATCGAAGATTCCACGTATTTCAATATAGGCAGCTAGATACCGGTGACTGAAGACTCTTGATTCTAAAACGATGAAGCTGTTTAACACAGAGTTTAAATGACGAACTTAATGGATAACTTGAGCCAATTACGACTTTCGATCATCTCTTACAACGTGCCAGGATTTTACAAATACCAAACTTTTCACATAATATGATAATTTTAATGTGATAACTAGTAATAAAGTGCTATTAATATAATTAAAAATGAACTGAATGTATCGAATGACGATCTGAATACAGTATTTACTGATAACTAGTAAATATTACTACTACTACTACTATTATTGCTACTTCTCCTACTATTAATAACAATAACAACAAACATAATAACAACGACAGATACAATATCTATTTATAAGTGTGCAAAACTGATTATTTTTTCGACATACCGAGTTTTCAGAGAGAGAAAATTTGGTAGGCTGCACCGGAAATGAGGATGGACTGATTGAGAAGTATACTCCTTAATGGTACATTATGCCTTACAGACCTTTTGATCTTAGGTATGTTTGATTAGCGTTCATCGTTGGTGTGAATGTGACTGCAAATGAATTGGAAAGGGGTATTTGTTGTGCTATTATATTCAAAAGTGACGTGCTCCCATAAGAACAGAATAAATATTTCCAAATTATTTTGTGGAAACTACACGCAGTTATATTTACAACTACGATGAACACCAATTAAATATACATAAGAGCAAAGACGTATATAGCATAATGCACTATTAATTAATTTTTGTAAAGTAAGTTATAACCTTCCTGGTACATGCACCTTAAAAACATTGACTGAGTAAGTAAGAGCAATGCAAAAACTGCTCGAAAGAATTATTTCTAATATATTTTATAGAAAATGCATGCACTCAGAATGACAACATAGCATCAAAGACGTATAGTACGTAACATACCATTAACGAATCTTCTATCAAACAAGTTATATAGTAGGGTGTCTATTATCTGTACTAATTTGGGGACATGCGTGTTTGGAAAACCGATTTATTCGGATAATGTTAGGAAAACCGATTTATTTGGATAATCGAACTATACATTTTTATTTACCAATTTCCAAATAAAAAGTCACCTACATATGTTTATAGTTACACGAATCTCTTAATTAATACAATGGCAAGAAAAATAAGAAGGTATGTAGCACAGCCTAGTAAACGAAAAAGTACGTAATATTTATGCATTTTATATATATAGAATTAACGCTTAAAAAGTCTCCTTGATTTTCGTCTGTTAAGCAAGCTTGCCCCTCACGAGCGGCTAAGCCACGAGATTTTTCCAGGGCACATATCTGATACTGGTTGCTTTCACCTTGAGTTTCAAACACCGCAAGACAGCATCTAAACATGTAAGTGCTTCAGAAGCAGCCGGTATATTTTCATCTTCATTTTCAGTTGGACTTTGAGAATTTTCAATCATATCCAAAATTTTATTCCAGATTTCTTTCAAATTCTGTTCCTGTACGTTATCCCGTGCTGCTCCGATGATGTAAGATGCACCTTTCAAATCAGTATTCTTTTTATTTCTTAGCAGACTTTCTTATGCCTCCCCTTCTCTTTCTAACAGTAACTTCGGTATATTCTGTAATACCGTTTGCTAGTCTCAATAACGCCTTCATTCATGGGCTGTTAATAGGGAGCTTTCGTTAGGTGGCAGAAATATCACTTTTATGAACTCGTCCTTTTCGTTTTAAGGTATCACGTGTTGGATCAATTAGTCCGTTGTCAAAGAGCAGTAATGTTTTCTCCCTTTTGTCACTCTTTAACTGATGAGCTTTTACAGAGGGAATCTTCCATAAACCTTTCTGTGAAAATCGTGCTATCCACTCTGGTTCTCTTTTGTGAGGTGCAAACAATGGGCATCAGAGACATATTACCATGTTTGAAACAACGCGGTTACCAGTAACGATGAAACGTGATCGGTGGCTACAACAGCATTGGCACAAGCTAAACGAGTCTTACGATCCTTGCTTATTTTAGGAACACGTATTGCTAACTCACGACGTGAAGTAAGAGCTTTCTTGTCAAAACTTTCAAATACAGCCTAGTTTCGTCAGCATTGCAAACGTTTTCGAGAGCGTAATCTTCTGCCCTCAATAGGTCCCTGAGTTTCATTTTGAAGGAATCAGCTGGTGAAGAATCGGAAGACAGTTTTTCACCTTATATTGAAGTTCGTGTCTTGGTTTGATACATTTTAACCAGCCCGCACCTGATTTAAAATTCGATGTCCCTCCCAGATTTTCATTAAATGGAACTGCCTTTCCACACAGAACGCGATCAGAAATAGTTCTCCTTGGGATTTTTTTTGTGCAAACCACTTGTAAACAGAATCATCTACATCCGTGTTCGTAGCGAGTTTCGTTTTTTTTTGTTTTTTTTTGTTTTTTTTAACTGCTTGTCGGCCCATCACTAGAATCAAGCTTGGATATAAAATGTGTGATTATTGCATTTTGGTTACTTTTTTTACATCCGTAAATTGTTGATTTACCAATCTTGTGCGCATTAGATAACTTGATGGCAGATTCATCTTCCTATAATATTTTATCAATCTCGTACTTCTCACTCAATGAACGGACAACACGGTTACGTTTAGGCATTTTATATCGCAAGTTTACTTTGTGCGGGAAATTTGACAAAAGCGACCGTAACAGAGCGTAAAGCGGCAAACGATTAATATTGTCAGCAACTTGTCATCGGTGCGGAGGGGGAGGGGATGGGAGGGGGGGAGGGAGAGAGGGGGGGGGGGAGCGAAGGCCGCGTGAGTGAATATCAGTTCGGTTAAGCGGTCTTCCGGTTGACCGACGCTTTACTCTAATTCTCCTAGTATATCTTGAGATACGACTTGTTCTTATGTTAGATTCGTAAATAATTCTAACCCATTCAATGCTTCCGTTTTAGATGCTTGAAAATGGCCCACAGTCAATATTGTACAATCGTACACCAACTAAAGAAAATGTCAGCTAAAGGCATGAATACTGATTGTCAGTTAACATGGAATGTACACACACACACACAAATGCTAGCAAAATGCATGTCATCAGGAAATATTGCTCTTAGGGTTCTATCACCAGCTTATAGCAGCCACTGTTATGTGGTGACATCCTATTCCTAAGTATATCTAGTTCTTATCACTTTTGGGAATCTAAGACCCAGAATATGGATACAAATTTTGACTGCAGAAAAGGGACGTAAGAATAATAATTAGTGGTCAGATTCATTGTAAAGAAGTGTTAGAAAAACTGCATATCCCTACTGCACGAAGTGAGTACATAATCGAGAAACAAGACGAGTTTGGACTAAGTTTACCAAAGAAAAAAAAAAACAAAAAACAAAAAGCTCTAAACAGGATATTATACCATCGAATAAAATTGTATAACACACGGAAGCCCCGAAAATATTGGTAAAGGCATGCGTATACAGAAATATTAAACAGGCAGAATACGCCGCTGCGGTCGGCAACGACTATGTCAAATGTCAGGCACAGTTGTTAAGTCGGTTACTGCTGCTACAATCAGGTTATCAAGATTTAAATGAGTTTGAACGTGGTGTTATAGTCGGGTGATGGCACACAGCATCTCCGAAGAAGCGATGAAGGGGGGGGGGGGGGGGGGAGACTTTTCAGTACGACCATTTACTAGTGTACCGTGAATATCAGGGATCCGGTATAACATCAAATCTCCGAATTCGATGCGGCCGGAAAAATGTCCTGCAAGAAAAGGACCAACGACGACTGAAGAGAATCGTTCAACGTGACAGAATTGCAACCCCTCCGCAAACTGCTGCAGATTTCAGTGCTGGCCCATCAGAAAGTGTCAGACTGCGAACCATTCAACGAAACATTTCGGAGCCAAAGGCCCACTCTTGTAATCTTGGTGACTGCACGACACAAAGATTTACTCCTCGCCTTGGCCTGTCAACATCGATTTTGGACTGTTGATGCCTGAAAACATGTTTCCTGGTCGGGCGAGTCTCGTTTCAAATTGTATCGAACGGATGGAAGTGTACGCTTATGAAGGCAACCTCATGAATCCGGGGACCCTGCATGTCAGCAGAGGACTGTTCAAGCTGATGGAGGCTCTTTATGGTGTGGGGCGCGTGAAGTCGGAGTGATATCGGACCCTTGGTACGTCTAGATACGACTCTGACCGGTTGACGCCTACATAAGGAGTCTGATCACTAGCATCCGTTCATGTCCATTGTGTATTCTGACAGACTTGGGCAATTCCAGCAGGACAATGCGAGACCCCACACGTCCAGAATTGCTACAGAGTGGCTTTAGGAATACTCTTGTGAGTTTTAACACTTCCGCTGGCCATCAGACTCTCCAGAAATGAACATTATTGCGCATATCTGGGATGTCGTGCAACGTGCTGTTCAGAAGAGATATCAACCCTCTCGCACTCTTACGGATTTATGGACAGCCCTGCAGGATTCATGGTGTAAGTTCCCTCTATCACTACTTCAGACATTAGTCGAGTCAATGTCACGTCGTGTTGCAGCACTTGTGCGTGCTTGCGGGGGCCCTACATGATATTAGACAGGAGTAACAGTTTCATCAGTGTTAATTCCCAACGAGATCTGTTCAAAGGTCGCTAAATCATTCTTCATAAGTATTGCATACTACACAAATCTAATTTGCAGCACTCAAAGTAATGATTAATAATGAAATACGGTAACTACAACACCCTGTCACATTACAGTAATGTAATGCATTTTCAAGGTCTATGATGCCAGTTAAGTGTTGCCGTTCGTCGGGATTCAAAATCTCACTCATCATGGGGGCAAGCTGATTCAGATTTTCAGGTGGACTGAGGGGGGGAACGTGAAGACGTATAAGGAGATCAGTGGCATGTTTACGGGCCTGGCAGTCAGTTTACCGATCGGACTGGAGTTTCTCCAAGGGATATGTAGCAGCATGGTCTTGGTTCCAGAGACACCGGCGAGTGCCCTTGATGAGTCCAGCGATGTAGAGCACCACGGAGTTTGCCGGCCAGTGTGGCCGAGCCGTTCTAGGCGCTTCAGTTTGGAACCGCGCGACCCCTACGGTCGCAGGTTCGAATCCTGCCTCGGGCATGGATGTGTGTGATGTCCTTAGGTTAGTTAGGTTTAAGTAGTTCTAAGTTCTGGGGGACTGATGACCTCAGATGTTAAGTCCCATAGTGCTCCGAGCCATTTGAACCACTGGGTTTATATCAGAGAACACTGTATAATAGAGGGCAGCAGAAAGAGGCAATGCAGTTGTTAGGACACTGACCTCGTATTGCAGATGATGATGATGATGATGATGACGATGATGATGATGTTGGTCCGTGGGGCGCTCAACATCGTGGTCACCAGCGCCTGTACAAGTTTCCAATATTTCCATTTTTCAGTCTCGCAATATCCCGAATGATGATGAGATTATGAAGAGGATAACACAAACACCCAGTCCCCGGACGGAGAAAATTCCCTGGTCCCAGTGATCTCGTGTTGGAGAGAATGCAGTCTGCTCTGTCCGACCATACTGACTTAGATATTCAGTGATTTTCCTTAATCACTGCAGATAAATGCTGGAATCATCAAGGACACAGCCCACCACCTGTCTTTTCTTCATACAGCATACCTACACATTCTCTGTGTATGTATGTTTTCGTGCTATTTATTTAAACTTTTTTAGGGTGACAAATCCAACACCATAAATCTCTCACACTGTCGGCTGGAGAGAGATCAGTTAATGCAAAGAAAGCTTCTGATATGAAGTTTTTTATTGCCTTGATCGCGTGTACGTACACTGAATTACTAGTTTGTGGATGATTAAGCTGCCATCTCAACTGTCGGAACTAGCCATCCAGTATACATACACGAGATCGAGGCAACAAAAATCTTCATTTCAGAAGCTTTCTTTACGCTGAATCCAATAGCATTGTTAGAGGATCCTTGGATAAATAAAATAAATGCGTCATACACCAACCATTTCGTGTGTATCGTTTTCATGTTGGTCTGTCGCCAGAACAACATTAGTTATTTCGCGTTGTGTAAACCAATGTAAAAAGTGGAACGGAATCCTATTATTCCTCGCGGAATATTTCACACAGAATGGGATAAATTGTCATAACAACCCTGTGTGGACACACGCAAACCTTCGAACGATCTTAGAAGCAAAGCACAAGGTTCGTTCTAATATCAATGTTTGCTCCAAAAAGTGCGCGATTACGGTCTATTCGATGACAAATGCGGTTGGATAGAAAGTTTTATAACAGACAGGGAGCAGTATGTCGTCCAGAAACAAGCGTAGCTTGAGGTGTGCCGCAGGGCAGCGTAATAGGTCCTTGCTTTTTATGATTTACATAAACGATCTGGTTGATGGACAGCTGCACTAGACTCTTTGCTGATGATGCTGTATTCTACAGTAAAGTAGTATCAAACGATACTTGTGAACAAATCAATGAGGATTTGCAGAAAATAAATGCGTGGTGTAATACCTGGCAGTTATCTCTCAATATTAGTAAGTGTAACCTACTGCGTATAACAAGGCGAAAATCCCCATTAATGTACGAGTACAAAATAAATGCCCAGTCTTAGGAAGCGGTAACATCAGTCAAGTATCTGGGTGTGACTATTCGAAATGATCTCAAATGCAATGATCAGATTACACAAGTAAAGGGTAAGACAAACTCTAGATTGCGGTTTATTGGTAGAATCCTGAAGCGATGCAGTCCTTCAACAAAGGAAATTGCTTACAATACGTTAGTTCGTCCAGTCTTGGAGTGTTGTTCGCCTGTATGGGACCCTTATCAGTTGGGTCTGATTCAAGAGATTGAGAAGGTCTAAAGAAGAGCGGCAAGATTCGTGACTGGTACATTTAGCCATCGCGAGAGCGTTACAGCTGTCATTGAAAGTTTGAAGTGGAACACACTTGCAGTTAGACGACGCGCTAAACGGAAGGGGCTGCTCACTAAATTCAGAAATCCGATTTTCGCCGGGGATGTAGAGCATATATTATTACCACCAGCTTTCAAGTCACGCAATGATCACCATTCAAAGATAAGGGAAATTAGAGCTCGTACTGAGACGTTCAGACAGTCGCTTTTCCCTCGTGCGGTCCGCGAGTGGAACAGAGGGGGCGGAATATGACTTTGACGCGAATTGTGTCCTCCGTCACACCCCGCTTGGTGGCTACCGGAGTATATATGTAGAGGTAGAATAGGCTTTTGAATGATAGATCCATGGGGCCATGTAGTTTACCGGATAAATTAACAGGGGCTGCTTATTATCAGTTTCTGTGACATACCCTTTCTGCAGTACTGGAGAACGTTACCCATGCATATTGACAACGGACGTGGTTGATGCAAGACGGGGCACTAAGGCAGCACAAGGATAAAAAGCTCGTATACGAAGACAAATATCAGAACATATTGTGACAAGACTCTGTGTAGAAAGCTTGCTTGCGCTAGAAAGACGAGAGAGAAATCACCAAAAGATTAATAACATTCTTAAAAAAGGGAAAGTAAAGACAAAAGATCGGGTTTTGGGTTCAGAGCTATACTTATGGCTAGGTACCGCTCTAAGGAATGTGTTTGGTTTATCGTTCTGGCCGACGCGCCGCATTTTTGTGGTGGTGAGCGTGCCGGGCTACCAACAGCATGAATATATGCATGAAAGTTTCATTAATGGCACAGACATCAGAGAGCCAGTATGAGGCGGGACGCGCTCCACTCACGCACCGGGGGAAAATTGATTTCTTTTTCGGTTTTTCGGCTATTTAATCCGGCGTATCGGTGCACGGGCAAGTTGTAGAGTCTTACGACACGCGATCAGATACCGTGTATCAGATATTTTACTCCTGTTCCTAAGAGAAAGGTGCTGAACGCCTGTACATAAATATCACTCGGTCCCGCCACATCCTGCTGTTTAAATGAACTTTTACTCATTCCCACAATGCTCGTGTTACATTTCCGGAACAGAGCCGAGGCGTCGGTTGAAAGTTAGTTTGACATGTTCCGCACCCAAGAGAATCATCTCTTTTTGAGTCTATGGAACGAAAACTGTCTCTAATCATTTCTTTACAGCTGTCGACGTATGACCTTCCCCTATTTTTCCTTTGTTTATTTGTACCGAGTTAATCTGAGCTTATGGCCTTTAAACCACCATGCCTCTCTCTATTAAATTTCTTTCACCTACTTAACTTTACGCGGCAGTATACCGTCAGCTGGAAATGATAGTACAAGAACAATCTTTCATGTAGGGGTTCCCAAACCGTTAATGTCAAAAACGTAATGTCTCCAGAAGATTCTATAATTAAAATTTTAAAATCAAAAATATTTCCAGAATTAAATTTTCACTCCGCAGCGGAGTGTGCGCTGATATTAAACTTCCTGGCAGATTAAAACTGTGTGCCGGACCGATACTCGAACTCGGGACCTTTGCCTTTCGCAGCGAAGTGCTCTACCAACAGAGCTACCCAAGCACGGCTCACGCCTCGTCCTCACACCTTTAATTCCGCCAGTACCTCGTCTCCTACCTTCCAAACTTGGCAGAAGCTCTCCTGCATACCTTGCAGAACTAGCACTCTTTGAAGAAAGGTATGCAGGAGAGCTTCTGCGAAGTTCGGAAGGTAGGAGACGAGGTACTGGCGGAATTAAACGTGTGAGGACGAGGTGTGAGTCGTGCTCGGGTATCTCAATTGGTAGAGCACTTGCCCGCGAAAGGCAAAGGTCCCGAGTTCGAGTCTCGGACCGGCACACAGTTTTAATCTGCCAGGAAGTTTCAAAAATATTTACTCAGTAATACACTTTAAAAAAGGTGGAAAAGGTGGATGTGTTCTACATGCTTCGCTGGTCATCGGAGCTCATGGCTCAGTTCGAAGTCGGACTCATTACTGAAGACAATTCCACTCCAGTCAATGAGATTCCAGGCCGAATACGTGCCTGAAGTCACAGCGGTGGGATACCAACCTGACTGTCGCCCGCCATATGGTCATACAACCAGGAGTGATGGTATGAAGTGCCACTTCATTTCATAGCAGGATCCTGTTGGTTGCATCCGTGGCATTCTTACAGCACAGCGGTACGTCGTCGATATTCTATGCCCAATTTTGTTGCCCTTCATGGGAAGCCATCCTGGGCTTACATTTCAGCATGATAATGCCCACCCGCACGGAGCGAGAGTTTCTACTGCTTGCCTTCGTGATTTCCGAATCCTACCTTGGCCAGATCTCTACCCGATTGAGAACGTTTGGAGCATTGTTGGCTGGGCCCTCCAACCATCTCGGGATTTTGACGATCGAAAGTGCCAGTTGGACAGAATTTGACACGATGTTCCTCAGGAGAATATCCAAAAACTCTGTCAATCAACACCAAGTCGAATAACCGCTTGCATAACAGCCAGAAGTTGACCAACACGTTACTTGCTGATTTGAAAAGCCATTCATCTTCAATAAATCCTCCAAATTTTCTGAAAATTTAATACTTTTTAGTGTGTTTCTTTGGTTTTATTTCAATGGCCTATGCTAGTGAGGCTTTTGTTGTAAGTGCTTTTTTTTCTTAAGAACATGCCACTTGTGCCGTATGCTCCTGCGATTTGATTGTTCCGGTGTAGTGTGTTCGATCTCTTTCGATTCACTTTGCGGTGCGCGGGTTGGTGCGCCCTCTGGTATTCCGTGCGGGAAGCCGAAAGGGAGTCTCGGGCGGAGACAGACGAGCGGGCCTGGGCAGAGTGACGCCGGAAGATAGCGGAAGTCGCGTCGGCAAGTGGTGTGAGCGTGGCAGTTGCATTGGGGCCGGTCGAGCAGCGGAACTGGAGGTGCTGCAGTCACTCGCTGTCGTTCGTTCTGTTTACGAGTTCAACCTTCCTCACGCTGTGGCTACGGGCTGGTGTTATTCTGGCCATTACCTTATTAGCGGCATTTGGATTAATATTGTTAAAGGTGAGGTGTTAGTTTGGTGCATCTTCATCTGGTGGAGTTACAGCGAGACTTCTTTCTGTCGTATTCTGGCTTGCGCTACTGAGCAGTGAGTCGGTATTCTGGCTTGCGCTACTGAGCAGTGAGTCGAGCGAGGTGGCGCAGTGGTTAGACACAGGACTCGCATTCGGGAGGACGACGGTTCAATCCCGCGTCCGGCCATCCTGATTTAGGTTTTCCGTGATTTCCGTAAATCACTCCAGGCAAATGCCGGGATGGTTCCTCTGAAAGGGCACGGCCTACTTCCTTCCCCATCCTTCCCTAATCCGATGAGACCGATGACCACGCTGTCTGGTCTCCTTCCCCAAAACAACCAACCAACCCTGAGCAGTGAGTGTTCCCACGTCGCGTGTCGAAATACTGACTTGTACCCTAGTTGATTTACGTATGAACTAGAGTGCCTATGTGGGCGTGTTTGCTTAAATTGTTGATGAAGTGTTTCACAATACCCTTTCTATTGTATTGTATATTAACCGGGGACCTAGAAACGACGGAGAGGCTCCGTCCCCGCCGCAGCCGCAGTGGTCCACAACCCCACGACGGCTACCGCAGTCCACTTCACCCCTCCGCAGCCCCACACCGAACCCAGGGTTATTGTGCGGTTCGGTCCCGGTGGACCCCCCAGGTAACGTCTCACACCAGACGAGTGTAACCCCTATGTTTGCGTGGTAGAGTAATGGTGGTGTACGCGTACACGAAGAACTTGTTTGCGCAGCAATCGCCGACATAGTGTAACTGAGGCGGAATATGGGGAACCAGCCCGCATTTGCCGAGGCAGATGGAAAACTACCTAAAAACCATCCACAGACTGGCCGATTCACCGGACCTCGACACAAATCAGCCGGGCGGATTCGTGCCGGGGACCAGGCGCTCCTTCCCGCCAGGAAAGCCGAGCGTTAGACCGCACGGCCAACCAGGCGGGCTCACAATACCCTTACTTGAGTGTCTTTAAATTGCATTTCAGTTTGTTACTGAACTTATATCAGTTAAGGGACGCCCAAATTGTCACGCTAATCAAGTAAAGTTTAAGTCTACTGTGACACCACTGTTTACCTGTTGGATTAAAATTAATTAAATCTTAACCACAGCTAGGAATAATTCAAGGCTAATTGTAAGTTCCGTGTATGTTTGTTGTTTGTCCTTTTTCTCTTACTCACTATTGTTGAGTGTTAAACTGTTCTGGAGACTGCTTTGATGTCATTTCACGGTGGGGTTTTAGAAAGAGTTTTGTGGGTATTGTTGTTAACGGCTCCTGTTGCAAACGGGGTTTCTGGGCCACACGTCTATCGCACGCCAGGGGTTTAGTGCCAACCGCCAACAGTGCGGTAGCTTGTTATCAGTCCTTTTCGAATCACCGTCTGGCCTACGACTATTTACGGATTTCTGTGGTAAAGTTCAAATGTAGGCACTGTCTTGGTTGAAATGGCTCTGAGCATTATGCCAACTTCTGAGGTCATCAGTCGCCTAGAACTTAGAACCAATTAAACTTAACTAACCTAAGGACATCACACAAATCCATGCCCGAGGCAGGATTCGAACCTGCGACCGTAGCGGTCACGCGGTTCCAGACTGAAGCGCCTAGAACCGCACGGCCACATCGGCCGGCGGAGGCACTGTCTTGTTAACTTGTCTGAACTGAATGTGCTTGCCCTGTAAAACAGTTCATTACTGATTCTGAGTAGTTTAATCAGTGGTAGCGCACACGTTATTCTGGACCAGACTGTACTTAGCACTAATTGCATTGTCTTGGTAAATCGGTGTGCTACATAAGGTTATAATGCAAGCGCCATTGTGGGTAATATTTACCATTTAACTTTATGAGTTGGTTCTTTGAATCATTGTGGCACACAAGGTCACGTAAGACAGTGCTGTTGTGGGCAAATATTGCTATACGTCTGTGATATTATTTCCTTTAAGCCATTGCGCCCATTAGATTATGTAAGGTTTAAATACAGTGACCAGTTTGGTAATTTTCTGTGTTTCGTAATAACATTTTACAAGCATTAAAATTTTGGGAAAGGTTTTAATCTCATATTTGCATATTTTATGATGTTAGATAACTTGTTGATGATTCATGTTAAATCAGCTGATGTAGATTTAAATGGAACAAGTTATATGTCAATATGTTGTTACCCTACCTTGCATGAATTTTTTTGCGTAATAAATTAAATGTTATATTCTATCCTCAATTTGTTGCTCAGCCTTCCACTCCAGCAGCCCCTTATCCTGCTCCCAATCATATCACAACTACTGCAGTAAATTTCATTACACCGAGATCGATCCAAAGGTTTCTAGCCTCATCATCATATTTACCTGTTTATATCACAGACATACAATAAACCAGTCAATAGAAACACACATTTTGTAACTACTAACAAATTTATTTACTACTTCTGGTGATGAGCATAATTAACTGTCTTACATTAATATTAGGGATGGACATCAATTAAAAGTATGTGTAATATCTAATATACCTCATCTACACAATGATGATGTGTAACGTATTTGAAAATAACTTATGTGGCGAGCAATTCGTTTACACCCTAAGTCCAGCTCTGTAGCTGAGGGGTCAGCTTGGCTGCCTGCCGTACAGAGGACCCAGGTTCGATTTCGCTGTGCCACGAATAAGAACAGGCGTGGTTTTGGGGAATTTTTGTAAATTTCAAGCTGCTATGGCTTGAAAGTAGTAGTTAAGGGTTCGATTGTCACATCAGATGGCAGGCATGGGCGATGTTGATATTTAGCAAACGATTCTGAGAGGCAGGTTTACAACTCAGCCGTGCGTGGCTCGTGTTCGTGCCATTTCTTATTTTACATCTTGTTTTTACCGTACTGCCACCTCTTTATGCTAATTTTCAATTACTGGTGTCAAAGCCCCGGCGTATTATCTTTGCTGGACTGCTATTACTTCCCGGTCGTCGTGCGTTGTGAGTTAGTTCGGACCTGGCAGTGTTTGAGCTATCACGCGGCACAAGTTCAGTCGGGGCGCGGCAGCAGTGAGGTCTGGACCGCCATGACTCGCCCGACGGTTGCCGACACACGTGATTGGAGTGGGGACGACTTTGGTTGGTCGCTGGTCGGTCGTCTTGCCGGACGACGTGTATTTGGCCGGCGATCGCTTATGGGTTGGCTCTGTGCGCCGACTCGTGATTCGTCCCTGTTATTCTACAGTCACTGCCGTTAGCATTGTCTAGTTCTTCGTGCAAGCGTTCGTGAAACTGTGTGTAGTTCGTGTGCTTTGAATGACAAGTTATTTTAAATGTTGTCTGCGTACTGGCTCTGAGAAGTCGGTCGGTTGGCGTGGAGCAGTGAGGCATTCTCGGCGGGGCGTAGTTTGGCCGGGGCCCGCTGGCGTTCTCCACGCGGTGTCGGAGAATGTGGCGCTGTTCCCATTGCTACGAGGTCCGTGGCTCACCGTCCCTGGACACGAAAGGTTTTGATTTAACGTACCAGCAAGTCAAGACCGTTCACATTGTGTCGTTTGGATTTCGTTGTCGGCTGTTGGGATATTCCCACGAGCAACAATGTGGTTTTCAAGTTGGAAAATTCTAGCCACCGTCCGGCGGAGTTTCACTGTGTTTGGTTATTTGAATTGAAGTGCACCAGCAGAATCATCTGCCGTTAACGTTCCGGTTACCTGCCCTGGCCGTTGCAGTAAATTTCAGGCAGTGTAGTTTCCTCATCGTGTTGTTGCTGTCCAGTAAGGTGTGTAGTTTGACAGCTCCGTGTATGATTGGTTGTGATCGCCAATATCTTCTACGTTGTTCCGTTGAACTTCCTGTTGTGCCCTGGCCGGGTGAAGTGGAAGTTATCTTGTCGGTGGGTCCGCTGACTGTCGGTCGGTTGGGTTGTCGTCGGATCGTAAGTGGTTGGCCCGACTGCCTATCTCACCTAAGCGAGCGTTAGTGTTTCAATTAGAGGCCGACCCTCGAACATCTGGGCTCCCTCGTCTGTAATGCCTTTTTTTTAAATTGTTGTTGTTGGTACTTGAATGGCTTCTAGTGGGTTTTGTGTTTTAAACTGGAGTTGTTTTACTCATAAGGCCTCCAGCCTAGTTTAAAGTACTGTTTCACACAAGCCCTTTGACATTTAATTTTTTTTTTTTTTTTAGTTTTAAGTCTTCGGCCTTCAGCCGATTTGAGCTTCAGCTGTTTGTTCTTAAGGCCTTGAGCCTAAATTAAAGAACTGTTTCACGTAAGGACTCTAGTATAAAAAAATTAATGTTTTGGAGTTTTAAGTGTTAGGCCTTTATCCGATTTGAATTTGACTTGTTTGCTTCAGCCTAAATTAAAGAACTGTTTCACGCAAGGACTTTGGTATTTAAAACAAATTATTGTTTGGAGTTTTTCGGCCTTCAGCTGACTTGAATGTAACTTGTTTACTTCAGCCTAACTAAAGAACTGTTTAAGATAAGGATTGCCTTTTAAAATTTCTGATTAGGCTTGCATTTTAAGTTATTGGCCTTCAGCTTCTTTTAAATTAAAGTGGCTTTCAACCGGTAATTAAGTCCCAAAGATTAAAGCTGTGTGTTTGTAAAATTTTTTTGGGCTCTTGTAATGTTTGATCAAATAATAAAGTTGTATGTTCTAGTGTAACTGACAGCCCCTTATTTTGGCCCCTTTCCACAATTTATTCTATCTGTCCTGTCCTGCGGGTTTAGCAGGGCGTTTCAGCTACATTGCTCGCAGAAGACAAGTTACGGACCGACAGGCACTGTATACATGTGTGAAGCACAGGACACTGACGTGCTGTTGAAGAACCGTTGCATTGCAATTACAACAGCTCCTAGTGAGTTGTGTGTAGGGGCCAAAGCAGGTTGAGGAAGGCCGACTTTGTAATTATTAAAGAGCACTCCACTTGTATCCACCATAGGAACTACGCCAGAGGTTTGGGTAAACACGTATACATGAGCGAACCCAGAGTCTCAAATCACACAGTCGTGTCGCCATTATGTCCACATCTAGAAACCTCCACATCTACAATCTACATTTATACTCCGCAAGCCACCCAACGGTGTGTGGCGGAGGGCACTTTACGTGCCACGGTCATTACCTCCCTTCCCTGTTCCAGTCGCGTATGGTTCGCGGGAAGAACGACTGTCTGAAAGCCTCCGTACGCGCTCGAATCTCTCTAATTTTACAATATATTCGATACCTCATCCAGAAACGCACCCTCTCGAAACCTGGACAGCAAGCTACACCGCGATGCAGAGCGCCTCTCTTGCAGAGTCTGCCACTTGAGTTTGCTAAACATCTCCGTAACGCTATCACGGTTACCAAATAACCCTGAGACGAAACGCGCCGCTCTTCTTTGGATCTTCTCTATCTCCTCCGTCAACCCGATCTGGTACGGATCCCACACTGATGAGCAATACTCAAGTATAGGTGGAACGAGTGTTTTGTAAGCCACCTCCTTTGTTGATGGACTACATTTTCTAAGGACTCTCCCAATGAATCACAACCTGGCACCCGCCTTACCAACAATTAATTTTATGTGATCATTCCACTTCAAATCGTTCCGCAGGCATACTCTCAGATATTTTACAGAAGTAACTGCTACCAGTGTTTGTTCCGCTATCATATAATCATACAATAAAGGATCCTTCATTCAGAGAGAATGGCAATTGTTTAAGTTGCATGCCAACCATGACGACCTTCTGGTGATGAATATCGGCGGCCAAGTGGCCCGCTAAAACAACCACCAACCTCCGCTGCACGGACTCGCCGTAGCTGCGGCAGGGCGGGCCTGCAATCTGGAGCTGCACTGGCGCGAGGACCGAGATGGCTGTTCTGTTAGCCTCTGCTCTGTGGGTGATATCATCCTGCGCACTGCAAGTTGCCTTGCGCGGGGGCTGGGTCGGGGCGCAATCTTGCTGCCTCCTGCTGTTTACGGTGACTGACCGAGCTACCCTGGGCGGATGGCTCTGAGCACTATGGGACTTAACATCTGAGGTCATCAGTACCCTAGAACTTAGAACTACTTAAACCTAACTAACCTAAGGACATCACACACATCCATGCCCGAGACAGGATTCGAACCTGCGACCGTAACGGTTGCGCGGTTCCAGACTGTAGCGCCTAGAACCGCCCGGCCACTCCGGCCGGCCAGAGGAAAATCTGTTACCATTCTGTATACTACGTGACTTTAACGGTCACAACTTTAAAATAGTAGTGTTGTTCTCCTGTATGACCACATAGTGGGTGTATAAAGCAGATATTAAAACCAAACAGTTACAATCATGTTTGTGTGCATAATATACCATCCTGTTCTCACACTAGAATATATTAATTTAAAGAATTAGACTGAAACAAGAAACAACAGAGTCAGAATGGTTTACGTTCCATAAAACGGAATGCCTGCCATATATATACACCGGCGACAGTACTCTAGAAAGCAATACACGGCCATCCGCGAGTGTAATCATAGATATCCACTGTTTATAGTTCATGGCTAAATGTCGAAAATGGTATCACTCGTTTCGTGTATGGTGCGACAGGTTGTAGTGCCCTGAAAAACGAACAAATATACAGAGGAAAGTCATTCGTTAGGAGAAAATTTATCTCCGTGGACAGAAATTTACGAGAAACTTTGACTGAATTTTCGCATTATAAGAGTATTGAAGGGAGATCTGTTTTAACTGTTACAAACCACTCAAAAGCCAAGATCACACAAAATACTGTTTTTATTCGAGAGAACCGGTTTCAACGGTCTTAGCTGTTATCTTCAGGTCTTAAACATCTTTTTGTAGTAAAACAAGTTCTCTTTACGCTGAACCTCAAGCACAAGATGTCAATTGGATAAAACTCAGGGTGTTATAAACGTTTGTCATCGCTAAAATATTTAGGAACACACAGCACGTTGTCCAAATGGCCATGTCCATATACATATTGCTCACAAGTGGTTGTTACATGATACAAATATGGTACACAATAGCATCAAACGTTTATAGCTTGCTGAATTTCACCCACTTGACATCGTGTGCGTGAGGTGCAGCATAAAGTGAACATGTTTTACTACAAAAAAAAATGTATAAGATCTGAAGACGACAGCTAAGATTGTTGAAATCGGTTGTCTTGAATAAAAAAAAAAAATTGCGTAGTCTTGATTTATGAATGGTCGAGACACTGAGACTTTTGATTACACCTCTTTCTGTTGTGGATTAAAAGTCTAGTTGACAGAGCTAAAAGGATTTGTGCGCCGGAATACCCGGACGCCGAGTTAAAACATCTAAGGCAGGCTTTCGAGAAGAACAGGTACTCTAGTAAGAAAATAAACAGTTTTGCGACCGAATAACAGGAGGCCTAAGTACAACAACAGGACACAGCGATGGAAGAAGACGGTTTCCCTATCCTTCATCAAAAAAGTTACGGATCAAATAGGCAATATTTTAAGGAAACATAACGTTCGACCGATGTTCAGACCAACTAAGAAAATAGGCCAAGTTCTTCTTTCCGTTAAGGATAAACGTCCCCCTCTGTCTGCAAGTGTTGTATACAAGATTCCGTGTACGTTTGTTAGGGTCTACATTGGAAATTCACAGAGAAGTGTGAATATACGGTTGAAGGAACATAAAAGTCTTTGCCGACTCGGGAAAACAGACAAGTCAGCCGTGGCGGAACATACACCTCCGTCGCCTGATCACGTAGTGAAATTTTCGGAAACTGAAGTTTTGTGTACTATGACGAACTATTATCCACGGCTATGTAGGGAAGCCATCGAAATATATAAACATGGGAATAATTTTAACAGGAAAAAAGAAGCTATGAAACTCAGCGATATATGGACAATGGCGTTACAGAATCGGTGAGAAGTTTTTACCTTTGACGTACTATGATCGATGGTTATATTTTATCCTTGACAAGATTTATCTCTGCTGTCACGTGAAATCTAGACCACGCTCACTTTCCACGGTATTTAGGCCATTCTTCGACGTACGACTCGTTAGTCGGCAAGACTTAGCACAACCAGGAGCACCTCCGAAGATGTCCAACGTAGCTTTGGACGAAACGTCAGGGACAGAAAAGTTCCATGGAACACGGACATGCAACCCGGAAGAATTCTCGGCAGCTACGTATCTTGCCGCCACATTTCAGTCGTCCCGTGTGTCGAGTCCTGAAGCGACAGTTTCCAGGAAAATGGATTGGCAGTGGTGGTCCTGTATCATGGCGTACTCGATTACCTGTTTGACCCTTCTCAATATTTTTGTGTGACGAGAAATGTGCAGTCTTCTTACAAAACCCCTGTTGAATCAGAAGAGGATCTGGTTGCCATATAGCAGCAGCAATAGGAGTTGAGGATACTTCCTCAGCCTTTCACCGTGTTAGATAGAATATGACCCGCCGGTGCAGCCTCTGTTTACAATTCAATGGCGGCATTTTTGAAACTCTACTGTAACTGAAGTAACCGTGTTGTGTTAATGTTGTCTCTGGTGATAAAGAATGAAAACTTGTTTGTGCTACTTTTTGTCCTCACAAGGAAACACTAGAAAACGTGGTTTCATTGTCCCATGCAACTTCCAAGATTCTATTGGTTTAATTAATTTTCATCCAGAGAAAATTCCTTCTACAGGTAAAAAAAAAAATCATCTCAGGAATACATGACATTAGAGCAAAAGTTTTTTTTCGGTGTACCGTGAAACCTCCCACAATTTGTAGATTTAAATATTTTTCACCCAGTATAGAGACAAGTCATTGTTTAACGTTGTTACTAAAAATGCAGAACTGTGTTGACCCATTTACCTCAGATTTTTACTCCATACGCTAATAAACGTTGGGACGGACATATTTGTGGAATATAAATATCTATGTACCATATAAATCGTAAGTGTTGTTAGCAAAAATCTCGAAACGTTCTTAACCAGTTCAGATTTCTGCACGATACTTTACTAAACGTTTGGATGAACATAAGCTACATACATTTTAATATATATGGTATATAAATGTATGTACAATAATATACAAAGAAGAGACGTCGTTAGCAAAAATTTCAAGAAGTTCATGACCGGTTTGCTTCAAATTTTAACATAACACTCGAATAAACTTTTGGACAGACGTAATCAATATGTTTTTAATATATGTGACATATAATAACATATGCATACACATTATAAAAATTGATGTATATATGCATGTACGGTTGTATATACACTCCTGGAAATTGAAATAAGAACACCGTGAATTCATTGTCCCAGGAAGGGGAAACTTTATTGACACATTCCTGGGGTCCGATACATCACATGATCACACTGACAGAACCACAGGCACATAGACACAGGCAACAGAGCATGCACAATGTCGGCACTAGTACAGTGTATATCCACCTTTCGCAGCAATGCAGGCTGCTATTCTCCCATGGAGACGATCGTAGAGATGCTGGATGTAGTCCTGTGGAACGGCTTGCCATGCCATTTCCACCTCGCGCCTCAGTTGGACCAGCGTTCGTGCTGGACGTGCAGACCGCGTGAGACGACGCTTCATTCAGTCCCAAACATGCTCAATGGGGGACAGATCCGGAGATCTTGCTGGCCAGGGTAGTTGACTTACACCTTCTAGAGCACGTTGGGTGGCACGGGATACATGCGGACGTGAATTGTCCTGTTGGAACAGCAAGTTCCCTTGCCGGTCTAGGAATGGTAGAACGATGGGTTCGATGACGGTTTGGATGTACCGTGCACTATTCAGTGTCCCCTCGACGATCACCAGTGGTGTACGGCCAGTGTAGGAGATCGCTCCCCACACCATGATGCCGGGTGTTGGCCCTGTGTGCCTCGGTCGTATGCAGTCCTGATTGTGGCGCTCACCTGGACGGCGCCAAACACGCATACGACCATCATTGGCACCAAGGCAGAAGCGACTCTCATCGCTGAAGACGACACGTCTCCATTCGTCCCTCCATTCACACCTGTCGCGACACCACTGGAGGCGGGCTGCACGATGTTGGGACGTGAGCGGAAGACGGCCTAACGGTGTGCGGGACCGTAGCCCAGCTTCATGGAGACGGTTGCGAATGGTCCTCGCCGATACCCCAGGAGCAACAGTGTCCCTAATTTGCTGGGAAGTGGCGGTGCGGTCCCCTACGGCACTGCGTAGGATCCTACGGTCTTGGCGTGCATCCGTGCGTCGCTGCGGTCCGGTCCCAGGTCGACGGGCACGTGCACCTTCCGCCGACCACTGGCGACAACATCGATGTACTGTGGAGACCTCACGCCCCACGTGTTGAGCAATTCGGCGCTACGTCCACCCGGCCTCCCGCATGCCCACTATACGCCCTCGCTCAAAGTCCGTCAACTGCACATACGGTTCACGTCCACGCTGTCCCGGCATGCTACCAGTGTTAAAGACTGCGATGGAGCTCCGTATGCCACGGCAAACTGGCTGACACTGACGGCGGCGGTGCACAAATGCTGCGCAGCTAGCGCCATTCGACGGCCAACACCGCGGTTCCTGGTGTGTCCGCTGTGCCGTGCGTGTGATCATTGCTTGTACAGCCCTCTCGCAGTGTCCGGAGCAAGTATGGTGGGTCTGACACACCGGTGTCAATGTGTTCTTTTTTCCATTTCCAGGAGTGTATGTATGTGTGTTTCACATCACCTCTCACATCACTGGACCGATTTCAGCCAAACTTGGTACACACATTACTTAATGTTTGGAAAGAATGGCTGTGAAGGTAAGAACCAGGTATGCATAAAACGTTAGGAAGGGTGCGGAGGGGGTGGGGTGTGGTGAGGGGGGGGGGGGGGGGGTAAAAAGTGTAGCCCACTACGTGCGAATGCCCTGTCTTTATTCATACAGTATTTGCGGTTGAGAGCTCTAGGTGACTTAAAACAAGCTTTATACATAATTTCAAATATTGACGAAACTTTTTCTCGCTGACACCTCCACAAAATGATGAAAGGAAAAAAGATTATCGCTCGGTACATTTTCGCTGTTCGTGCAGTAAAACTGCAGCATGAGGCAATACATTTTAATTTTAACTTGTTTATTGCTAAGTGTTTTCGCGTCACATTTTGTAGGCAGTATTCACATACGCCGCTGGATGAACCTGCAAAATTATGTCATTATACAACACATAGTTCCGGAGATATGATGTCGCAAATACAGAGCTGCGTGAAAATGAAACTGCAGCTCGAAATTCGCTGGAGGGGCAGGTGGAATTTGTGTACAAATGAGAGTGAATTATTTTAAATATATGTAGCTTGTGTGTACGTATGAGTAAAAAACTTCTCCTAAACTCTCGCATCGGTATCAGCCAGTGTTGACACACATTTTGCTTACTATCTGGAAAGAAATACTGTAGGGATAAGAACCAGAAATCTCGTATTAGGGTGGGGGTGATAACGGTGAGAGAGAAGGGTGGAGGAAGGAAGAGATGAACTAATAGAAGACTGAAATAAGTACGAGGCTATTCGGAAAGTAAGGAACAACCGGTCGCGAAATGGGAACCACAGTGAAAATCAAAATTGTTTTATTTGCAACAGCTAGCTGCATCCTGCAGTTATTTCTGTACGTAGTCTCCGTTCCCACTTACACATATGTTGCAGCGTTGTACCAACTTTACAATACCCTCGTCATAGAAGGCAGTCTCCTGTGCTTTTCGGCAAGTTTTTACATTGGAATGCAGCTCGCTGCTCATGCCAAAATGTTGTCTTCATAACCATCGGTTCATTTGAGCAGAGATGAAAATCAGAGGGAGTGAATCTGGACTGTGTGGTGGGTGATCAGACACTTCCCTTCGAAAACGCTGCAGGAGCTCCTCAGTGCCCCTGCAGTGTGTGGGTGAGAACTGCCAGAAGAAGGAACTGCGTGACAGTTAAGTTATGTGGGGTTGCATGAAATCAGGCGAAATCTCTGTGCCATCACCTACACTTGGCGGGAGACATTATTTGCTTGGTACTTTTACCCGCTCACTGTGCGCTCAGAACTAAGAAGAGTGACGTGACGCTTTCTATGTGTATGCTAAAGACATTGCCCAACTCATCTCTGCAGAGCTTCATCGAATTTTCACTATGTTTTCCATTTAGCAAGAGATCGTTCCTTACTTTCTGAGTGGCCCTTGTATGCACCCAGGCATCGCCAGGTACCAACTAGTAAGGCAATGATCACAAGAGACACAAAATGCTTTAAGGTCTGGTTTTTAACACAAAATTTGTTACTTAAAATATGTTTGCTATAGAAGTACCCACTGAGGCTTGCACAAAAATGCCAAAGCATGTATGTGCATTAAAAATAACATTTGTTTGCATACTGTTATTATTTTAATCCTGATAATTTACTATGAATATGTCCTACAACCAAGGGAGACCTTCCATAAACCCTGGTCGGCACTGGAGGATTGGAGCTAGTTTTGTTTTATTTCATACTGAACCACAGTGCATTTTCTGATATCTGTTTGTGTGGTTATTAAACTGAAGACTTGCTTGACACATGGATGGCGTTTTAGAGGGTTTGTCTCCAAGTCAAGTCGTCGGCATAGGGGACGAGGCAACTAACGTTGATGTGCACACAGACAGGATATCCAACATCACAAGTCACAGTGCCTTCAGCACACGGCACGAGCTGGTTAGCCAGATTTTGTACTCTTAGCGCTCTCCAGTGGCAGATGTCCGCTTTATTTGGCTCGCTAACAATAAACTTTGTTCACGAAAATGGACGAGCATTAAATTACTAAGTTAGCTCTATTAAACCGCACGTTTCATCCCTTGTCCATATGCTAGTTGTGTTGTTCTGTCTGTGGTGTACATGGATAAAATCTTCAATATCCGTGAACATGTAATAATACAAAAAGAAAAGATATGTGTCGGCGGCAGGAAGGACCTCGAAGCTCACCAAATCGAACAAACTCACTCCTGACACTTTATTTGCACAAAATTAAGTATTTCAGAAATTATTTCTATTAATTTCTTAAGAAAGTCCCTCAACGTTTTGGAAAACATCAAGGTGAAAAAAGTTCTGTACTCCAATCCTATATCAAATTAACCCCTATTCTGTATCGTGGTGCCTCTACCCACTACCCTTCCCTTTTTTTAATAGAAAAACGGTAGGTTTATTTCCGATTTCACAAAAACAGTATCAAAAGTGGCCAGCTTGCAGTGAAATGACGTAAATAAGGTGGCAGTTAATTACAATAAGTTACAGCATGCATAGAATGAGGAATGATATTAAGTCTGTAACAGTAGAATATGGAAACAAATTTAAGAACGTACTCCATTCGAGAGATATCTTCGCTGTCACTTTCAACTGCTGGCAGTTCAGCATCCACATTTTCTTCTTCTTCTTCTTCAGGCTGAGGTTCCTCTTCATCAATAGCTAGACCCAACTTAATCATTCAGTAACTCTTTGATTTGTACCCTTAGCGCCAAGACTGAAGCTTCATAATGAAAGACTTCGGATTTTGTCGTATAAACTTCTATAGGATCTAATCGCCGATACGTTATAAATTTACATTTAATTATAACAATCTTAACAAGAAAGACACGTTTTTCATGAATCTTTAATGTGCAGTTGCCTCAAAACTGCTTACTCCGATAACACGCGAGCTACAACGTGATACTAGCTAAATACGAAAAAGTCTAACCACTAATATAGCGTTCACCGTAGTTTACTACAGCAAATCGTACCAGTAACGACTCGTTCTCGAGATATTCAGTGTGCTGTTGCTTAGAAACAGCCTGAATTCATAGGATGTAAAGCATAATATAAAACAGCACAGCACAGCGCAGCGCAGGTCGCACCAGTGTTTAAGAAGGGTAGTAGGAGTAATCCATCGAACTACAGACCTATATCATTGACGTCGGTTTGCAGTAGGGTTTTGGAGCATATACTGTATTCAAACATTATGAATCACCCCGAAGGGAACGATCTGTTGACACGTAATCAGCATGGTTTCAGAAAACATCGTTCTTGTGCAACGCAGCTAGCTCTTTATTCGCACGAAGTAATGGCCGCTATCGACAGGGGATCTCAAGTTGATTCCGTATTTCTAGATTTCCGGAAAGCTTTTGACACCGTTCCTCACAAGCGACTTCTAATGAAGCTGCGGGCTATGGGGTATCGTCTCAGTTGTGCGACTGGATTCGTGATTTCCTGTCAGGAAGGTCGCAGTTCGTAATAATAGACGGCAAATCATCGAGTAGAACTGAAGTGATATCAGGCGTTCTCCAGGGAAGCGTCCTGGGACCTCTGCTGTTCCTGATCTACACTCCTGGAAATGGAAAAAAGAACACATTGACACCGGTGTGTCAGACCCACCATACTTGCTCCGGACACTGCGAGAGGGCTGTACAAGCAATGATCACACGCACAGCACAGCGGACACACCAGGAACCGCGGTGTTGGCCGTCGAATGGCGCTAGCTGCGCAGCATTTGTGCACCGCCGCCGTCAGTGTCAGCCAGTTTGCCGTGGCATACGGAGCTCCATCGCAGTCTTTAACACTGGTAGCATGCCGCGACAGCGTGGACGTGAACCGTATGTGCAGTTGACGTACTTTGAGCGAGGGCGTATAGTGGGCATGCGGGAGGCCGGGTGGACGTAGCGCCGAATTGCTCAACACGTGGGGCGTGAGGTCTCCACAGTACATCGATGTTGTCGCCAGTGGTCGGAGGAAGATGCACGTGCCCGTCGACCTGGGACCGGACCGCAGTGACGCACGGATGCACGCCAAGACCGTAGGATCCTACACAGTGCCGTAGGGGACCGCACCGCCACTTCCCAGCAAATTAGGGACACTGTTGCTCCTGGGGTATCGGCGAGGACCATTCTCAACCGTCTCCATGAAGCTGGGCTACGGTGCCGCGCACCGTTAGGCCGTCTTCCGCTCACGCCCCAACATCGTGCAGCCCGCCTCCAGTGGTGTCGCGACAGGCGTGAATGGAGGGACGAATGGAGACGTGTCGTCTTCAGCGATGAGAGTCGCTTCTGCCTTGGTGCCAATGATGGCCGTATGCGTGTTTGGCGCCGTGCAGGTGAGCGCCACAATCAGGACTGCATACGACCGAGGCACACAGGGCCAACACCCGGCATCATGGTGTGGGGAGCGATCTCCTACACTGGCCGTACACCACTGGTGATCGTCGATTGGACACTGAATAGTGCACGGTACATCCAAACCGTCATCGAACCCATCGTTCTACCATTCCTAGACCGGCAAGGGAACTTGCTGTTCCAACAGGACAATGCACGTCCGCATGTATCCCGTGCCACCCAACGTGCTCTAGAAGGTGTAAGTCAACTACCCTGGCCAGCAAGATCTCCGGATCTGTCCCCCATTGAGCATGTTTGGGACTGGATGAAGCGTCGTCTCACGCGGTCTGCACGTCCAGCACGAACGCTGGTCCAACTGAGGCGCCAGGTGGAAATGGCATGGCAAGCCGTTCCACAGGACTACATCGAGCATCTCTACGATCGTCTCCATGGGAGAATAGCGGCCTGCATTGCTGCGAAAGGTGGATATACACTGTACTAGTGCCGACATTGTGCATGCTCTGTTGCCTGTGTCTATGTGCCTGTGGTTCTGTCAGTGTGATCATGTGATGTATCTGACCCCAGGAATGTGTCAGTAAAGTTTCCCCTTCCTGGGACAATGAATTCACGGTGTTCTTATTTCAATTTCCAGGAGTGTATATAAATGACCTGGGTGACAATCTGAGCAGTTCTCTTGGGTTGTTCGCAGATGATGCTGTAATTTACCGTCTAGTAAGGCCATCCGAAGACCAGTGTCAGTTCCAAAGCGATTTAGAAAAGATTGCTGTATGGTGGGGCAGGTGGCAGTTGACGCTAAATAACGAAAAGTGTGAGGTGATCCACACGAGTTCCAAAAGAAATCCGTTGGAATTCGATTACTCGATAAATAGTACAATTCTCACGGCTGTCAATTCAACCAAGTACCTGGGTGTTAAAATTACGAACAACTTCAGTTGGAAAGACCACATAGATAATATTGTGGGGAAGGCGAGCCAAAGGTTCCGTTTCATTGGCAGGACAATTAGAAGATGCAACAAGTCCACTAAACAAACAACTAACACTACACTCGTTCGTGATCTGTTAGAATACTGCTGCGCGGTGTGGAATCCTTACCAGGTGGGATGGACGGAGGACATCGAAAGGGTGCAAAAAGGGCAGCTCGTTTTGTATTATCACTTTATAGGGGAGAGAGTGTGGCAGATATGATAAGCGAGTTGGGATGGAAGTCATTAAAGCAAAGACGTGTTTCGTCACGGCGAGATCTATTTACGAAATTTCAGTCACCAACTTTCTCTTCAGAATGCGAAAATATTTTGTTGAGCCCAACCTACATAGATAGGAATGATCATCAAAATAAAATAAGAGAAATCAGAGCTCAAACGGAAAGGTTTAGGTGTTCGTTTTTCCCGGGCGCTGTTCGGGAGTGGAATGGTAGGGAGATAGTATGATTGTGGTTCGATGAACCCTCTGCCAAGCGCTTAAATGTGAATTACAGAGTAATCATGTAGATGTAGATGTAGATGAATATTGGCTTCTACTGAACAAGGCAAGTACAACATGTCGTCACGTTTCCTGTGGGTCTCGAGCTTTCTGCCTGTGACGTGTGGGTTCTTGATTCCTATTGGTCCTACTCTACGCCGAAATATCGCAGAACTTATTTTGTGTTTCACATGATTACGTGGCTCATCCATGTGAAATAGAAGGAAGTTCCGTCACAATACTCGTAAGAGCCACGTCAACGTCATTTATCTCGTACCGTGTACAGACAGCTTAAGGAATTCAAGAAATGGGAAGAGCGTCACACATTTGGCCGTGAGGTACGGTGTATTTACGTCGTTGTGACGGCGCTCCGTGGGCGCCATGTTTTCCGGACGTGTCGCGCCCTGTAACTGCCCCTACAGCGCAGTTCCGACGCACGCACCCGCTGGGTTTTAATTACGGCCCGAGAGTGGCGCTTAGTATGGAAAGTGGCGTCCCCAATATACATGTTAAGCGGAGTTAGGCGCGAGGGCCAGTGGCGGCGGCGGCGGCGGCGGCAGCTTCCTGTCCTGGCGAGAACACAGTTGTTCCAACAAGTGTCAGCCGCTCTCTCTTATCTGCCCCGGTGGCTGCCCGCGCGACTCTGCCCGCACACTTAACGCGTGATTATTCTTCCCACGTGGGGCCGGCGGGGCGGACGACAAAGGCAGGCTTATGTAGGCCACATCGAGATTATAATCCGGATTTACGGTTCTGAGCTGCCACCGTCTGGCCACTCGGTATACACCGGAACGTACAGCGTTACAAAGTGAAACTCAAACATACTTCATCATTCTTCTTCTTTTTCTCTCTCTGGTTTACAATGTCGCCGGTGAGAGTTCACCAACAGCGCTCGTACAACTGCAATTACTGGAGGCAAATGTGTTTTATTTGCCACTAATGAGCGAGTTCGGCGCGAAGTGCACTTTTAAATTACAATTATTCCATTCACACCCTGACTAACATTGAAGCATTATTCAAAGATCGGTGACAGCGCAAATTTTGGAGACCAGCAAGAAAACTTGTGGAGATTGAAGTCATGTGCTGCAGGTCGGCTACGCCGTTGCTAGCGCAACCAGGAATTTCAGTCTGAAGTTAAATCTGTGTCCTTCTCGTAAGGTAAACAAAATGTAACATACGTAACTCACAGAGAGTGGTTTGGTCGATTAGTGGCAAGTGTGTATGCTACGTGACATCCATGAAAAACTAAACAATCCTGGAGTAATACTACTACATTACATTATTTCTGAACATAATAAAACACAAAAACACCAGTAACTGAATTAAATCTTGACAAGATTGTTGACAGTTAATATGGAACTAAGCAGTCAAATTATAGGTTAATGCACAAAAGAAAAAACTCAGCCACAGTCGAAAGGAACAGATAAACACAAGCGCACAGATGCTACAAAGGAATCGTTTTTATAAACGACGATCGCAAAGAAACAGCAAAACCAGGTTGAAGCTGAAATCCCGCAATTTATTCAGCGAATACAGAAGTGTTACAATGTAGACAGTTGTTTATAAATTCTACATCTACATTTATACTCCGCAAGCCACCCAACAGTGTGTGGCGGATGGCCCTTTACGTGCCACTGTCATTACCTCCCTTTCCGGTTCCAATCGTGTATGGTTCGCGGGAAGAACGACTGCCGGAAAGCCTCCGTGCGCGCTCGAATCTCTCTAATTTTACATTCGTGATCTCCTCGGGAGGTAAAAGTAGGGGGAAGAAATATATTCGAAACCTCATCCAGAAACGCACCCTCTCGAAACCTGGACAGCAAGCTACACCGCGATGCAGAGCGCCTCTCTTGCAGAGTCTGCCACTTGAGTTTGCTAATCATCTCCGTAACGCTATCACGCTTACCAAATAACCCTGTGGCGAAACGCGCCGCTCTTCTTTGGATCTGCTCTACCTCCTCCGTCAACCCGACCTGGTACGGATTCCACACTGATGAGCAATAGCCAAGTATAGGTGGAACGAGTGTTTTGTAAGCCACCTCCTTTGTTGATGGGCTACATTTTCTAAGGGCTCTCCCAATGAACCTCAACCTGGTACCCGCCTTACCAACAATTAATTTATTTGATCATTCCACTTCAAATCGTTCCGCACGCACACTCCCAGATATTTTACAGAAGTAACTGCTACCAGTGTTTGTTCCGCTATCATATAATCATACAACAAAGGATCCTTCTTTCTATGTATTCGCAATACGTTACATTTGTCTATGTTAAGGGTCAGTTGCCACTCCCTGCACCAGGTGCCTATCCGCTGCAGATCTTCCTGCATTTCGCTACAATTTTCTAATGCTGCAACTTCTCTGTATACTACAGCATTATCCGCGGAAAGCCGCATGGAACTTCCGACACTATCTACTAGGTCATTTATATATATTGTGAAAAGCAATGGCCCCATAACACTCCCCTGTGGCACGCCAGAGGTTACTTTAACGTCTGTAGACGTCTCTCCATTCAGAACAACATGCTGTGTTCTGTTTGCTAAAAACTCTTCAATCCAACCACACAGCTGGTCTGATATTCTGTAGGCTCTTACTTTGTTTATCAGGCGACAGTGCGGAACTGTATCGAACGCCTTCCGGAAGCCAAGGAAAATAGCATCTACCTGGGAGCCTGTATCTAATATTTTCTGGGTCTCATGAACAAATAAAGCGAGTTGGGTCTCACACGATCGCTGTTTGAGTTTATTTTTTTCAAAGACGGGCATAATGTCACAACGAAGGAAAGAAATTCATTTTTACGCAATTATTCATTATCTTGTCGTTAGTTTTCCTACCTCACCCCATGTCTGTGTGGAACTGTATGAAGATGCCAATACCATCCATCTGCAGGACCTGTAAACTGTGGCGTGTGCATGCTGTGCAGAAAAACTGATGACAAGATTTATTTTGAACTGGGCAACTGAGGAAAAATTGGTACGTTAGCACATTGTAACTACGATACTCATAGAGGCTATAGAAGTGCGATTGGTAATGTATTGTTTGTGGCAATACAGTCGTTAATCGTAGGTTTCTTTTCATATTTGCTGTAAAAGATCTGACGATGATTAACACCGAAACCGATAATCATAACGAAGCGCATATGCGATCCATGGCTGAAAATAATTGCAGTAAAAATGTTTTCATGTTTCTTTGTGATGTAATTGCGTAAAAGAATTATAACTTGTGGAATAAAAATTTGTTAAAAAGCGTAAATGTCAGAACACATATTCCAAGGTCTAGGGTTCAATCCCCTTGACCCTAGGATTCTTTTTCAACGTTTTGTCATCTCTGGCAATTATTTGTGGCTGAAGAATACTAATCTCCACTACTGTTCGAATCCACGTCAATCTCTATGTCCTCCAATAACCGGCTTGTTACGTTAGTTCAAAAGTCAAAGTTAGGCAAAGGCATACCTTCTCTACTAGAATCATGTTTAGTAAATCACAGAGATGTTTAAATGAATGTTCGGACTGAAGACAGCTTTCCTTTTTGTAGTTCTATGTAGCCGTAAAAGGATTTCATGACATATTTCCCTTGCTAAAGAACTGTGTGACTCAAGTATCCTCTAGTCAATATTTCCATCTGCTACAGTAGCTTTACCTTGGTATAGTAGTGCTACCAAGAACTTCGAACTTCGAGTCGCGCTGGCCAATCGGATTGCTTGGCGGCGAGATTTGAGCTCGCTGTGGCAGCGTGAAAGCCATACAAAGCACTTTCTGCTTCCACCTGTAGTTGTGAATACCTTCTGCCGTCTGCCGACTTGTACGGACATTTGTCTTGTGACATTGTAGTGAGGACATTGAAGTTACATCGTCGAGAATTATTAGTGTTGCTTGCTTGCATTGGCGTTAAAAATATGTTACGCGATTCATGTTATGGGATTAATAACACATTTCAGTGAGTCATCCGAGCATACCAGTCGCTTTTCGTAATTTTGTAATGAGTTTTTAAGTGCTACTACTTGTATATTTATTTAATGGTATGGTTATTTTATACAATATACAGTTTATTTAAGACAAGTGATTTTATACAATGTACATATCATATAAGACAAGATTAAAATTTGAAGTCCGTGTTTTTCGACCAATTAATTAAGTTACTACTTGTGATTGTTATGAATATGGAGTTAAGTTTCAGTCTGTCGTAAATGTATGGTTATGTTCAGCCACGTGATCCATTGCAGGTATTTGGGTGTGTCATTCACAAACTTATCTGTCTATTTCCTGAATAACAATTGAGTTTAAAGTCAACTCTCTCGGAATTGTTTTCTTCACGAAGTCATTGGTCAAACCTTCGAACTTTAATGCTTATCCTCACTTATGCTTATTTAGCTTTCTTCATGAAAGTGCCACGTTCAAATGCAATCTGTTTCAAATATCTCTGGAACTGCCTCCAACATAACGTTATTTTCCGATTTTATATGCAGTTTTCAGCTAAGGTCAGTCCGAGCTGGAGTGATGTTCAAGACAGATGTTGCAGTGACGAAAACTGACAGACTTTGCTTTCAAATAAGTCATTTCCCATTCATTATGTGTCACAAAATAAAGTGTACAGTAACATTTGTATTACACGTGACACTTCTATAGGGAGTGATACATTAATCCTGACAGGTTGTAATAAAATCCGGCCGGAGTGGCCGAGCGGTTCTAGGCGCTTCAGTCTGGAACCGCGCGATCGCTACGGTCGCAGGTTAGAATCATGCCTCGGGCATGGATGTGTGTGACATCCTTAGGTTAGTTAGGTTTAAGTAGTTCTCAGTTCTAGGAGACTGATGACCTCATAAATTAAGTCCCATAGTGCTCAGAGCCATTTGAACCATTTTGTAATAAAACAGTCAAACATTTTGGTTGCAATTTGTCATGATTTAAATTCCTCTTTACTCCGCTGCGCGTTGAAAGTTGGTTCACTAAAGCATATTTCACTAAAAGTAGGTCCGCAGCTCGTGGTCGTGCGGTAGCGTTCTCGCTTCCCGCGCCCGGGTTCCCGGGTTCGATTCCCGCCGGGGTCAGGGATTTTCTCTGCCTCGTGATGACTGGGTGTTGTGTGATGTCCTTAGGTTAATTAGGTTTAAGTAGTTCTGAGTTCTAGCGGACTGATGACCATAGATGTTAAGTCCCATAGTGCTCAGAGCCATTTGAACCATTTTTGAACTAAAAGTAGTTGTATCATGGGGAAATTTCATACAAAGGAAGATGTTTACAGATGACGTAATATGCTGTGTACTTGTACATTAAAGTTAGAAGATAGTAACAGGTCAAACGGAGTACAAGCCCGTGTTGGGAAAGGGTGACAAAGAAACTAACCCGGGATTTGCCCTAAGTGATATAGGGGATCTGAACCGCTCTTCTCCAAAAACGAATCCAGCTGCACCAGCGCACACGGTAAGCTTGAGGACCTTTTATCACACGATCACTAAAGAAGGTACTAGAGGCATGCTGCGTTTCAAAACAACGTTGGCACTGTCTGAAATATCACACCAAGTATTGATCGTCTGTTGTTAGCACCATACTACTATTTTTCTTAAATCATGAAAAAGTGTCCCATCGGTAATACGTGGAAGAAGAGCTAAAAGCGCTCGAAATAGTGGGCAGACTTACTTACTTACAGGGTGTTTCAAAAATGACCGGTATATTTGAAACTGCAATAAAAACTAAACGAGCAGCGATAGAAATACACCGTTTGTTGCAATATCCTTGGGACAACAGTACATTTTCAGGCGGACAAACATTCGAAATTACAGTAGTTACAATTTTCAACAACAGATGGCGCTGCAAGTGATGTGAAAGATATAGAAGACAACGCAGTCTGTGGGTGCGCCATTCTGTACGTCGTCTTTCTGCTGTAAGCGTGTGCTGTTCACAACGTGCAAGTGTCCTGTAGACAACATGGTTTATTCCTTAGAACAGAGGATTTTTCTGGTGTTGGAATTCCACCGCCTAGAACACAGTGTTGTTGCAACAAGACGAAGTTTTCAACGGAGGTTTAATGTAACCAAAGGACCGAAAAGCGATACAATAAAGGATCTGTTTGAAAAATTTCAACGGACTGGGAACGTGACGGATGAACGTGCTGGAAAGGTAGGGCGACCGCGTACGGCAACCACAGAGGGCAACGCGCAGCTAGTGCAGCAGGTGATCCAACAGCGGCCTCGGGTTTCCGTTCGCCGTGTTGCAGCTGCAGTCCAAATGACGCCTATGTCCACGTATCGTCTCATGCGCCAGAGTTTACACCTCTATCCATACAAAATTCAAACGCGGCAACCCCTCAGCGCCGCTACCATTGCTGCACGAGAGACATTCGCTAACGATATAGTGCACAGGATTGATGACGGCGATATGCATGTGGGCAGCATTTGGTTTACTGACGAAGCTTATTTTTACCTGGACGGCTTCGTCAATAAACAGAACTGGCGCATATGGGGAACCGAAAAGCCCCATGTTGCAGTCCCATCGTCCCTGCATCCTCAAAAAGTACTGGTCTGGGCCGCCATTTCTTCCAAAGGGATCATTGGCCCATTTCTCAGATCCGAAACGATTACTGCATCACGCTATCTGGACATTCTTCGTGAATTTGTGGCGGTACAAACTGCCTTAGACTACACTGCGAACACCTCGCGGTTTATGCAAGATGGTGCCCGGCCACATCGCACGGCCGACGTCTTTAATTTCCTGAATGAATATTTCGATGATCGTGTGATTGCTTTGGGCTATCCGAAACATACAGGAGGCGGCGTGGATTGGCCTCCCTATTCGCCAGACATGAACCCCTGTGACTTCTTTCTGTGGGGACACTTGAAAGACCAGGTGTACCGCCAGAATCCAGAAACAATTGAACAGCTGAAGCAGTACATCTCATCTGCATGTGAAGCCATTCCGCCAGACACGTTGTCAAAGGTTTCGGGTAATTTCATTCAGAGACTACGCCATATTATTGCTACGCATGGTGGATATGTGGAAAATATCGTACTATAGAGTTTCCCAGACCGCAGCGCCATCTGTTGTTGAAAATTGTAACTACTGTAATTTCGAAAGTTTGTCTGCCTGAAAATGTACTGTTGTCCCAAGCATATTGCAACAAATGGCGTATTTCTATCGCTGCTCGTTTAGTTTTTATTGCCGTTTCAAATATACCGGTCATTTTTGAAACACCCTGTACTTACTTACTTACTTACCCACCTACCTACTTCCTCCTGAACGACGGGTTTGTGCCCTGTCCCGACCTCGGATTTCAGACCATCCCTTTCTTCTTCCAGTAGGATGATACTCGTCCGCAAGTTACAGGAATCTGTTTTTTTTCCAATCATAGAAGACAGTCTTTCTATTTGACTCTATTGTGAGACACATTGTCATTAAAAGAAAATATTTTAATTGCTGTCTAATTTCTTCATTCCTTTTCCTATCCTTTAGTGAGTGACCTTTTATTACTCTCAGAAATCTCGTTTCACGTGCCTGTATTTTATTTTTGTATTCTGTTCACCTACGTCTCATTCCCATGCATCAGAGTCGGGGCATCCATAGTATTACAGAAATTAATCCAAGTCACTCTCGTACCTTACTTTACAGTTTTCTTCCAGTTGTTCCGCACATACGAACGAAATTCAAAAAGTGAGCTACACATTATAGCAGGCGAAGTAACGTTTACTGAATGCTGAACTACCCGTCAAACGGACAAAGGAATAACACACCATTTTCCAACACAGTCGCCATGCAGAAACCGTTTACTAAGGATGGAGGACGCATTGTATTTGTCCTCATACCGCCAGAATTCCACGGTGAATCTGTGAGCAACTGAGACGTTTTGCCCACGAGAGTCGTAGTCTCTCGTACTTCAACCCTGGAGTACGTTTCCAGTTGCCGCACTGTTTCAATTGCACTCTGCGATGCATCAGATATCCGCACTGCACCAAAACTGTGTCTGTAGGAAATGAAGAACGTGTTCTGTTTTCTTGCAATGGGCCACTCTTGTTGCGGAGTGGCTTAGGGTGAGGCATTTACAGGCATTAATCCTCAATGATGCACGTCACTGTACTCGAGAACTGGCATATGTTATGAACTTTAATCATGCCGCATGTGCATTGAACGGGGAAGGTTCAAAAATCGGGTGTATGAGTACTTAATGTTCTAAGCCAAAATCACAAAAATCACCAGGTTGCCATTTGTGCATCTCTGCTTGCTCGTCATCAATTGACTCTCGAACAACACCATTCCTATCCTGTATCGTTACTGGTGACGAGAAATGCTGTCTAACATAGGGAAAAGAAGGAAGTAGCTAACCAAAAAGAGAGCAGCAACTTCCCGTACAAAGATCTGCGAGCATCAAGAAAAAATGTCATTTGTCTGGTGGAACAGTGACGGTGTAGTGTACTGCGAATTTCTTCCCCGAGGTGTAACCATCCCTCCTGACATTTTTTGTCAACAACTAAGGCGTCGTGCACACGCAGTCCAAAACCAACAACCAGAAAGACTGCGTGAAGTGATGCTTCTCCACCATAACGCCCGCCCGCATTCTGCTGGAGCGACAAAAAGCGCTATGCACGTGTTGGGTAGGGAAGTCATTCCGCACCCACCTTATTCACCTGAACTTGCGCCCTCATATTTTCACCTTTTCCTCTCGCTACCGAACAACCTTAAAACTGCCTTCCCGGCTGAAAACGCGCTCCGAACATGGCGTGATGAGTTCTTCGCCTCACAACCACGTGATTTCAAAAGTCGCGGAATCGAAAAGTTACCCCAGCGTTGGCGGACTGTATAATATAGGAGAATGTAATGTTAATGACTAAAGTCTCTGTTAAGTGTTTCTGTTGAGTTTATTAAACTTACGCAAAAACGCTACGAACTTATGAAGCAACCCAATACTTTCAATTGTCGTGTAATTTTTATAAAGGTGATCTCTCCGGCATCTATTCCTCAATCACTCCTTACAATCGTAAGTTGCAGTTCATGCTTCCTCCTCTGTATTTCTCACAGAAATGAGGCTCCACATACAGTACTTCTGCGACACTCTCACGACACATTACACAAACCAAACGGTGCAGCTCTTCGTTAAATCTGTCCTCTCTTCTGATAACCAAAACTGTTAAAGGCCTCATACCGATAAACAACATACTAGAATTCTTTGAACGATTTTTTTTTAGTTTCTAACAAAGACGGTGAGGGTAAAGACGAAGAAAATTTTACTCGAGGATGATAGCTAGAAAACGTTTTGTTGCTCAAATAGAAACCATCGTTGACATCTGCTCCTGTTCAAAGTGTTTTGCGAAGTCGCTGGGTTCATTTTAGGGTTAATAGAAAACGTATTCCGCTGACTATATAAAAATTATCAGGTAGCTTTGCCGAGGGTGCGCAAAATGTTCAGAAACTATGAAAAAAAAATCAACATTTTCGTGTTTGTTATTCATTATAAAACGCAAGGGCTACACTTTCAAACAAGAAATGTATCCCTGTTGTGTTGGATGAACTTTCGTACCAGCAGCGCACAATTAAACGGACTATCGTTTCAAGAAATCAAACGTAGATGGCATACAGATGATATTCGTTAAGCGAACGTCTGTCAGCACTCAGTTCCCGAGCTACCACAAAAGAAAGATTATACACTTCAAATTAAAACCATATATGTCCATCCTTAACGAGATATCTGCGAATGACAAAGCGGATATTTCTACTATTGGGAATCGACAACATAGCCTGAAAGGATTCGCCGTAAGAGACTTGTTGCCAGCTGTTAATCATCAGGTCAATCTAGTCTGGCCGACGTGTTAGTGGAGAGAGGATCTGACGGAATTCCACGTCCACGAGTATCCGCATCATTTGTTAAACGTCTGCTGCTTCTCCGGCAGTTCATCGACATTGCGCAAAAAAACTGAAAACGCATAAGATATCCGGATTCCCAGACTAAAAGGACTAGTTTTCAGTGGTCACTGATCGAACGACATTGCGCCGTGGTTGATCCTCTGAATGTTTAACAGCCAACGAAAGAATGCCTCCAGTTGGCAGTTTCGGAATTTCTACATGGAAACAACTCTTCTGGCCTGGGACTACCGTCTGCCCTGAAACATCTGGTACTCCGTCATTCCGCAAGAACGAAACCGAACCGCTCTTGTTTAGAACCAGAACATGTCGAGATTAGAAACTAATTTTTTTTACACCGTGTACAAATTTTAGGGATTGATCAAACAGAAGTTACGGAACAAATAGACTGCGGATTAATATGCACTGTACCATGGGGCCACAGTTACAGTATGCATGGTTTTCATCTAGACGGTGGTACTGTTCCTCATGTCATCTACATCTACATCTACATTTATACTCCGCAAGCCACCCAACGGTGTGTGGCGGAGGGCACTTTACGTGCCACTGTCATTACCTCCCTTTCCTGTTCCAGTCGCGTATGGTTCGCGGGAAGAACGACTGTCTGAAAACCTCCGTGCGCGCTCGAATCTCTCTAATTTTACATTCGTGATCTCCTCGGGAGGTAAAAGTAGGGGGAAGCAATATATTCGATACCTCATCCAGAAACGCACCCTCTCGAAACCTGGACAGCAAGCTACACCGCGATGCAGAGCGCCTCTCTTGCAGATTCTGCCACTTGAGTTTGCTAATCATCCCCGTAACGCTATCACGCTTTCCAAATAACCCTTTGACGAAACGCGTCGCTCTTCTTTGGATCTTCTCTACCTCCTCCGTCAACCCGATATGGTACGGATCCCACACTGATGAGCAATACTCAAGTATAGGTCGAACAAGTGTTTTGTAAGCCACCTCCTTTGTTGATGGACTACATTTTCCAAGGACTCTCCCAATGAATCTCAACCTGGTACCCGCCTTACCAACAATTAATTTTATGTGGTCATTCCACTTCAAATCGTTCCGCACGCATACTCCCAGATATTTTACAGAAGTAACTGCTAGAAGTGTTTGTTCCGCTACCATATAATCATACAATAAAGGATCCTTCTTTCTATGTATTCGCAATACATTACATTTATCTATGTTAAGGGTCAGTTGCCACTCCCTGCACCAAGTGCCTATCCGCTGCAGATCTCCTGCATTTCGCTACAATTTTCTAATGCTGCAACTTCTCTGTATACTACAGCATCATCCGCGAAAAGCCGCATGGAACTTCCGACACTATGCCCTATGCCCTAGCGCCCTCTCGTGCCATAGTAATTGGTGGTGATGTGTCCGATTCTCTTTTCTTGCTGACTCACCTTGTAGTTGATGTGATACAGCGTTGTACACAATTGTTCCGTACTCGAATTGAGTGCTTGACGACAAGGCGTTTTCTTATGGAAAGGCAAATGGCAATGGGCGGCGGACAGCAAGGTTGTGTCAGGAGATCTATCCACAGCATTCTATGTTTGTAACAGTGTTTCGCCGTTTGTCTGAGACAGAGTCGTGTCAGGAGGCAGGCAATCGTGAAGGACGTACCTGAAAAGTTCGGACACCAGACTTAGAGGCAAATGTGATTAACACTGTGGAAGACCCTACAGTAAAGGTAAGCCAGACGACCGCGTGTAACATTCTCTATGATAGCTGTTACCACCCTGATTACTTACAGAGCGTATCGACTTTCCACATCAGGTACATTCTGTCACTGGATTGTTCACCAGGTAACCACGATTCCGGGATTTGTATCATCCATCCCATTCGCAGATGAGGCAACCTTTATACGGAACGGAATCTTCAACTTTCATCTGTGGGATAGTATGCAGAATCCTCATGGTATGGTGACAGCAATCATTAGCATCGGTGCAGCCGGAATGTGTGGGGTTGGGGTAATTGGCGACCGTATTTTGGGAACAGTCCTCCTCCTTCATAGCGTAAAGGCCGGAACTATGGGCGTGACTTTGCCTGCCCTGCTGGAAGAAGTACCATCGATGATTCGAAGGGTTATGTAGCTGTTACATGATGATGCTAGAGCCCACATCGCCTGTCACGTCCGGATACATCTCAGTCGTATCTTCCCTAGTCAATGGATCGAATGAGGGGGTCCAGCTCCATGGGCTGCTCGTTCACCGGATCTAAGCCCCTGCGATTTCTGGTTATGGGGCCGTCTCAAAAGTGTAGTGTATACAGAGCCCTAGGTACCAGATGTGGAGCCTGCCGCTGTGGCCAAGTGGTTCTAGGTGCTTCAGTCCGGAACTAGGCGGCTGCTACGGTCGCTGGATCGATTCCTGCCTCGGGCATGGATGTGTGTGATGTCCTTAGGTTAGTTAGGTTTACGTAGTTCTACGTCTAGGGGACTGATGACATCAGATGTTAAGTCCCATAGTGCTTAGAGCCATTTGAACAATTTGAACTTGGAGAAAGTGTTTGCGCAGCAATCGCCGACATAGCGTAACTGAGGCGGAATAAGGGGAACCAGCCAGTATTCGCCGAGAAAACCGCCTGAAAAACCATCCACAGACTGGCCAGCACACAGAACCTCGACACTAATCCGCCGGGCGGATTCGCGCCGGGTACCGGCACGGCTTCCCGACCGGAAAGCAGTGCGTTAGACCGCACGGCTAACCGGTTGGCTATGCCATCTTAGTGGAAGGACTTGTATGCCCGCATGGTACCGCTCTACTGGTTGACGTCGTGTTACACCAATAACCTTCACATCATCCACATATTGCTTCCAGCGGACTGCATCCTCCATTGAACCAAACAGATGAAAGTGGGAATGTGCGTGACTTGGGCTGTAGCGTGAATGAGGAGAAACAGCTCAGTGAAATTTTGTGCTCTATTCTCTGGTGAGCAGATTTGTTTGAGGCCTTGCGTTGTCATGGAGAAAGAGAAATTCGTTTGAATTTTTATGGCGTTGAACACGTTTAAGTCATTTCCTCAATAAGCTGAGGGAGCGCAATATATTTGAGAGTTGATCGTTGCACCTTGAGGGAGGACATCAAACTGAGTAACCCTCTCAAGAGTCCCAGAAGATCGTCGCCATGACTTTACCGGCTGGAGGTGTGCCTTTAAACCTATCTTCGGAGCAGAGGTGCAATGGTGCCACTCCACGGATTGCTGTTTTGTTTCCGATTCGAAGTGATGAACCCAAGTTTCATCGCTTGTGACGATTTTCGACAAAAAATTGTCACGATCTGCCTCGTAACACACAAGCGATTCCTCACAGACGGTCCTTCGTTGCTCTTTATGGTGTTGTGTTAGGCGGCGAGGAACCGAGTGGGCACATACCTTTGAGTACCCCAACTGGTGGTAGAGTGTATCAGAACTACCAACAGAGTCGTCCAGTTGTGCATCGAGGTGGCTGATTGTGATCCGTCGAGGACCTCGAATGAGACTGTCCACACGTTCCCACATTTCAGGAGACACAGCTGTGTGCGAGAGATCGGACAGGTTTGGCCGACCTTTTACGATGTCAGACACCTCGCCCACAGACTCACCGTGCTTTTGTTCACTTCAAGGTCTCCGTAAACATTCTGTAAATGCGTATGAATATCTGCTATGCTCTGATTTTCCACGAGAAGAAACTCTATGACAGCTATTTGGAACGCACCTCCGAAACAGACGCCATTCTGAACGCTACGCATAGCGGTGCCACCTATTGGAATTATTTCACGATGCTCCAGAATAATTCCACTGTTTTTCAGGCGAAATTGGCCGAGGAAAAAATGTGTTGCATTGCTTTTTTAACACGCCAATGGGGTGTCTGGATGCAGGACCTACCCTGCGGTAGGCTGGGAATCTTAGGAAGGTGTCGCTGCGTTAGAAGACGGAGATAGCCGTTGGACGAGACCGCCGGGGTAGCGACGAGGGCGTGATGCGGTGCCGCCTGTTGCGGCTGGGAGGATGGTACACGCGTAACCAGTCCCAGCCAGGCGGCAACAGGTGTCGCGGTGTCGGCCATAAAGCACGCAGCCGACCCCACCAGCGGATCGTCGCTCCAGCCAGCACAGCGCGCTGGCGGACTCCGCCTCTGAACAGTTACGCTTCCAAGTCTCTCATAACGATAGAATGTTACCGTCAGTTCTACATCTACAACGATACTCTGCAAACCACTGAAGCGCTTCTCATAGTACCACATATTCAGGTTCCTCCCCATTAGATTCATGTGGAGTGCGGTAAGAAAGGATGCGGAAGTGGCTCCGTGCGAGCTTCAGTTCATCTAATCTTATGTACAGGGCTGTGGTATATACCTCGATTATGATAGTCATTCAGACTTTACAAGTAGGCTTTCGCTGGACAGTTGGCTCCTATCTTCAAAACTCCTCCAGTTTAAGTTTGTCATTATCTCTGTTAAGCTTTCCCGAGGGACAAACAATTTTGTGAAATGTGTTCGTAATTGCGAATATGGACCATAAGCCGTATAATGGATTGACGACAGTGAAAGTTTGTGCTGAACCGTGATTGGAACCCGGATTTCCCGCTTACTGCGAGCGGTCGTCTCCATTATGCTATCCGAGCACGCTTCACACCTACACCCAAACATCCATATAATGTAAATCATGTGTCTACAACCTGTACTCATCTTTCCATTTTGTAAATTCCCGTACAGTGGACACATTTTAATTGAAAGCCGCTTTCCGCTTTCGGAGGACAGATTGGATACTGGAGTGCCTGTGTTGTTCAGAAGTACGATGCAAAGTTCTTTCGTAAATGCATGCATGTCTTTTTTTTAAACTTATTTTGATAGCTTTTGTTCGTTGCATCTGCTCGGGGCGGACGTCGTAAGACATCCGTTTAAGTTCGTTGTTGATCGATTAACTCAGTTGGTTTTTTTTAATCCTCTGATCGAACACGCTGAGCTACCGTGCCGGCGTGTCAGAAGCTACAGGGAAAATTGGAAAATTGTGGTAATGTGTTATGGGACCAAACTGCTGAGGTCATCGGTCCCTAAGCTTACATACTACTTAATCTAACTTAAACTAACTTACGCTAAGGACAAAAAACACACCCACTCCCGAGAGAGGACTCGCACCTCCGATGGGGCAGCCACGCGCCCGTGACAAGGCGCCTAAGACCGCTCGGCTACCCCGCGCGACAGGTACAGGGATACTGGCGACTGTGGTCGTTATGAAATACGCCGAAGAACCAAAGAAACTGGTACACCTGCAGAAGTGCAGCTACTCGACGTGGCATGGACTCGACTAATGTCTGAAATAGTGCTGGAGAGAACTGACGCCATGAATCCCGCAGGGCTGTCCGTAAATCCTTAAGAGTACGAGGGGCTGGAGATCTCTTCTGAACAGTACGTTGCAAGACATCCCAGACATTCTAAATGATGTTCATGTCTGGAGGATTTGGTGGCCAACGGAAGTGTTTAAACTAAGAGGAGTGTTCCTCGAACAACTCTGTAGCAGTTATGGACGTGTGGAGTATCGCATTGTCGTGCTGGAATTGCCCAAGTCCGTCGCAATGCACAATGGACGTGAACTGATGAAGGTGATCAGAGATGATGCTTAGGTACGTGTCACTTGTCATAGTCGTATCTAGACGTACCAGTGGTCCCATATCACTCCGACCGCACACGCCCCATACCATTACAGAGCATCCATCAGCTTGAACAGTCCCCTACTGACATACAGGTTCCATGGATTCATGAGGTTGTCTCCATACCCGTAAACGTCCATCCACTCGATACAATTTGAAACGAGACTCGTCCGACCAGGCAACATGTTTCCTGTCATCAACAGTCCCATGTCAGTGTTGACGGGGCGAGGAGAGGTGTAAAGCTTTGTGTCGTGCAATCATCAAGAGCATGCTGCGAAAGCACAGATCGATGATGTTTCGTTGAACGGATCACACGCTGACTCTTGTTGATGGCCCAGCACTGAAATATGCAGCAGTTTGCGGAAGGGTTGCACTTCTGTCACGTTGAACGATTTTCTTCCGTCGTCGTTTGTACAGTCCTTGCACGATCTTTCTCCGAGCCTAGCGATGTCAGAGATTTGACGTTTTATCGGATTCCCGACATTCAAGGTACTCTCGTGAAATGGTCGTACGGGAAAATCCCCACTTCATCACTACCTCGGAGATGCTCTGTCCCATCGCTCGTACGCCGACTATAACACGACGTTCATACTCACTTAAATCTTGACAATATGCCATTATATCAGAAGTAACCGATCTAACAATTGCGCCAGACACTTTGTAACGGCTCCATGTAAGCCGCTACATGGCTCGACCCCACAACTAAATACAACTGAGTGCCCTTCCGACACTCGGGGAAGAGTCTGATGATAATTAGTAAGATAGGGTTATTTAAATATAGACGATCATTTTAATATTAGATATGGTAATTGTCTGCAAGGTGTGAATGCGAACGTATGATGAGGTATGCGTGAGATGTCGGCTGTGGGTGTGCTATAGGCATAGTGGAAGTGTAGCCAACATCGAATCTAGTAGAGCGCGACTGCACTGGACCAGAGAGGCATAAGCTCCACGCGCGTCATTAGCGCTCGTTAGGTTGGCAAATAACCGTGTGCGGTATCTCTGAGTCCCTGCGGCCACGATGTGTGGACCCGGACGACGGAGACCGTATCGGGGTTGTTGCGGGGAAGACCTGGGTGAGTAAGCACGCTCTGCTCTATCGCTCCGATAGTTAGCGAAGATTTAGAATTCCATGTTCACTTTGAACTTGGAAGCAGCTTCCCTGCTGAGGAAAGCCACTATAGTATGTCCTAGAATCATCTCGGTTAGGAGAGATAGGGAGATGATTTCTTTTGCCAAGTAATTTCATGGGAATTGTGTTCACTGCACTTGGGAGTGAACAGGCGCTCATTGCCGAGTAATACTCAGAATTGCTCAATTTGCATTTCAGTGTGAGTGTGAAGTATATATGCAAAGTGTATTTTATTTAAATGTGTTTATTGACTCCTGATTGTGGAGAGATTGGTAACACGTGGTCCGCAGACCCCGTGCATTTCTTGGTGAGAAGCTTCAGCTCGACGTAATCACATTTCGTGATCGAGCTGGATCTTCTACGTAAATTCACGCGTGTGATATAATTGTTCCTTCATAATATCCAGTAAAACTCGCGGAGTTAGTTAAACGTGAAGACGGGACTTGCCCGAATTAAAGTTACAGTTGGAACCATATGCTCTCTCCCAATGTTGTCCCACTTGGTGTATGGGAACCTTCCTCTTTTATCTGTTAGATAAAATGAATAGAGTGAATGTTAGTGTGTATGTGTGTGGCTAAATGATGATAGAAATGTGCAGGCGGCAGTCATTGTCGATTCACGGCACATGTTAGCCGGATGTTTAACTAAGTTTACCTAGATATGATACTATTTGTATCACGCCAGCATTCCGTGATAAGTAAGAGGGAATATTTGAGATGGTAATGTTTATTGAATAAATGTGATTGTGTTATTATATAAATATGTTACAGTGACTTCTCCTAGCCACACCATATTCCCTTATCATTTCACAGAATATTTGGTATGCGTATTTCAGTTAATCACCTGTCTATGTCCTACTCATGGGCATATTTCATTTAATAAACTCTGTAAGGTGGTATTAAAACTTCATTATAATAATATTCTAATTCTATCTTGATCAAAACCACAGAATAAAACTTTAGTTTGAGTATTGATGCTTGTTGCTGCAAATGGCCGCCGGCGTCCTCTATCGTACAGGTGCCATTTATAAGGTTGAGGAGGCCTGCCGAGGGTGCAGAAAGCAAGTATCCTGCAACTTCTTGTCTTATATAGGCATTGCCAACCTCAGCGCCGTATTTTGCCTGTTTACATATCTCTGTATTTTAATATGCATGCGTACACCAGTTTCTTTGGCGCTTAAAGTGCATATGGAACATATTCGCAGTTGCGAATATCGTCAACTACTGCTGTATGATGGAATGAAGGCAATGAGAATTTGTGCCGGACCGAGAATAGAACCCAGATTTCTCGTTTATCGCGAGCGGTTGGCTTACTATTAGGGAATCCGGGCACCCTTCACAGCCAGACCACAAACGTCTATGATCGTCCGCTATGTGTCTACATGCACTCGTGTCAGAAGGAACTTGACCCCCAACGTCTATGATCGTCCGCTATGTGTCTACATGCACTCGTGTCAGAAGGAACTTGACCCCAAACGTCTATGATCGTCCGCTATGTGTCTACATGCACTCGTGTCAGAAGGAACTTGACCCCAAACGTCTATGATCGTCCGCTATGTGTCTACATGCACTCGTGTCAGAAGGAACTTGACCCCAAACGTCTATGATCGTCCGCTATGTGTCTACATGCACTCGTGTCAGAAGGAACTTGACTCCAAATGTCTATGATCGTCCGCTATGTGTCTACATGCACACGTGTCAGAAGGAACTTGACCCCAAACGTCTATGATCGTCCGCTATGTGTCTACATGCACTCGTGTCAGAAGGAACTTGACCCTAAACGTCTATGATCGTCCGCTATGTGTTCTACATGCACTCGTGTCAGAAGGAACTTGACCCCAAACGTCTATGATCGTCCGCTATGTGTCTACATGCACTCGTGTCAGAAGGAACTTTACCCCAAACGTCTATGATCATCCGCTGTGTGTCTACATGCACTCGTGTCAGAAGGAACTTTGGATCGTTTTTCTGAACAACAGAGGCACTGCAGCATCGTAAACAATTATGTTATCATGTCTACTGCCTTGTGTAGGTCAGTCCTACTCCCTATGGTTCTACTCACTACAATATTCTAGGATGAGTCGCACAAGTGTTTTGTAATCAACGTCCTCTCTAGACGCATTTCAGTTTCTCAGTATTCCACGGATGAAAAGATGTGTAACTTTTCCTACGACTGAGTCATTGTGATCCATTTCATATCCCTACACATTGTTACATCCTGGTATTTGAATGTTTTGACCGACTTCTATAGTGACCAGCTGATACTGTAGTCATTCGGTTCCACTTTACTGCATTTCGTGTTGCGCAAAATTTCACATTTCTCAAGATTAAAAGCATTAAATTATTGACGGAAGTGACGCACAGTGGTTCTTATTTTATTTGGCGCCACAATCAGATCATTATCTTACTGGGTGTTGAAAATACACTCCTGGAAATTGAAATAAGAACACCGTGAATTCATTGTCCCAGGAAGGGGAAACTTTATTGACACATTCCTGGGGTCAGATACATCACATGATCACACTGACAGAACCACAGGCACATAGACACAGGCAACAGAGCATGCACAATGTCGGCACTAGTACAGTGTATATCCACCTTTCGCAGCAATGCAGGCTGCTATTCTCCCATGGAGACGATCGTAGAGATGCTGGATGTAGTCCTGTGGAACGGCTTGCCGTGCCATTTCCACCTGGCGTCTCAGTTGGACCAGCGTTCGTGCTGGACGTGCAGACCGCGTGAGACGACGCTTCATCCAGTCCCAAACATGCTCAATGGGGGACAGATCCGGAGATCTTGCTGGCCAGGGTAGTTGACTTACACCTTCTAGAGCACGTTGGGTGGCACGGGATACATGCGGACGTGCATTGTCCTGTTGGAACAGCAAGTTCCCTTGCCGGTCTAGGAATGGTAGAACGATGGGTTCGATGACGGTTTGGATGTACCGTGCACTATTCAGTGTCCCCTCGACGATCACCAGTGGTGTACGGCCAGTGTAGGAGATCGCTCCCCACACCATGATACCGGGTGTTGGCCCTGTGTGCCTCGGTCGTATGCAGTCCTGATTGTGGCGCTCACCTGCACGGCGCCAAACACGCATACGACCATCATTGGCACCAAGGCAGAAGCGACTCTCATCGCTGAAGACGACACGTCTCCATTCGTCCCTCCATTCACGCCTGTCGCGACACCACTGGAGGCGGGCTGCACAATGTTGGGGCGTGAGCGGAAGACGGCCTAACGGTGTGCGGGACCGTAGCCCAGCTTCATGGAGACGGTTGCGAATGGTCCTCGCCGATACCCCAGGAGCAACAGTGTCCCTAATTTGCTGGGAAGTGGCGGTGCGGTCCCCTACAGCACTGCGTAGGATCCTACAGTCTTGGCGTGCATCCGTGCGTCGCTGCGGTCCGGTCCCAGGTCGACGGGCACATACACCTTCCGCCGACCACTGGCGACAACATCGATGTACTGTGGAGACCTCACGCCCCACGTGTTGAGCAATTCGGCGGTACGTCCACCCGGCCTCCCGCATGCCCACTATACGCCCTCGCTCAAAGTCCGTCAACTGCACATACGGTTCACGTCCACGCTGTCGCGGCATGCTACCAGTGTTAAAGACTGCGATGGAGCTCCGTATGCCACGGCAAACTGGCTGACACTGACGGCAGCGGTGCACAAATGCTGTGCAGCTAGCGCCATTCGACGGCCAACACCGCGGTTCCTGGTGTGTCCGCTGTGCCGTGCGTGTGATCATTGCTTGTACAGCCCTCTCGCAGTGTCAGGAGCAAGTATGGTGGGTCTGACACACCGGTGTCAATGTGTTCTTTTTTCCATTTCCAGGAGTGTAATTTCATCACAGCTGAAGATGACCAGACGACCGAATCCGGTCGTTAACCAAGGTTTATTTTATCATCAGTTCATCTGGAATATAAATTTTCGATGGAGCTGAACCACAGTCATGCGGCTTTTTCTTTTTTTAAGGAGAATACCACTATTTGACCGTATATGTCCGTATATTTCCTATGTACAATCTATATTTCGGCTTTCGTGCCATTATCGAGTACAGTATTAAGGCAAGAACACGCAAATACTAAGACATGGATTTAAAAAAGTTGAAAAATTTAAAAATTTGGAAAAAAAGTTAGCTACAAGATGGTATAAAACTACGCGAGATTCACTTACTTCTTATACCATTAACGTCATTTTTCTGTATACTGTGCAGGATGACATATATACAGATCAACACATGTACTGAACATGATATAAATGCAAGGATGATGGTTCACAGTACCATTTCCAAAGTTAATGCCTTACTTGCTCTCGATAATGGCGTGAAAGTCGAAATCTGGACTGTACACAGGGAATGTTCAGGAACATACAGTCTTCACATTTCTCAAGATTAAAAGCATTAAATTATTGACGGAAGTGACGCACAGTGGTTCTTATTTTATTTGGCGCCACAATCAGATCATTATCTTACTGGGTGTTGAAAATAATTTCATCACAGCTGAAGATGACCAGACGACCGAATCCGGTCGTTAACCAAGGTTTATTTTATCATCAGTTCATCTGGAATATAAATTTTCGATGGAGCTGAACCACAGTCATGCGGCTTTTTCTTTTTTTAAGGAGAATACCACTATTTGACCGTATATGTCCGTATATTTCCAAGATTTATAGCTTAGGACGCAAACTGCACAGAAAAATTGACTAAACTATTTTTGCAGTTTTTTTCGTACAGGGTGTTTCTGGAAGAGCGAGAAAAAATTTAACAGGACATAGAGGAATGTCCACTGAAAACATTAAGGTAGGGAACCTGGGGCTGGTGGAGCCAGCTTAAGGAGAGAACAGGAATAAAATAACAGGACTGTGTAATTTTTTATTTACATTAGTTACAGTTAACTGCAAATACCATCATTGACACAACGAATATACCATATGTTCTGTATCTTAGAAAATGTAATTAAATTGACGGCCATGAACCTCAATGCAAGCTCGACATCGGCAAACAATATGCTGACTCAAGCTGACAAATGTCCCTAGTGTGTTTCGAATCACATCACAAGCAGCTACAATTCTGGTAACTAATTTCATCCGCGTAATCCATTGGGGGTCTCACACACAAGTGACTTTAGATATCCACAAATGAAATAAATAAGGGGATTCAGGTCACGTGACCTTGCAGGCCATGCAATAGGACCTCCCCTTCCAGCGACGATGAAATACAGCATCATGACTTCTTAGTAATCAGGTTCGTCCTCCTCGTTTCCATGCAGGAAATAAAGAATATATATGTAAATAAACATAACAGCACAGCACGTGTAAATTTGTGCGCATGTTAGTTGTAAATAAGCAGGAAAACAGTTACGCTAGACAAAGCGATAGACAATATTACTTCCAATACCTCGTTAAGCTAGCTTCTGCGACCCCAGGTTCCCTGCCTCAAGTTGCTCAATGTTATGTTACATTTTTGCGCGCTCTTACGAAAATACCCTGTATATTACTTTGTTTGATAGCTGTATCACTCTACGAAATTATGGATTTGCTATTAATATTGCCTGCCACGTCATAAATACACAACATGAACAAAAAGAGTCTCAACACAGATGAGGCACGCCTGAGGCTACTTCTACACCTGGTGACGATGTTCCGTTCAAAATAACGGACTGTGTCCTCGCTACTAAGAAATTCTCAAGTCAGTTCCAGTCACTTAAGGGCTGCATACAACGTACTTTTGTTAATAAGCGTGATGAATCTTTGAAGGGTGTTGTTCAAATGGCTCTGAACACTATGGGACTTAACTTCTAAGGTCATCAGTCCCCTAGAACTTAGAACTACTTAAACCTAACTAACCTAAGGACATCACAAACATCCATGCCCGAGGTAGGATTCGAACCTGCGACCGTAGCGGTCGCGCGGTTCCAGACTGTAGCGCCTTTAACCGCTTGGCCACCACGGCCGGCGAAGGGTGTTGTGTATGTTTTCATGCCGATAGAGGCGAATTATAGAATGATACTGGAGTTAATACCAGAATGCCGTCTCTTTTCATAGATGATCACTGCAGCGCGGCGTGTTAATACGGGAGTACTGCGCCCCAGTTCAAAACATGGTTCAAATGGCTGTAAGGACTATGGGACTTAATATCTGAGGTCATCAGTCCCCTAGAACTTAGAACTAGTTAAACCTAACTAACCTAAGGACCCCACGCACATCCATGCCCGAGGCAGGATTCGAACCTGCGACCATAGTGGTGGCTCTGTTCCAGACTGTAGCGCCTAGAACCGCTCGGCCACCCCGGCCGGCTAAACGATTTATAGTCGCTCGTGATTAGCCGAGCGGTGTAAGGCGCTATAGTCATGGAGTTTGCAGCTGATCCCGGCGGAGATTCGAGTCTTCCCTCGGGCATGGGTGTGTGTGTTTGTCCTTACGATAATTTAGGTTAAGTAGTGTGTAAGCTTAGGGACTGATGACTTAGCAGGTAAGTCCCATAAGATTTCACACAAACACACACACACACACACACACACACACACACACACACACACACACACACACAAACGATTTATAGACAAAATTCGTCTCTGTGTAGATTGCGAGTACCTATGTGACTGTCCATTTCGATTATACTAGTGGTTTCCAACCTTTCTGAGACCATTACCCCTAAATGAGATGATATTTACCTATATTCCCTAAAAAGTGTACCACCAAATCCAAAATAGGAGAGGGCGGGGGGCTGTAGGGTGGGAGAGGGATGTACTTTTGCACATATTCCAATATAATCAATTCAATGAATAACAGCTCCACTTTCTAAGAAATTCATTATTTTATTACTCGACAGGTCTCCTTTATTACACTGAAAAAAAAAAAAAATTAGACACCCGGAAGCGAAGGAGGAAACAAAACATCGTGGGTTGAGAGGGTACGTGACTTTATTTGAGTGGATAGAAGTTCGATGCTGTACACCTCTGGCCTGGATGCCTGCCCTGATTCAGTTGGGAAGGGTGTTATAAAGCCATCGTATCCACTTCTGAGTCAAGATGTCCCTTAACATGTAAATGTTTCTCGATATCCTGAATACTGATTCTGGGGCGGAGATGCGTCAGAGGTGGTTCCGGATTTGTTCTACTGGGGGCAGGTTTGGGGATCTGAGAAGCAAAGCGCTGACTCACCCTATGATAGTATTATGAGGAATATAAGTATTTCAGTTCTACAGCTTCCATTAAGGTTCATCAGAATAAAAACAAAGTCAAAAATTGAAAGCTGAGGCGGACAAGGCGTCTAGAGAGTTTGAGGAGCCTCAAGAAGTGTGGGTGACCCACCGAGCTCACGGAAAGACCTTCTCTCCAGACATTATTGAGAAAAAGTCAGTAAAATTAAGAACTTATTTTACGCTGACATCAGATATGTAGCTCACCTTCTTTAAGTATGTGTACGGATGCAAAGAAAAGTTAATTTTTGCACAATAAGGAATTCTGAACGACGAGGATCTGTAAAAATGGTGGGCAGCAAATTTTGATGGGATACTTTCAAGAAGAGAGACAACTCACACTTAGGATTCCAGAAAATGTTGCTGCCTTCAATGAGCAAGAAAAAGACTATTTATGACTTAAAAAAATTATAGGACCTTCTGATAGATCTGAACGTAAGGGAAAATACTGGTACAGACAGCAACTGCAATAAAAATGCTGTGTCACACATTGGTAAATCCGGAAAAGTAGTATCTACATAAGGAAAGACTGCATATTTATAAAAGATTGTATGAAACGGGGAGAAACTCATATTGAATGTGTTTCTGCTACTGGTGCATAGATACCACTTATAATTCATTCAGGGGGTATTAAGTGCAGTAAACTACGAAGAACTAGTTCAGCAAACGTCCTAGTGACACTTTCTCCGAAGGGTTGGATGCGTAGTGAGACTTTTCAGGAATACGTCTAGTTTTTCTTCAGTTTCATTCCACCTACCTCGTTTGGAAACGAAATTATTGGTTAATGTCTTTAGTGTTTAAGTAACATACATTCAACTTCTACTTTTAAGAAAAATGCTGTATTTTTCCTTGAGTTGAGTTTCTTAACATAATTAAAGGAGTTAGATGCATGCTTTCTTGTTAGGAAAGGAAAACAAGTTATAAACAAAAATCTATCGTTAATTCATTACCATTTATCTTAAGGCAGAAAATGAACCCTTGGAAAAATAATATAAGGAAATATACCCGCCTCTGAAATGCGATAAAGATTTCATTAGTATATCCGCCTTCGAAGTACAATACATACTTCATTATAATGTAAGGGGTGGTATTGAATTAAAGTACTTAAATGATTTACGTCTTTCTATGCCATATTACCTACTATATTGTCAAAACTATGTCAAGGGCTCCGTGATCTCGCGATAGATGGAAAGTTTATGGTCATATTTACTGTTCCGGCTGACTGCTCGTGACCTCTTACAAGCTACTATTACGGTCGCGATAGTTATTTTTTTCTAAGTTACAAGGTACCAGTTCACCCGGATACAACAACTCGCCGGCTTGCGATTGTCCATCGTACTTGGAGCCCCCGAGGTCACCTATAAGTCACGGGGATGACACGGCGCAATAACAAGTACCGAGGTGTTCCAGACGAGACACATTACTCGCAAGTAATTGGTCGTTAATGCCTACATAATTCAGCATACGGCAACGAGAACTGCAACTGATCACTTCTAACCAACGGCTCGGTCAAAGGTTACCATTGCTAATGTAGGATTTATGCCACTCATAACTTTGCATTAGTAGTTCGTGTTGCAACACCCTTCGAATGATTGAAGAATGGTATGGGATACGACTCAACAAAATATGTGTGTAGGTATTAATCGGGAACATAACAGCGGAAGCCTCTTATTCCAAAAATTTTATTCATTACCAATGACCTTTATTCGCCCTCTGGGCTTACGATTTACGTAAAGGAAGGAGGACAGCAGCAGATGTCCTCGAAGAAAACAAAGTGGACTGTAAATTTTACTTCTCCTGTTGTGAATGAGGAAATGGGTGGGTCTTAGAATAGTTTTCCTATGCTAGTCAGCATATGTGAGTAAATTTAGTTCCGAAACATAACTATTTAGTTACCTGTGTAATCATCCACACGCATCATTTACCAGTGACGTTACAAATATCACCTTAATATAGATCCAGTTCCATGGCCACGACCTCAATTCTTTAGACTATTATCTCTGGGGGTACCTGGGTACCTCAAATAATTTGTCTGCGTAGCAGACCACCCGGATGCAAGAACTTTTAATCGACGTCTCATGGAAAACTGCGGAACAATTTGAAACCGTCAGGGAGTATTTGGAATGGTGTGACGCTCCATGAATCGACGAGTGCATGTACTTTTAGAAGCAACAGGGGGACATTTTGTTTTGAGTTTGTGTGTTGATAAGCTCCAATCACCTAAATTGAAAACATTCATTAGTGACTCGAAAACGATGAAATTTCGGACAATATATGATGTAATAAACTTCTCAAAGTTTGTAGAAGTATTTTTGAATCAATGTGTATATTATAACGCCTGTACTTGAAACGTATGTTCTTGGAATTTTAACAGTTATCCTCTGTGTGACGAACAACGCCTGCATTGTACCGTCTATGCCTGGAAGTTTTTTAATCTTTTTGTGAAGGAGTCGCGCTTGCTGGAAGAACCCGTGACAAAACTCACCGTTCTTATTTAGATCTTCTCAAAATGGCTCTGAGCGCTATGGGACTTAACAGCTCAGGTCATCAGTCCCCTGGAACTTGGAACTACTTAAACGTAACTAACCTAAGGACATCACACACATCCATGACCGAGGCAGGATTCGAACCTGCGACCGTAGCGGTCGCGTGCTTCCAGACTGAAGCGCCAAGAACCGCTCGGCCACATCGACTGGCTGGATCTTTCCCATCTATTCTATTACCTCTACTTGGCAATGTTCCCAGTAGGACGTGTAGTTTATCACAGATCATAGTTAAAGAAGTAAAGGACAAAATAATGAAGTGAAGTGTAGCAGAAGCGAGAATAGCAACAACTTGCTAAGTATCAGTATTGAGGAGTGGTATCGACACGACATTTCGTTCATATGTCGACCGTGTAGCAGCTTCAGACCAAGAATAATTCCAAGTACAATTGAAAATAAGTAATGAGTCGAAACTGGTTTAGCCACCGAAATATTTAATACGGTTATATACATTAAAGTAGTAAAAAAGTTTAAATATCTTGGTGAGATTATTGGTTCAAATGACTCTGAGCACTATGGGACTTAATTGCTGAGGTCATCAGTCCCCTTGAACTTAGAACTATTTAAACCTAACTAACCTAAGGACATCACACACATCCATGCCCGAGGCAGGATTCGAACCTGCGACCGTAGCGGTCGCGCGGATCCAGACTGTAGCGCCTAGAACCGCTCGGCAACCCCGGCCGGCGGTGAGATTATTACCTGGAATGTTGATGAAAGAGCATCGATAGATAGTAGAACATTAAAACTTCAGCGAGCGCAGAGAACCACGTGGCCAACCTACAAAACAACGATCTCTCTCAATAAATGCTAAATCTCGACATCACTCCTCCGTCGTTAAACCGGAAACAACATATGCAAGTGAAACACTATTCAGACTGAATACTCAAGCGACAACTGACGAATAGTAGAAAGTTGATAAAAGAATAATCCGAACAATTATCAGTAAGAAACATCAAGATAATGGACAGTGGAGACTTTTGCCCAATTCAGTAGTGTATAAAGAAAGTGAAGCCATTACTGATACAACGCGGAAAAGAAGGATTGCATTTCTCGGCCACATATCTCGCCTACCAAATACTAGAATCCTGAAGCATCTTTTTGTATACTTCTGGAACAGTAAAACCAAAAACATCTGGTTTAAAGAAGTACAAGGTGATCTGGATGAACTGAGCATCACTACACACCAAATTCAACACTGAGAAGAGAAACTGCTTCTGAAGAACAAAATACACACGGCTGACATCCAAACCATCAGAACGGAAGAAGTATGTCATATCTGCAGAAGAACGAGATGCCAGCTCAAAGGGAACGAAGAAATTTTTGGAAATGAAGAATTTGATGACTGCTAAGGCCTAAACTTAATCATTGTACATTCTGTTGTATTATGTTTGATTTTAGTGCTCCAATGTGGGCGTAAACTATGTAAATATATGGAGCTTAATCTTAGAACAAAATTTGCAGACATAATTGTCGGGTAAGGCATTATCTTTTATTGCAGAATAATACGATACATATTAATCTCTAGCCGGCCTGACATTGTTCGAGATTAGTAGTGGAAATAAACTTAACGCCCGTCCAGTGACTAGTTGTTGCATTTCGTAACTATCGCCCATAAAATATGTAATCATATTGCTATAAAAATTATTATAGTCGTCAACTACCACAGCAGAGACGAGTAAGTTCTGTATACGACCGAGGTAACGAGAACGAAGCCCGATAACTCTACGATCGCTTCGCCTAGTAAAATAAAAGTTACGGAAGGTGGCCACAAGCGTGCCTAAAAATATTGAGAAGGATCAGAGACCGTAACGTTATCATAGACAATGGTAGTAGAAGTATTAGGCGTTATGGATCCACGATCGATGGCTGTTTTTACAGGTCGAGATAAGGACGGGGAATGCGTTGCTGGCAGTTCCAAGCAACGGTTGAGGTTCGTGCTTTGCGCTTGATGTAAGCATGTATTCCCGCAAATTATATCTCTCGCTGGCTTGTGTAGAATTTATCGCTTACCGCCCCCATCAGCCACGACAACTCACAACAAATGGAATAAAATTTCGCTAAATAACTCGCTACGATCTCCTTAAAGGGTACCATTGCATACAACATCACAGCATAGCGCTCATATACTGCTGTACCAGGGTTGCAACCCTCGTTCACTAAAGTACGAGCAGCCCTTTAGCGGCTCGCCATCTCACTTACAACTGTTCATGACGTTGCCTTTCTGGCTTAGATCTTTTTTAATATGTGACTTGTAAGTACTGCATCTTTATCCAGTCAGTACAAACTTTAATTTTATTAATGTCTTATATACTTAATATGTTTTAGAACAGTTAGTCTAATCCTGAAGACGACGCTCATAGTAGCATCGAAACCTGGACAATTTTGATTTAATATTTGTGACCGAGGGCTTATTTGTTCTAAAACAAAGTATTGTAATTTTCAATAGTACTAGTAGTAGTTGCTCTAGACATATTTTATTGTAATAGTACTATGCTATGATGTAAGAATACCAACTGGAGTAAGCAAGCTCACTGGACAAAAAAAAAAAAAATTAGTCACTCCAGTTCTCACGCACAGATGATTTGTTAAGTCGCAGCAAGCGAGTAAGGTGCTCAGCCGCGCCTGCACTCCCTCTACGAGAGCGTAAGGCAATAGCGATCAGTGAGACATCTGTATTTCAAGGGGACATCGTACGTAAACAGGGGTAATTTTAAGAACGTATTTTACTAGGCGACTGACTGAGGCTTTTTGCGGATGATGCTGTGCTATATCGAGAGGTTGTAACAATGGAAAATTGTACTGAAATGCAGGAGGATCTGCAGCGAATTGACGCATGGTGCAGGGAATGGCAATTGAATCTCAATGTAGACAAGTGTAATGTGCTGCGAATACACAGAAAGAAAGATCCCTTATCATTTACCTACAATATAGCAGGTCAGCAACTGGAAGCAGTTAATGCCATAAATTATCTGGGAGTACGCATTAGGAGTGATTTAAAATGGAATGATCATACATAGTTGATCGTCGGTAAAGCAGATGCCAGACTGAGATTCAATGCAAGAATCCTACGGAAATGCGATCCGAAAACAAAGGAAGTAGGTTACTCGGCAGTGTAGGATTCGTACCAGATAGGGTTGATAAAAGAGATAGAGAAGATCCAACGGAGAGCAGCGCGCTTCGTTACAGGATCATTTAGTAATCGCGAAAGTGTTACGGAGATGATGGATAAACTCCAGTGGAAGACTCTGCAGGAGAGACGCTCAGTAGCTCGGTATGGGCTTTGTTGAAGTTTCGAGAACATACCTTCACCGATGAGTCAAGCAGTATATTGCTCCCTCCTACGTATATCTCGCGAAGAGACCATGAGGATAAAATCAGAGAGATTAGAGCCCACACAGAGGCATACCGACAATCCTCCTTTCCACGAACAATACGAGACTGGAATAGAAATGAAATGATCGTATGGCATTGTTGGCCGGGAGGCCCCATGCGGGGAAGTTCGGCCGCCGTATTGCAAGTCCTTTTTAGTTGACGCCACTTCGGCGACTTGCAAGTCAATGATGATGAAATGATGATGGAGAACACACAACACTCAGTCATCACGAGGTAGAGAAAATTCCTGACCCCGCCGGGAATCGAACCCGGGACCCCGTGCGCAGGAAGCGAGAACGCTACCGCAAGACCACGAGCTGCGGACACTGGAATAGAAGGGAGAACCGATAGAGGTACTCAAGGAACCCTCCGCCACACACCGTCAGGTGGCTTGCGGAGTATGGATGTAGATGCAGATGTAGAAATTGGCAAACAGGGCAATCGTATTTGGCTGTTCCCATGGCCATACGGTGTGTGAAGTTGCTGGATCTGATGTTATTTTGCGGCTGCTCAGCGTGTCTACAAGCAGTGGTGTAACACACGTGGCCACGAAACACTACGTCCCACCCGCGAACGGAAAAGGATCCTGACAGACAGGGACCGGAGATGCATTTCACTTTCAAACTCGACATGAATTGCTGCATGGCCAGCGGGTAAAACGCCATCCTGAGCATCCCCGCAATTTAGTTGAACTGCACAATCAAATCGTCAGCGAACAGCTTATCCCGGATGCAACGCATCTGCACAACGTTGCGGACTCACTTCCTAACACAATCACAGCGTTATCAAGTGCAAGGGCGGAATTGCATGGTATTAAATGATGATTGTAATGATTTCTCAAGCTTATAAGGATAACGGTTTCGAATATGGCTGTTAGCAACTGTATACTAGTTTGAACATGGGATTATACAGCCAACCGGTTGCACATAACTGGTAGGTACATTGGCCTAGGTTTCGACACCTACTAGGGGTGTATTCATCAGAATGAAGCAATGTTCAGAATTTGGAACATCTATGCTCAAATAAAAAGTAATATAAAACGTTTTAGACTTTGCCACGTGTGCCCAGCTGGGACCGACATCGGATAACTTCAAAATCAGTCAAGTTAATTTGAAGTAGAATGAAGGCTTGAAGTAAGGTAAACTTACAGTTTTTTTCTGTTACAGTAAAGGAAGACGCGACTAAGACTGGATAAAGAAGCTGTAGGGATATAGAAGTGCGGGTAGCAGTCTAAATGTTAGAGCAAAAGCTGCAGAAACAAAGATGAGAACAAATAATATAGTAGTATATGGTGTTGTAACAATACCAACTGCAGTAAGTACGCTCACCGGACAAAAATAAAATTAGTCACTTCAGTGATTATATTAATTCAATCTTCAGAATAACTATAGGAATAAAAATTAACAGATTACCATGAAGATTGAAATACATGTTTGTAACTCTGCGTTTAACGGTCCATTTTTGTCATCAAATGGTTCAAATGGCTCTAAGCACTATGGGACTTAATATCTGAGGTCATCAGTCCCCTAGAACTTAGAACAACTTAAACCTAACTAACCTAAGGACATCACACACATCCATGCCTGAGGCAGGATTCGAATCTTCGACCGTAGCAACAGCGCGGTTCCGGAGAAGCGCCTTGAACCGCTCCGCCACAGCGGCCGGCTCCATTTTTGTCATCAAGAAAGCGTTCTGTGATAAATAAATAAGTAAATCAACAACAGAAGGAGCGAAAAGATTCGTTCGAAGGCCTTACAGTCTAGAAGCGGTAAGCCAATCAGGCAAAATCGCCGTGGACCTTTAGGCAATCTTCCCACCGACGCACTACGTTGAAGACAGTCTACAAAACTACGTGTACTGCTGCGAGAAGAAGTCCTTAACTACCTCCTGAAAACCTTCGTCCGACAGGAATAGTCGACCCTTGAAGGCCTTTTTTAAGGGACCGATGGCGTGATAATTGCATGAGGAGACATCAGGACTATAGACCGGGTTCACGAGTGTCTCCCACTTGCCGTTGCTTCTACATTACGATATTTGTGATGTAGGGACGCACGTTATCACGAACCAGCAGCACCCCTTGTCGTACCATTGCACAACAGTGGTTTTCGACACACTTGCGGCCCTAAACAGATTCTTCATTTTCCAGTGGATATCTACCAATGTTGTCTTTCGGTATCCAAGAAAAGAGTACCATCACGTTGGTCCTGTTTGGACGCATTTGGTAGTAACGTCTCCATAGTTCACATTCTCAGATAAACACCAAAGCCACACTAACCCATTGCCAACACGTAGGGGCTTGTATACCCGTATCTGAGTCTCGCTACGTTGCATATACCCTGCAACTACGTCGCCACTGAAACTGTTTGACCGCCCCTTGTAATACACAATCACAACTAAAAGGTATTCCCAGTGGATGAGCTTAATTTAAAATTATACTGATGGCATAAAAACTAAAAATCTGGTTGTGACTGATAAACTGATAGCCACAGATTCTGCCTCATATCGATGGTTAATACCGCTGCCTTAGCAAAACGTGTAAAGGAATTAACGTAGGCCTTAGCATTAATGCATAGGGGACACCAGCCGACAAGTGTTTGGCGGCCGGAAGCAGCGGCCTCTGGCACGGTGGATGCAGCGCAGAGGAAACCGCTCCAGATAAGACGGCCATTATCGCCGGTCCGGGCGATAAATTACCTGCTGCGGAGGGCCACACATAATTACTTTATTAATAAGACAAGGCGCACGGACACGGGCAATTACTCGCCACCCTGTATCGGACGGACATCTTAATGTTTACACTCCACCGCCGGTCGCGCCGTTGCAATTAAGCGGCGCCGATTTCTCACGGGATAAACGCAACACATGCGCTCACACACAAACACACACACACACACACACACACACACGCGCGCGCACACACACACACACACACGAGGGGCGCTCCGTCTTGCTGGCATCGACTGCCTCCAAGAAGATGTAGAACTTATGTGTGTGGCTTCACGGAGTCGCCAGCAATGGCCTTTGGCGATTACAATCTATACAGCACCTCCAATGTGGACCAATTTACGGATTAAAATTCGTTTATTAAAAATTGAATCCGAGGACCACCCATATTGGTGTAACGTATATGGCACATTTTTTTGTGGACTGTGCATTTCGAAGCTGACATCGTAATCACCCGAGTTGCTGTTTCAATAATGATACCTCTTACTTCTGCTTCTAGTTCCGGTGTTTCTAAGGGATCATTGTCAAGCAGACAGTGTTATATTCAAAACACCAGGTGCTTTCATGGTTAGTACTATGACATCAAGGTATCTTGTTACATGGTATTAATTGAAGTCAGCCACCGCCTTTTTATAACTGTAAAAGAGGGCTAACCTCAGGAACTCCTGTTGGGATTTTGATATGCTTTACACTAAGAGAAAGACAGATTCAGAAGGGAGGTTTGTGTAGGCACTTTGTTACCGCTAGGCCAGACAAGTCGTCCGGCTATATACAGATACTTGTGAAGCCGTACTTTGTTCGAGTTCCGGTCCGACACTAATCTCCACTTTTCAAGTCATAAATATTGCGTTGTAGGATCGCAATTTCTGAATGTTTTACACAGATACCACTTCCTTTCATTGCACCTTCATTGATTTCATTTTCATAGACCTGCTGATTTCATTTCATTCCATTGAAGTCAGTTGATTATAGTGGTACCAGGCGTACGCTACACCATAATCCGTAGCGTGACTTGAGTGCCGGGAGAAGACAAGGTCATACAAAATCCTACACGACAAACTTAGTAAAGTGCTGTGGTGTTTAAATCAGAATAAGGATCCCGTTACCCTGAATAGGATGTCAGAAGAGCATGTATCACAAAAAATGGCTCTGAGCACTATGGGACTCAACTGCTGAGGTCATTAGTCCCCTAGAACTTAGAACTACTTAAACTTAACTAACCTAAGGACATCACAAACATCCATGCCCGAGGCAGGATTCGAACCTGCGACCGTAGCGGTCTTGCGGTTCCAGACTGCAGCGCCTTTAACCGCACGGCCACTTCGGCCGGCCATGTATCACATTCGTGGTCGCACTCGTTTTGAGTGACCAATGATCAGTGCCCAAGAAACTAATACAGGTCGTTCTTCCCATGTTTTGTAATTTATCAAATGGTTCAAATGGCTCTGAGCACTATGGGACTCAACTGCTGAGGTCATTAGTCCCCTAGAACTTAGAACTAGTTAAACCTAACTAACCTAAGGACATCACAAACATCCATGCCCGAGGCAGGATTCGAACCTGCGACCGGAGCGGTCTTGCGGTTCCAGACTGCAGCGCCTTTAACCGCACGGCCACATCGGCCGGTCATGTATCACATTCGTGGTCGCACTCGTTTTGAGTGACCAATGATCAGTGCCCAAGAAACTAATACACGTCGTTCTTCCCATGTTTTGTAATTTATCTTCACTATCGTCAGTGGCACGGCAACCCTTTGTGTGCCTTGGTTTCCTGTAGTAGATTATTCCACTCCTTCCTGTTTGGTGTCGAACTGCTCCAGTTCTGAATTCCAGTTTTCCTTGTGCCCTCTCTGACATCTTCCTACCACCTTAACTTTCCTCTTTCTATCCTCCTGGTTTCTTCAGACACTGCGTTGACTATCTGCTTAATCATTCTGTCTATCTCTCAGTACATTTCACAGTTGTCTATTCCCCTCCGGACACCATTTCCTTCCACTGACCCAAGAGACATTCTCAAGATATTTATTTGAAATATGCCAAATTGCTTTTGATCTAATTTAATTACTGTCCAGGTTTCAGCACCGTATATTAGCACCGGCCTCGCAAAACTTATTGCGTCATAACATTAGTTTTCCTGAACAGCAACTTAGATTTCAGACGGTTTTTGAGGTCATGGTAGCACTTTTTGGAGGACAATATTCGGTTTTGGAGTTTACAGCTGATTTTATTGTTACACTTGACTTATGTTTCAAGATAAGCGATTCTACGCACGATGTACAACTTACATTAACCAAGTTGTATGAACGGAGGTACATGTGGATAATCATTCTTAGTGATAGGCATATACCTAATTTTCCATTATTAATATTATTATTATTATTATTATTATTATTATTTACATTCACAGAGCATAAATAACATTGTTACCTTCTTTTATAAACAGTTAGCTGTGCGACTCTGTAACCCACTGCATCACTGTAAGACAAAGGCTATGGACTTTCCAAAAAATGGTTGAAATGGCTCTGAGCACTATGGGACTTAACATCTGAGGTCATCAGTCCCCTAGAACTTAGAACTACTTACACTTAACTAAGGACCTCACACACATCCATGCCCAAGGCAGGATTCGAACCTGCGACCGTAGCGGTCGCGCGGTTTCAGACTGAAGCGCCTAGAACCGCTCGGCCACACCGGCCGGCGATTGGACTTTCTAACCAGATTAAAAGACATTACTAGTCATGGTAAGACAATGAGTGAAGAAAATAGTATGGTAATACTGGGTGTCCGTAGTAACTGCTCATGACTCTGTTACTGCATTGCCTGCACAGGAAGCACAATCGCAGCGATGGTGACTATGCTGTCCCAAACTAGTGAACTGTCCTTCATTCTAGCAGATGTTCACGATGGTCCTCATGTTTTCTGTCACGTAAGTTGCTATCCACCATCTGTGACTGTGATCCTCTCCTTCATCTGGCACTGCAGACTCTTCCTCTACAGGTGGCAAACATTACGTGCCAAGACAAAACTGCTTACACTTTACGTGAACTCAGCGGTCGAGGCTCCTGGCTCTTTCTTAGACCATGCGATGACGCCAGGCTTCTCTGATGCTGGGTCTACCGACATACAGCGGTCCATGTTGTCTTCCTTCTTGAAGATGAAGGTACTTTTGTAGCTCTCTACTGAAATATGCACTGTCCAATCACATGATTGTACCACCTGTCAAAAGCAAGAATAACCATCATTTGCAGCTCGAATCGATGCAAGAGGGTCGATGAGATTCTGGAAGGTACAGATTTCTGGAAGGTACAGACAGGGATGTGGAGCCATGCTGATTCCAGTACCGTGTCCACATGCGCTAGGTTTCTCTGTTGAGGCTACATGGCACGAACAGGCCGATCGAGGTCGTGCCGTAGAGTCTCGATTGGGTTTAAATCTGGGTAGTCTGGTGGCCAGGGGAGTACGGTAAACTCATACGTTGCTCTTCGAACCACGCAAGTACACTGCAATCTGGGTGACACTTGTATTATGTCATCGCTTCGTGGAGAAACAAATTGCATATAGGGATAAACATGGTCTCCAAGGATAGATATAGGCTTGCCTTGGTCCACTGTGCCTTCGAGAATCACGAGATCTCACAGGGAATGCCCTCCGCCTTGACCTTTCCGACGATTGTTGCATGATGTTTTCTTTCAGCCGTTTCATGCAGTACATGACATCGGCCATCTATTTAATGGAGCGTAAAACATGATTTATCTGAGATGGCTACCTATCACCACTGAGTGGACGTCCAGTTTCAGTACTGAGACACGCGCACCTCCATCCAATATTTCAACAAAGGCTTAATCAGTTACAAACAATTAAATATTATATGCGGAGATAGGGAATCACGGGAACAACTGAAACAGCACATCACTTCACTGCAATTTGCTTTTATTGTAACACTAGATAACAGACCACGGAAAATGTCGCGTGTTACACCTGACAGATAACAGCACTACAACAATAACACCACCTAATTCAGTTTTCTGTACTTTAGTTCAACAGACGTACACAATTCAGGTTCTCCCATAAATATAAAAATGCGCGTTGGCGCGTTAAAGAACTGGTTATGAAACAGTCACTTATAAGATCAAGGCAGGTACACTCCATTTGAAGGGAAAATAATTAGCAAGTTTACACATTGACTGGAACATTAAGATGAATAACAGCAAATTGCACCGTCCACAACACCTTACAGCGACAGTTAACCTCCAATAAGTTCCTTTCTTTACAATATATTAAGTAGAGCTCAATATGAATAAAAAATTATATTCCAGCGATATATATATATATATATATATATATATATATATATATATATATATATATATATATATATATATGCATAAGCACGATTAAAAACTGGTGGAAAAAGACTGAATTGGAAATTGACCTATCTATACTCAAGGAGCCGCACTCATCTAAACACCCTAAAAATGGCAACTTAATGGCTACCTAGAGTAACAAATTAAGAATAGCATGCTTATAGATTGACTAGAAAAAATAGAATAATAACACATACACGGCTTCTGGCGACCGACAAACTGTGTTGAGCTATTGAGCAGTGATTAATTTAAGCTAGCCACAACATACGCTAACCAGGTTTGCGGCGTGTTTAAAGACAAGCGTCCAGCAGGAACCCTGGTCAGAAGGCAATGGAACCAGTACTAATTTACAACTAACTATAGCATTGAAATCAATTGATGACAGATTGACCATTACCGATATGGCGAACGATGGACAGTCAATGAATAGACCGAACACTCAGCTGAAACCCAAGTATAATGCCGAGGGGTGAAACTCCCAGCCCAAAGCATGTTTAGCGTAATCACCTAGTTTGAGAACAAAACAACCATGAAACAACAGGATGATATTGCAGCTTGCAGTACAAATGCCAGAGCCCGAATATAGCCTTAACCCAGGGCAGGACTAAAGTACCCAAGTTTCTCTCTCAAAGTTTCCAAAACAATCAAAACTAGCAGGATTCCCTTACATGGCAGACGTGACAACACTTCCGTTCATACCCCAGAATCAACTAGCGCAACATAAATGATCGACACATTTCAGAAAATATTTTAAAACAACGTCTTAAAACCTTTGTTTGCCACAAGCCTTAATTAGTTAACAGGTTAGGTTCTGTTATTGATGCCACGCAAATGAGGTAGCAAGTAAAGGTCTACAATTATAACTTGCCATTTAACACGCGTCGTGACGAGGATGGAAAGAACCAAATGGCTGGCTCTGAGCACTATGGGACTTAACTACTGTGGTCATCAGTCCCCTAGAACTTAGAACTACTTAAACCTAACTAACCTAAGGACATCACACACATCCATGCCCGAGGCAGGATTCGAACCTGCGACCGTAGCAGTCGCGCGGTTCCGGACTGCGCGCCTAGAACCGCGAGACCACCGCGGCCGGCTGGAAAGAATCCACCTAATTAATTGAAAGTCACTACTTGGATTCAGTATTTGACGATACGCTTAAAATCAACAGATGAAGGTGAGAGTCAAGTTTAAACTCGCAAGCTGCACACGCAGAACACGAGCATAAGGTGAGCATTAAATAAACTGCTCCTTGTTCAATCATTTACACATCGACGAAGATTTTCGCCGAATTACTGCAGCCACCGGAATCCCCAGTTGCTTGTAAATGACGCAAATAATGGTCAAAACGTCTTACTTTAAGTCCGATGACATCCGTAGGATAGGAGTTTCAGTGGACAACCAGGCCTCATCCCCTTGGATCTACCTGCGACCAAGACAGTAACACTGCCCGCATCTCGTGGTCGTGCGGTAGCGTTCTCGCTTCCCACGCCCGGGTTCCCGGGTTCGATTCCCGGCGGGGTCAGGGATTTTCTCTGCCTCGTGATGGCTGGCTGTTGTGCGCTGTCCTTAGGTTAGTTAGGTTTAAGTAGTTCTAACTTCTAGGGGACTGATGACCATAGATGTTAAGTCCCATAGTGCTCAGAGCCATTTGAACCAGTAACACCGGCTGCTATCACGGCTTTAACGATGCATCACACCTGACACGGGTCTCGCCAAACCATCAACAAAACGGCGTGGCCTCCTGTCCGCTCTCAGACGTCCACAGTTAGAGTTCCTCCTCCAGACCGACGCTCTCCCGCAAACACGGCAGGCAGCCGGCCGCAGCAACGCCACAGCGCCCTCTGGCTAAGGTAAGAAAACAGCAGAGCGCTAAGCGGGAATTTCAAAAGGAACGCGCTACAGACAAGGAGGAAACGCAGAGAACCAACCGTGACATTTTGTCACGGTTCAAGTACTGGCGAACAAATTCCAACCTTCGTCGCCGATGAATAGCAGTCAGTGCGGGTGCATGAACCAGGCACCTATTGCAGAGACCCGTCCGCAGCAACGTTCGCTGATCAGCCACTGAGGAGACACTATTAGTAGACTCTTGGCTCATGTGGGCGGTCACTTGATCAACTGCTGAACGCCTGTTCGCTCGCACACATCTCTACAGCCGCCGATCACACCTGTAATCTATGGCTCGTGATCCACTTCAGTTGCCTCGGTGCCAGTTTTGTATAGGGTCATTTTGCCATGCACGGTACCCTTTAATCACAGCGGCAAGCGAACTGTATACAAACTTAGACGTTCCAGAAATGCTTCCACCCTTGGTCCGAAGGCAGTATTCATACCCTTTTGGACCTCAGAGAAATCGCTCCGTTTCCGCATTACGGCAACGACTGCACATTTCTGCGTCCTCGCGAGATGTTTTATATTCCCTCCATTGCTAGCGTCGCCAACTGCAGTCTGTGAGTGGTATTGCACATTGACGTCGAATGTAGGCAGAAGACACATTAATGTGACTGAACAGTGTACGTCCAATGGCCTGTTCAGAGCAGCACAAGCTTCTCTGTCAAGTATAGTACCATACAAACTAGGACCTCTGAAACCAGTGCTTCCCAACATTTCTTAGACTATTACCCTGAGTGCAATCAGATACTAGCTAATACCCACCCCCTCCCACACCACATCAACATTAGCACCTAACTGAACTTTAGAATGAAAAAGTATTTTCTTTGAACGCTTTTATTTTTTAAATTATGGAAGATAAGTGATATTTAATTTTCGTTGGTGTCGTATTAAACCCCGAAATGATGAGTCAATGAGACAATTGATACCACTTAATTTTACCAACATTTTATTTATATTTATAGAAGGATGAAGTAATTCTCAGTGCATTGGGAGTGCTACCTACAAATCCTCCTCAAAAAAGAAAGCTGATTATCCAAATTGATGTAAAACGTGCTTTCTTCTGCACCATTCCTTTCCATAGTAACATTGCTTTACTGAGACCCTGTAACCCCATTTTAAAATCAACCAAGTCAATGTGTGTACACTATACCTGCTGCTTGAGTTCCACTAGATTCCTGGACTCCTAAGCCCTGAAATTGTAGATATTGGAAGACTTTAGGCTGACAACGTTTTGCGTCTGACGACTGGCGAACGGCAGTACAGCAGCCATTACAAAATTACAGTTGTGTTGTGATCTCAATAAGATCGTTTATTGTAGCGAAGCGAAACATGAAGCAGTTTCTGGTGTATTGTGGGAACTACATAAACTCTGAGGATGCATTAAACAGATATGTATCAATTTTACCGTTGCATGTTGATGACACAAAGTATATATGCAGTATTAGTACTATGTAAGGAACATGGAAGATGTTCTTAGAACAGTCCACGGGTGTACTGCCGGTCCATAGTGTCCAACGGGCTCAATATTTTGGCAGTCAGACATGTCGCCATCGTCAGGTGCGCTGACTAACTGAGCTGGATACTATGGACCGGCAGTACACCCGAGTAGACTGTTCGAGCAAGAAATACGCCGGGAGAAACTAAAGAATCACATGGAAGATGATGTTCATACATTCGTTTTACAAGCTCTAACCACCACAATATCTCACGCGTTAATGGTAGTGTTTGAAATACACAATGTAATTATTAGTAACTTACGTGATCAGCATCACAGTTTTACGAAATAGTGATGATGATGATAATAATGAGCTTTTGTAAACAGTTCAGTTTCGAGACCGAAACACTACTGAACCTTTTTTTCTTTATCTCTTAGAAAATTTTATTATACCCCTGATGGGGTGATTACCCCCACATTGGGAAACATTGTGTTAAACTGTCTGCTGTCTGCCTCTGCATCAACTTTAAGACTCTGATTGAAGCACTCTACACTCAGGTGTTCGCGTTTGTCGCTGCTGAATCTACAGGGTTATTACAAATGATTGAAGCGATTTCACAGCTCTACAATAACTTTATTATTTGAAATATTTTCAGAATGCTTTGCACACACATATAAAAACTCAAAAAGTTTTTTAGGCATTCACAAATGTTCGATACGTGCCCCTTTAGTGATTCAGCAGACATCAAGCCGATAATCAAGTTCCTCCCACACTCGGCACAGCATGTCCCCATCAATGAGTTCGAAGGCATCGTTGATGCGAGCTCGCAGTTCTGGCACGTTTCTTGGTAGAGGAGGTTTAAACACTGAATCTTTCACATAACCCCACAGAAAGAGATCGCATGGGGTTAAGTCGGGAGAGCGTGGAGGCCATGACATAAATTGCTGATCATGATCTCCACCACGACCGATCCATCGGTTCTCCAATCTCCTGTGTAAGAAATGCCGAACATCATGATGGAAGTGCGGTGGAGCACCATCCTGTTGAAAGATGAAGTCGGCGCTGTTGGTCTCCAGTTGTGACATGAGCCAATTTTCCAGCATGTCCAGATACACGTGTCCTGTAACCTTTGTTTTGCAGAAGAAAAAGGGGCCGTAATCTTTAAACCTTGAGATTGCACAAAACACGTTAACTTTTGGTTAATCGCGAATTTGCTGCACGAATGCGTGAGGAGTCTCTACCGCCCAGATTCGCACATTAAGAAAAAATGTTGCTTCATCACTGAAAACAAGTTTCGCACTGAACGCATCCTCTTCCATGAGCTGTTGCAACCGCGCCGAAAATTCAAAGCGTTTGACTTTGTCATCGGGGGTCAGGACTTGTAGCAATTGTATACGGTAAGGCTTCTGCTTTAGCCTTTTCCGTAAGATTTTCCAAACCGTCGGCTGTGGTACGTTTAGCTTCCTGCTTGCTTTATTCGTCGACTTCCGCGGGCTACGTGTGAAACTTGCCCGCACGCGTTCAGCCGTTTCTTCGCTCACTGCAGGCCGACCCGTTGATTTCCCCTTACAGAGGCATCCAGAAGCTTTAAATTGTGCATACCATCGCCGAATGGAGTTAGCAGTTGGTGGATCTTTGTTGAACTTCGTCGTGAAATGTCGTTGCACTGTTATGACTGATTGATGTGAGTGCATTTCAAGCACGACATACGCTTTCTCGGCTCCTGGCGCCATTTTGTCTCACTGCGCTCTCGAGCGCTCTGGCGGCAGAAACCTGAAGTGCGGCTTCAGCCGAACAAAACTTTATGAGTTTTTCTACGTATCTGTAGTGTGTCGTGACCATATCTCAATGAATGGAGCTACAGTGAATTTACGAAATCGCTTCAATCATTTGTCATAGCCCTGTATAGCAATGATTAGAATAACGCCCGTGCCTTGTCAGGATATGGATCAACCCATTCGAAGAAGTTACGTGACTCACACGTTGTCTGTCGTCTGGTAGAGGGTTTTAGATTCTTATTCCGGTACTGTTAGTGTTACAGATACACACTTATTCACCTGCCATCCACGTTTTTAGCTCAGTTGTTAATACCAGAATGAGCCTTTCACTCTGCAGCGAAGTGTGCGCTGATATGAAACTTCCTGGTAGATTAAAACTGTGTGCCGGACCGAGACTCGAACTCGAGACCTTTGCCTTTTGCGGACAAGTGCTCTACCAACAGAGCTACCCCTAGCACGGCTCACGACCCGTCCTCACAGTTTTAATCTGCCAGGAAGTTTCAGTTGTTAATTGTTAGTTAACTTGCTCTTTCTATTTATCTCTCTCTGTCTCTCTTTTTTTTAAAATTTTTTTTTTATTTTTTTACTGGCATTCTGAACCCGTTCCCCTGATCTGTAGGTCGCTCGAATATGTCCCACGTATCGCTAAGGTATCGTTAAATTACATTATGCTGCATCCTTCGGAGGATTCGAACAGGCACATTTGTCGAATCTGAGCTACTCCCGGAGCGCGAAACCGCCCAGGGGCGAGCCGTGTGCAGGTTGTCAGTACCTCATACACTCGTTGGGTGTGAGGGAGAAAACGCTGGCCGCGCGCAGAGGCGATTTTTGCAGTTGGCCGCCGCAACATCCGATACGGCAGTGGGCGGCCTTCTTTGGCGGCTCTGGTTACCATGACAACTAGCAGGCCAGCGGTTGACCGCGCGCGGCGTCCTAGCGTGGCCAACGGCGCGTGCACGCCGGAGGCGCTCTACCGCAAACCGGGCGTTACTGCGCGTCATTCCAGGGAACTAGGACGCCGCCACGCCTTTAGCGAGGGAGCGAAGGCGGAGGCTCTAAAGAATACTTGTTGCAGTGGTGCTGAGCGATAAATTCCCGGTGATGACAGTTACAGATAAAGCTCTCTACGCTAATGTACCCTGTATAAGTTTCTTCATATATACTACTATACAAAGACAAGACGTTGTTTAACATTGTTACCACAAATCTCGAAAAGTTCTTGACCAATTTGTATTGTATTGTTTTGTATTGTACTGAAGTGGGCACCTAGAAACGACGGAGAGGCTTCGTCTCCGCCGTAGCCCTCAGCGGTTCACAACTCAACAACAGGCTACAGTAGTCCACTCACCCCACCGCCGCCGCACACCGAACCCAGGGCTATCGTGCGGTTCGGCCCCCAGATCAACCCCCGGGAACGTCTCACACCAGACGAGTGTAGCCCCAAATGTTTACGTAGTAGAGTAGTTATGGTGTGTGTGTACGTGGATAAAGTGTTTGCGCAGCAACCGCCGACATAGTGTAACTGAGGCAGAATAAGGGGAACGTGCCTGCATTCGCCGAGGGAGATGGCAAACCGCCTTAAAAACCATCAACAGACTGTCAGGCACACCGGACCTCGACACAAATCCGCCGTGGGGACCGGCACGCCTTCCCGCCCGGAAAGCAGTGCCTTAGACCGCATGGCTAACCGGGCGGGCTTTGACCAATTTTCTTTAGATTTTTAAACGATAATGTAATAAACCGTCGGACGGACATAGGCTACATTTTTAAAACAAATATGCTGCATAGATATTTATTTCATACATAGAGAGGAAACATTTTCAGCAAAAATCTCGAAGAATTCCTAACGATTTGCTTTACATTTCTTCATGACACTCTAATAAACGTTCGGACGGACATATATTACGTATTTTTTTTAGTATACACAGTACGTAAATATATGTAACTATAATACAGAGGAAACATTGATACCAAAAGTATTCGAGAGTTCTTGTCCGATTAACTTCACATTTTTACACGATATTCGAATAAACATTTGAACAGACATAGGTTCTATATTTCTGCATAAACGACAATGTACAGGTTTTCTGTTGAAACCGACTGCAGGAAGAAGATGCTGTGGTAAGCTTTTCTGTGAAAATATGTGGTTTCTTTTTTTTTCTCGCTGTCAGTTTTGAACAGCCGCGCAAATAAAATTTATTCCACTGATATTTCGGCCGCATATCGTCCGGCCATCCTCAGAGTAAGTTGCAAGACTGGCGACAAGGTTTATTCTTTTTTTTTCTTTTTTTTTACTTTATTGTTATTTTAAAGCCTGTACAACAGGCAGGCTGTCAGCAGCACACTACGCTACTCTTCAGCCATAGAAGACACAAGCAGCAAAAACAGTGAGAAGACACAAGTTACAGAACGGTGGGCAATAAAACAGGAGACACATAGAGACAAACACGGAGCCGTTCACACTCGTCGATAATCCACACTGCTAACTGATGAGACGACGCACGAGCTTGAGGAGACTGAGTCGGGCGCGTGCCTTGGCTTGGATTGTCCGGAGGTGGGGAGTCCAGGTGAGGCGACGGTCGAGGGTGACGCCAAGGTATTTAAGGGTGGGAGTGAGGATGATAGGACGGCCATAGATGGTGAGATAGAAATCAAGGAGGCGAAAGGAAGGGGTGGTTTTGCCTACAATGATCGCCTGGGTTTTGGAGGGATTGACCTTGAGCAACCACTGGTTGCACCAAGCGGTGAACCGGTCAAGATGGGATTGGAGAAGGTGTTGGGAGCGCTGTAGGGTGCGGGCAAGGGCAAGGAAGGCGGTGTCATCGGCAAACTGGAGAAGGTGGACGGGGGCTGACGGCGGCGGCATGTCCGCCGTGTACAAAAGGTACAGAAGGGGGGAGAGGACAGATCCTTGGGGCACACCGGCAGAGGGGAAAAAGGTGTAGGAATCCGTGTTATGGACGGTGACATAGGAAGGACGGCGGGAGAGAAAGGAGCCGATCAGACGGACGTAGTTAATGGGAAGGGCGAAGGTCTGGAGCTTGAAGAGGAGACCGGAATGCCAGACGCGGTCATAGGCACCTTCGAGGTCCAGGGAGAGGAAGATTGCGGAGCGACGGGAATTAAGTTGTTCGGAAAGGAGATGAGTGAGGTGAAGGAGAAGGTCGTGGAAGAGAAGGGCGGCCGAAAGCCACACTGGGTAACGGGAAGCAGGCGGTGCAGGCGGAGATGCTGGTGGATGCGTCGGGTGAGGATAGATTCCAGGACCTTGCTGAAGACGGCGGCAAGGTGCCAAGCGCGCCCCTATATGCTCCACCGCGGCGGCACTGCGCATGCGGGTCACAGACGTTGGTCGGCGGCAAAGAGATAGGCTTACACACGCGCCGCCTGTGGCGAAGGAGTACAGACATTCGATTCGCTTATCGATGCATGCCCCGCAGTGGCGACACCATGACGACCCCCCTACAGCTTAATTAATTACCCCAAGAGCCGTATTCCATGATTTATCCAAATTAAAACCATTATCTCTATTTATTGAATTATTAGCTAAACTAATCCCCATGGCTTCCTTGAAGGCAGAATCCCAAAAGGAATTTGTGGGTGTTAAAATCTTCACATCACTGTAATTGAAGATTATTTTTATCACCAGCATGATAATATGCAAAATTCAGACTCACTGTATCTGTGCAATAGGCACCCGAGTGCTCTCTGGAAGACTGTAAATGAAGATACAAATCACTTTCAAAGTTTGGGCAACTTTACAAAAAGTGCAAGTACTGGATAGCATCGATTATTGATCTCAGTATGATAAGGAACTATCGAAAAAAAAAAACAACCATATGCTGCAAAACTGACTCGCAGATTATGAGCTACGCAGTGCAAAGATAACATAAACTGCATACGCAGCGTTTACTCCAAAACAGCTAAAGAAGAACCAAGCTGACCGCAGGCAAGTAGCAGCAATTCTCCAACAACGAGACATGAACAGCCACGCAGTACGCGTCCCAAAGTGACTACTGAAGAACTCCGATCTCTCACACACGCTTAAAAATTACCGTAGTAGGTGAGGAAATTGTGAAGTTTGCCACATTGATGACTGACAGTTGTCCTCTTTCTTCCTCATGTGGGAAAAGTCTGCAGAATTTACTCCTCCAGAGCTTGTTAAGATCTCCGTTAACGAACTAAAGGTTGGCGGTGTACTGGCCTTGGTCTTATGATTGGCAGAAGATGCCTGGATGTGAAAATGCAGCTCACTTCCCATTCTGTTTACGGAAACAAAGCGGTGGCTCTTTCTCTACATCCGCTACTAGGAAAAGCTCTGGGCTTTTGAGCAGTTCTCGAGGAAACTCGTGTGGTTTACAATGCTTTGAAAAGCGCTTTTGAAGTAATTGGGCTTACTCACGTGTCCACTGACTGTGTGAGTTCTGGGTGGGAAACCTCTTGGATTTCCGCCATCGTCTATCCAATGCGTAAAACTTGCAGTTGCAACTTCTAGCCACATTCTCAAGAAGTGATATTTCTAGATTTCCGGAAAGCGATTGCAGGCTGTCAACGAGGGTTCCAGCATACGGATTAATTTCACAGATCTGCGAATAGCTCGAAGAGTTCTTAAATAATAGAAACCAGTATGTTAACCTCGACAGCGAGTTTTCATCAGAGAGAGGGCTATCGTCAGAAATGCACCAGGGAAGCTTGATGATGATGATGAGGTCCCATACTACGAGGAGCGTAGGGGACGATACGGGAGACCCGCACTGCCGTACTAGGCAATGTCCTAGTGGAGGTGGTTTGCCATTGCCTTCCTCCGACCGTAATGGAAATGAATGATGATGGGGCAGACGACACGGCAACACCCAGCCATCTCGAGGCAGGAGAAATCACTTACCCCGCCGGGAATCGAACCCGGGACTACGCGTGCGGGAAGCGAGAACGCAACCGCAAGACCACGGGAAGCGTGACATATACGTAAATGATTTGGCCGACAGGGTGAGCAGCAGTCTGCGGTTGTTTGCTGATGACGCCGTGGTGTTCGGTAAGGTGTCGAAATTGAGTGACTGTAGGTAGACAAAATTTCCAGTTTGTGTGATAAATGGCAGCTGGCTCTAAATGTGGAAAAATGTAAGTTAATGAGGATAAGTAGGAAGAACAAACCTGTAATGTTCGAATGTACATAGTATTACTTGTGTCCCTCTTGCCACAGTAATGTCCTTTAATTATCTGGTTGTAACGTTCTAAAGCAATACGGAGTGGAAAGAGCGTGTAAGAACTATGGTACGGAAGGCGAATTTTAGGGCCCGCATAAAGGATGCTGGTGCGACCTAATCTTGAATACTGCTCGAGCGTTTGGGATCCGTACCAGGTCGGATTGAAGATAGACATCGAAGCAATTCAGAGGAGGGCAGCTAGATTTGTTACCGGTAGGTTCGAATAAAACGTAAGTGTTACGGAGAAACTTCTGGAACTCAAATGGGAATCCCTTGAGAGAAGGCGGCTGCTTTTCGAGAAACGTTATTAAGAAAATTTAGAGAACCGCCATCCGAAGCTGACTACCGAACGATTCTGCTGCCGCCATCATACATCGCGCGTAAGGAGCACGAAAATAAGTTACGAGAAATTAGGGCTGGAATGGAGGCGTACAGACAGTCGTTTTTCCCTCGCTCTGTTTAAGAGCGGAAGAGGATGGGAAATGACAAGTAGTGGTACAGGGAACCCTCCGCCACGCACCTTACGGCGGCTTGCGAATTATCTACGAAGAAGTAGATGCAGAAGTGGGAAGAAACACGATCAAAATGTCAGAATACACTGGCCCTGCTCTTCCATTCAGAAAGTTTACGAGTATACAACATAAAATTAAGATGTATTAGCGAACATGTGACAAGCCAGTGGCGTCACAATGAGGATGCGGCCATGTTCTGGAGTGTGTCAGTTTCTGTGAATGTCGCCCCTCTGTCTCCGTGTGCTAAACGATCACCTGCATACCTGCATCTTTAAACATAGCTGTGTGCAGCAACCGTGAAAATATTTTATTTATATTTTTTATTTTTATAGTAATGACAGCCTACTGGTTGCAACGGATTTTATAGTCGAATTGACCATGGTTTCGTCTCCTAAACTAAGGGAGTCTCCATCAGTATTTATATTAGCTAAATAAGTGGGATACAAAGTTAGTCAGTAGTAAGAAATATACAAGACAGTAATAATTAATATTCGTATATAAAGATGTACTTACATACGTAAGAAGTTGAGCATAACAGCTCTCGTCATACAATTATAATACTAAAAAGGCCACGTCACATAATAAAACATCCTACGTAAAAATTTTACTGTCATTTCTAGTAAAAAATAAAGATTGCCGCTAAGGGCTGCTTGTGTATACTGAAGCAGGTGGCGCGTGCGCCGGCTATACCAAGATGTGGACATGAGGTGTCACGCCATCTAGTGATGAAAATTGGTAACATCTGCTTTACGTGACAGAAAGGTTACAGCAGTTTGTATAGCAGATGTGTCTACAACGTTTAAACATTTTATAGTATGAAGACATATTATAATTTGAAAGCAGCAAGAAAAAAAATTTTCCAGTAATTTGTTACAGTACAATACGGTAAGTGATTAAACTGCAATGAGAGTATGTGGAGGAAAACAACATTTCAGAAAAAAACACGAGGAAAAACTGACACAGGCGAAAAATATCTTTCAAGGGTCCTTCAGTAAAGGTTTGAAGCCATTGAAAAAATTCTTGCTACGTAATTGTTACGTAATTGTTACTCTTCATTAAGAATAAGGTTATCATTGAGAGAGAAGTGTTTGAATATTTCCATTTCCTCAAGAAGATCAAGCCTACGACTTTTTTCTCTGTGTACAGAATATTAATTTCCTTAGATTTGTGGCCTGTGATCAGCAAATGATCAGCGAAAAAGAATTATGAATGTTAGAGCCTTTTTTCCCCAATAGATGTTCTTTATATCTGACTGAAAAAGCTCGCCCTGTTTGTCCTATATAATATGAAGGACATGTGTCGCAAATGATTTTATAGACTCCTGAGTGTAACAAAGGGGAACGTACTGATTTTAAATTGTGAAGGAGATTGGTTTTCAGGTTATTATTAGTGGAGAATGTAACATTGCCTTCTTAAAAACAGATATAACTTCAACATCAGTGGACAGACACACACACACACACACACACACACACACACACACACACACACGATCAGAGAGAGTGAGAGTTATCATTATAGGCCATTCTGACTTCTTCTGAATCCAAGACAAGCCTCTGTTGCTCTTCTAGCCTGAAGCGTCCGCACGAACACCGCCGTCGCCTTCTGGGACCTCGACGAAAGCGTAATGGCGCTCGTTGCCGCAGATTGTGTGATTCACGCGGCAGCATCCGTACGCGGGCGTGCGTATTAGAAGGCTGGGGCGATCATTCACGATTTGAGGCGCGTTCCGTGGACAGCCGGGCGGTGTGAGCCCGCGGCGGTCCCGCGACGGCGCGCAAATTACAGGGCCTGCCCAGTCTGTGGTCCGTGGCCTGGCGCCTTCGCCGCGCCCTGCCGCTCACGGCTGACCTGTTCCGCGCTACACGCCTACTGGCGCCCGGCACCGGCTGTTTCCTTCCAACAGCTGTCTGGTACCGGACAAAAGCAAAACCAACCTCAGAACCGTCGACTTTGTCAGTTGTCAGCTTCATCTCAGTCAATACTACCGTGTAATCAAAATATCCACGTGTGTGCTGCCGGTCTATAGTGTCCAACGGGCACAATATTTCGGCGATCATAAATGTCGCCATCATCAGGTGAACTGACGGACTGAGCTCCTGTGAACGTGCCGGCACGGAGATCCGTACGGTATGGCTGCTCAGAGGGAACTGGGTTCGGTCGCGGCGGCGGCCGATTTAAATACCCTCCGCCCGCGGCGCGCTCCCTCCGCCGTCCGCGTCCCGCGCCACGGTCGCGCGGTGGAACAGATTGCGACGGCGTCTGAGATGACGTCGGTGTGATGGCTGTGTCCGCCGTGATCGTCACAACTATACGTTTGCTCGATTTACTCTTGATTAACCCGATCGCTGGTTCCCAAGCCTTGCTAAGATTATAGCCACAGTCACGGTTTATGAGGTCGTCATTGGCGCGAATTTCGATGGCCTCTCTAACAACGCTGTCCCAGTATCTCGACGTCTGTACCAGAATCCTCGTGCGGTCATACTCCATGGCGTGATTTTCCGACAAACAATGTTCAGCGACCGCCGACTTGCTCGGATACATCAGTCGAGTGTGCCTCTGGTGTTCACGGCACCGATCCTCGACGGTACGCATCGTCTGACCACTATACGACTTGCCACATTGACACGGAATCTGGTACACGCCGGCCTTCCTCAAACCGAGGTCATCTTTGGCGCTCCCCACCAGTGCACGAGTTTTATTTGGAGGACAAAACACAATTCCGACCCGGTGTTTCTTCAGAATGCGGGCGATTTTCCCCGAGAGTGCGCCTGTGTATGGAATAAACGCAGTGCCTACCTCCTCTCTAGTGACTTCATCCATCTCAACAGGTTGTGCTGCAGTGGTTGGGCGGAGAGCACGTTGAATCTGCCACTCTGAGTACGCAGTACCACCCTTCACAGAGGAATGAGGTACTTAAAACTCTAGTACATAGGGTGCGCACTATCTCTGACGCAGAGAGTCTACCCCAGGAATTGGAACATCTGAGAACTGTATTTCGAAAAAAATGGGTACTCAGAGTGGCAGATTCAACGTGCTCTCCGCCCAACCAATGCAGCACAACCTGTTGAGATGGATGAAGTCACTAGGGAGGAGGTAGGCACTGCATTTATTCCATACACAGGCGCACTCTCGGAGAAAATCGCTCGCATTCTGAAGAAACAACGGGTCGGAACTGTGTTTTGTCCTCCAAATAAAACTCGTGCACTGGTGGGGAGCGCCAAAGATGACCTCGGTTTGAGGAAGGCCGGCGTGTACCAGATTCCGTGTCAATGTGGCAAGTCGTATATTGGTCAGACGATGCGAACCGTCGAGGATCGATGCCGTGAACACCAGAGGCACACTCGACTGATGTATCCGAGCAAGTCGGCGGTCGCTGAACATTGTTTGTCGGAAAATCACGCCATGGAGTATGACCGCACGAGGATTCTGGTACAGACGTCGAGATACTGGGACAGCGTTGTTAGAGAGGCCATCGAAATTCGCACCAATGACGACCTCATAAACCGTGACTGTGGCTATAATCTTAGCAAGGCTTGGGAACCAGCGATCGGGTTAATCAAGAGTAAATCGAGCAAACGTATAGTTGTGACGACCACGGCGGACAGAGCCATCACACCGACGTCATCTCAGACGCCGTCGCAATCTGTTCCACCGCGCGACCGTGTCGCGGGACGCGGACGGCGGAGGGAGCGAGCCGCGGGCGGAGGGTATTTAAATCGGCCGCCGCCGCGACCGAACCCAGTTCCCTCCGAGCAGCCATACCGTACGGATCTCCGTGCCGGCACGTTCACAGGAGCTCAGCCCGTCAGTTCACCTGATGATGGCGACATGTATGATCGCCGAAATATTGTGCCCGTTGGACACTATAGACCGGCAGCATACCCGTGGATATTTTGATTATTAAATACGCCGGGAGAAACTCAAGAATCACAATAGTACCGGGTAGTTACAGTTAAACTGTCCCTATTTATCACTTAATAACAAGGAAACTAATTATACAATGAAGGCTTTCACGACCGGATGGTACTGTTGTTGATAATTCTTCCGGGTTATATGGCCGTGGTCCATGGAATTCTTCTATTCCTAACGTTTCGTCCAATACTACGTTGGACATCCTCAGAGGTATGGCTGGTCCTGCTGAGTCCTGCCGACTGACGAGTCGGGCGTCGGAGAGCGGCCTAAATACCGAGGAAAGTGGGCGTGGTCTAGCTTGCACATAGTAGCAGAGAGAAACCTAGTCGAAGATAAAATGTAACTATCGATAATAGTCCATCACAGATAAAAATCACTTATAGATTCTGTAATACCACTGTCCATATCTCGGTTAATTTCAAGGCCTCTTCTTTTCTATTAAAATTATCTTCATGTTTATAAATTTCAATAGCCTGCCTATACAGTCGTGGATAATAGTTCGCCGGCCGGTGTGGCCGTGCGGTTCTAGGCGCTACAGTCTAGAACCGCGCGACCGCTACGGTCGCCGGTTCGAATCCTGCCTCGAGCATGGATATGTTTGATGTCCTTATGTTAGTTAGGTTTAATTAGTTTTAAGTTATAGGTGACTGATGGCCTCAGATGTTAAATCGCATAGTGCTCAGAGCCATTTGAACCATTTGATAATAGTTCGTGGTAACACTTAAAACTGTAGTTTCGGAAAACTTAACTACATGGTCACCTGACTGAAATGCATGTTCCGCAACGCAATATAGACCTTGCCACAAGTACACGGAATTTTATATACACCGCTAGATGATAATGGTGGCCTTCTATCTTTCACAGAACGAAGTACTTGTCCTATTTTTCTGGTAGGTTTGAATACCGGTTTCACTTTATGTTCCAGCAAGATTTTGCGAATTCGATCTGCAACCTTACTAATGAAAGGTAAAGACACCGTGTTCTTCCATTGCTCTGTACCATCCTTGTCCTTTGGCCTGCTGTAATTAGGTCTTAAAACTCTATTAATTTCTTTGTTTGAGTACCCATTGTTTTCGAAGGCCTGTTTCAGATGATTCAGATCCGTATCCAGATGTTCCGGCGTACAAATCCGTTTTGCCCTGTCCACTAAACTTTTGATTACACCTCTTTTTTGTTGTGGGTGATGATTGGAGTTCTTATCTAAGTATCTATCAGTATGTGTGCTCTTCCGAAACACTTTATGGTTTAGACTGCCATCGGTCTGTCTCATGACTAACACATCGAGAAACAAAATAGCCTGGTCTTTTTCCACTTCAATGGTAAACTGAATTTTAGGGTTTATGCTATTAAGATAATCAAAAAATTCGTCTAAGGCTTTTTTCCGTGTGTCCAAACCACGAATGTGTCGTCTACATAACGATACCAACAACATGGTTCCTTATTTGCTTTATTCAACGCTAATTGTTCAAATTTCTCCATGTAAAAATTGGCAATCGCAGGGCTCAACGGGTTACCCATGGCAACACCATCCACTTGCTCATAAAACTCCTCATCCCACTGAAACTAGCTAGATCTGAGACAGTGTCTAAACAGAGCGGTCAAATCTTCAGGGAAAACTTCCGTTATGTAAACCATAACTTCATTGACTGACCAGAATGTCTTCAGGAGCCAAGGCTAGACCTTTAATTTTCTCAATAAGCCGGCAGCACTCAGCAGGACCAGCCATACCTCTGAATATGTCCAACGTATTATTGGACGAAACGTTATGAATAGAAGAATTCCATGAAACAGGGCCATATAACCCGGAAGAATTATCAACAACAAGGAAACTAATTACTGTGCGAGTACCAAACTTGGTAGCATTAATGTAAAGGAAGTCAACCAGGTAAATCATGTGAGACAGCTCTCCACTAACTCGTTGGGAAGATGGAAAAAGCACTTCACTTCCAAGAAATAGCCCTCTGCATCTTCCTGGATATCGAGGGGTCCTTCAGCAACACGACCTTCGATTCCATGGTAAGGGCAGCAGAGGTGCATGACCTGGGGACCACTACATGTAGGTGGACCAGGGCCATGTGTAGTTGAAGGAAGGTAGAGGCTACCATGATGAATGAAAAGATGGTAATTAAGACCACTAGAGGCTGCCCACAAGGACGAGTTTTGTCTCCTCTATTGTGGAATCTAGTGGTAAACGAACTCATTGAGAAACTAAATTCCAGAGAATGCTTCTGCCAAGGATTCGCAGATGACCTTGCCATAGTAATACTTGGCAAATTCACTGACACAGTGTAATGCCACTTCCTCGGACGCGAAATAAAAATCAAAAATTAACTCCCAATATCCCAAAGATTTTCCCCCAAGTCCCAAATTCCCAGGAAAGTGAATAAGCGAACGAAGTTCCATTTATCACTATTATTAGGACAATAACAAGTAATTAAATCAGGAATCTAAGACTTGACAATTTAGCAATCTACGAAAGAAAGATTTAATAAATCGCAAAATTAGCATAAATTAACATTCGCAAAGGAGAACCAACGATCCCAAAGAATACTCCGTGTGAGTACTCTTTCGGAATCGTCAGTAATGACTAAGTATAATTCAATACATTACCACTACGTTACGAGAGTTGGCCGAAGCAGGTCATATATTTGAATGCTCGTACATGTAGGCGCGCTTAGATTGTTTTTGAGATTGAATAATTGCGATCTATTATGACGCAGTAATACGATCTTCTGACTTCAAATATCACGGCATTAGAATTCGAACGGAGGACTTTTGCCTACTAGAATAAAGTGAACTTTTAACAAGACAATTGAACTAAACATTACTTAGACAGTGATTTAGGCAACGAACACTGATAGACAACTTTCATTCATAATAGCCAGTGGTTTATGGAACTTCAGGGATAGGTCCGAAGCATATAATTTAAATCCCCCCAACACCTGGGAAAGTTTTCTTCTCAAGGCTCGGTTGGGAAGTGACTGATATTGTGCAATAAAACACCCTCTCGTGCCAAGTCGTGCATTTGTGATTTAAAATTGTATCAAATTATTGACATGAAACTCCCGAGTAATAATTACGCGCAGCAATAATATTTGACTGTAGCGCTTGGCGCTTGTGTAGAATCTTTCACTCAAATAACAAGCCCACTGTTACGATTTCTTAGATACTTGAAATTACGACCAGCTTGTAGGGAATTTGTTGTGAATGTGTCTGTATTGGTTTTATCATTAATATTTCATCATTAATCAGTTAAACATCAATTACGAACGATTAATTACGATTCTTGGTGAAGTAAATATCTCACGCACGTCGACATTTCGGTAAGCACTGCTATTTTGTGTAACGTCGTCTTCGTAACTTGATAACGATCTCAACACTCTACCGACTGTCGCCGAGTTTTAGCCGAGGCCAAGTACAAATCAAACCAAATCATCAAGAAGAGCCGTTATAACAGTCAGGAATATGGCACAAGGAGGGTTGGACATTGTGCAAAAATGGTGCGTTAAACAGGATCTGAGAGTTCATCCTAAGAAGACTGTTGTGGTGGCATTTACGAAGAGACATATTCAGCACGCAAGTTGTAATCTAAAGCTCTTCGATGAAACTCTAACTGTGAAGGGGTTAGTGAAATATCTAGGGGTAACCTTGGATGAGAAGCTGACTTGGACCCTTCATATTAAGAGCATCTGCTCCAAGGCAAAAAGTACTTTAGTGAGTACTAGGAGGGCTTGTGGCAAAAATCGGGGCCTAAGAGCCAGTGGTATGCACTGGATATACACCACAGTGGTTAGACCTACAGCCGGTTGCTGCTAAGGAGCTTGCTAAGGTGCAGCGATTGGCCTGCTTAGTCATAACGGGCGGAATTAGCAGCACACCAACCGCTGGAATGGAAGCCATGCTAGATATGCCTCCACTTCACCTGGGTCAAGATGGAGGCAGAAGCTGGGGCACACAAACTTAAAACTGGCCAAAACTGGGTCTCATTCGGATATCCAAAATCACACACTAATATACTGAGTGAGGCAAATATAGGTATCGCTGGGGAAATGCCTGCCGACTGTATAATAACTCCCAACTGCTTCGACAAGCCTTACAACATAATAATGGGAAATAAGGAGCAGTGGGAGAAAACAGTTCGACACCATACGGGGGACATCGTTTGGTTCACCGGTGGGTGAGCAAGGCGTTGGGGCAGGGTTGTACGGGGTTCAGCCAAGACCGGAGAGCATCATCTCTCTTGGGAAACTGGCCTCTGTATTCCAAGCTGAAATTACTGCAATCAGGGCATGTGTGGAGAAGAATATGCATAGCTGCAACAACGACCGTAGCATCTACATCTATTCAGACATCCAGGCAGCCCTGAAATCATTGGTAGCTCCTGCAACAAGATCTAAGATTGTTGCAGATTGCCACAGTAAGGTAATGATGCCCAAGCCATGTTTTAAAAGAAGCTCTGTAATCCTGGGATTGAACAGGAAAGAGATCACACTCATGACTGGACACACAATGGGTATAACGGAAAAGGACCCTAAATGTAGGGTCTGTGATGAGGGTGAAGAAACTACGTCACACCTAATCTTCCAATGCAAGGCATTGGAGTGTAAAAGATACAGAATCTTTGGGACAGCTAGGCCTGAAGAAATTGTGTCTAACAAAAAAACTGGTAGAGGGACTCCTTGCACTATTTAAGGGCACTCGTTGGCTTTACTAGATATACAGGGAGCGATACCGCACAATAAACCTGTTTTAGCTCCTCTGTTAAAATCAATCATCAATCAATCAATCAATCAATCAATCAATGTCAAGGACATGCGGAAGAGAAATAGAGCAGAATCAATTCAACTGAAACATTTTTAATGTGCTGCTACGGTACATCATACCATTACATACCGGTATCATCACTGCTACAAAAGGGGCTCAAAACGTGTACATCAGTGTTCAGAGGAGTCTGGTGGCGCAAAACTGCATTCTGCACAGCAGAACGAGCATGTCGGTAAGCATGCTGCCCACCTCTCTTGATATGCTGCACTTCAGATCAGAGCATGTGTGAACATTCCCGTGGTAAAATCCTGTCCTTCAGGTAGCCCCATAAGGAGATAGATCAGGTGTTCGTACCGGCCAAGCATCTGGAAACGATCGGCTGATAATTCGATCTTTTCCAAATGTGTTTCGGAGAAACAGGTGAACTTCACGAGCGATGTTCGGTGGGGCCCCATCTTGCGTGAAGGCTAGTAAAATCAATGAGTCTCTCTTCTGTACGGCGGTTAGATGGCGAAGCATATCGCAGTATCGCTAGCCAGTCACAGTGTACATCTTTGGTTCTTGAGCGCTAACATGTTCAATAAAGAATGGGCTAGTCATGAACGTAGCCGTGACGCCATACCATTCGGTGACGCGTTAGCTATACACAGGAACTTTATGCACAGGGACTGGAGGTGAAGATCCCTAAACTCGGTAGTTCTGTGTGTTCAACTCACCCATCAGAGGAAAATGAGCTTCGTCTGTCCATAGCATCGTCCAGGGCCAGTCGTCAACTGCAATCCTTGCGAGAAAGTGTAGAGCGAAGACAACAAGTCGTTTTGCGTCCTGTGGTACAAGCTGCTGTACGATATGCATCTTGTACGGATACCATTTAAGAATGGTTCGAAGCACCATCCGTACAGTGGACCATGAGATGGTCCACTGTCTTGACACGGCACACGCACTGCCTCACGATCGGGAATTCCGCCCAGCGTTGTCTGTCATAGCAACAGCCATTTCATCAACGACCTGTGGTGCAACCGGTCGGCGGCCTCTTCCCGGAGCGACGCCCAGGTTTCCCGTTGATTCAAACCTCATCACGCTCCGCCCAGCATGTGGAGAAAGAGGACCCTTCCGTAATCATTTCAGCCGGCGATATTCTCGAAATGCAGCTCCAGCATTACTGTTGTTTTGATAGTAGAGCTTCACTAGTAACTTCCTCCTCCTTTTGCCCAAGCTCATGTTGACATGTCAACAAGTGCACTGCGACTGGACTGGTGTGTGAGACTATGAATCACGATGACTGATCACGGCACCTGATGGCCATGGTTAGAACTGGACGGTGGCGCTGTGCAGCATGGAAATCATGCACCTTACGTTCTGCACATCAATGCTGCCAAGTTTCCTAATCGTACAGTAATTAGTTTCCGTGTAATGACGTGTTACATAGGGGAAGTTTAATTACAACCACCCAGTACTGTATGTATAACATTAGACAAGTTGTGCTCATGAACAAATTGGATTTTTATCGCCGTTAAGACACGAATGGTGATTTTATGATTTGATTTCACCTGCGACTCACAAGGGAAGTGGTCGAATAGGCTTTTCGAAAACACCTTCACGATGCTTCCATTCATCACAGCTTGCGGTCATACATCCTGTTGGGAGCTCGTTTGCGACTAATCGTCGTAAAAAAAATCTCGATATCTACTACAGGTTTGAAAATAACGCTGTTTTTTCCTAACGACACCGTAGCTATCAGTTACGTTCTTCAGGTGCTACGCAGATGGTTGTGGGTGCCATCTTTTTTTTTTTTTTTTTTTTTTTTTTTGGTCGTCAGTCTACTGACTGGTTTGATGCGGCCCGCCAAGAATTCCTTTCTGTGCTAACCTCTTCATCTCAGAGTAGCACTTGCAACACACGTCCTCAATTATTTCCTTGACGTATTCCAATCTCTGTCTTCCTCTACAGTCTTTGCTCTCTAGAGCTCCCTCTAGTACCACGGAAGTCATTCCCTCATGTCTTAGCAGATGTCCTATCAGCCTGTCCCTTCTCCTTATCAGTGTTTTCCACATATTCCTTTCCTCTCCGATTCTGCGTAGAACCTCCTCATTCCTTACCTTATCAGTCCACCTAATTTTCAACATTCGTCTATAGCACCACATCTCAAATGCTTCGATTCTCTTCTGTTCCGGTTTCCCCACAGTCCATGTTTCACTACCATACAATGCTGTACTCCAGACGTACATCCTCAGAAATTTCTTCCTCAAATTAAGGTCGGTATTTGATATTAGTAGACTTCTCTTGGCCAGAAATGCCTTTTTTGCCATAGCGAGTCTGCTTTTGATGCCCTCCTTGCTCCGTCCGTCATTGGCTATTTTACTGCCTAGGTAGCAGGATTCCTTAACTTCATTGACTTCGTGACCATCAATCCTGATGTTAAGTTTCTCGCTGTTCTCCTTTCTACTACTTCTCATTACCTTCGTCTTTCTCCGATTTACTCTCAAACCACACTGTGTACTCATTAGACTGTTCATTCCGTTCAGCAGATCATTTAATTCTTCTTCACTTTCACTCAGGATAGCAATGTCATCAGCGAATCGTATCATGGATACCCTTTCACCTTGTATTTTAATTCCACTGCTGAACCTTTCTTTTATTTCCATCATTGCTTCCTCGATGTACAGATTGAAGAGTAGGGGCGAAAGGCTACAGCCTTGTCTTACACCCTTCTTAATACGAGCACTTCGTTCTTGATCGTCCACTCTTATTATTCCCTCTTGGTTGTTGTACATATTGTATATGACCCGTCTCTCGCTATAGCTTACCCCTATTTTTTTCAGAATCTCGAACAGCTTGCACCATTTTATATTGTCGAACGCTTTTTCCAAGTCGACTAATCCTGTGAAAGTGTCTTGATTTTTCTTTAGCCTTGCTTCCATTATTAGCCGTAACGTCAGAATTGCCTCTCTCGTCTCTTTACTTTTCCTAAAGCCAAACTGATCGTTACCTAGCGCATTCTCAATTTTCTTTTCCATTCTGCTGTATATTATTCTTGTAAGCATCTTCGATGCGTGAGCTGTTAAGCTGATTGTGCGATAATTCTCGCACTTGTCAGCTCTTGCCGTCTTCGGAATTGTGTGGATGATGCATTTCCGAAAGTCAGATGGTATGTCGCCAGACTCATCTATTGTACACACCAACGTGAATAGTCATTTTGTTGCCACTTCCCCCAATGATTTTAGAAATTCTGATGGAATGTTATCTATCCCTTGTGCCTTATTTGACCGTAAGTCCTTCAAAGCTCTTTTAAATTCCGATTCTAATACTGGATCCCCTATCTCTTCTAAATCGACTCCTGTTTCTTCTTCTATCACATCAGACAAATCTTCACCCTCATAGAGGCCCTTCAATATATTCTTTCCACCTATCTGCTCTCTCCTCTGCATTTAACAGTGGAATTCCCGTTGCACTTTTAATGTTACCACCGTTGCTTCTAATGTCACCAAAGGTTGTTTTGACTTTCCTGTATGCTGAGTCTGTCCTTCCGACAATCATATCTTTTTCGATGTCTTCACATTTTTCCTGCAGCCATTTCGTCTTAGCTTCCCTGCACTTCCTATTTATTTCATTCCTCAGCGACTTATATTTCTGTATTCCTGATTTTCCCGGAACATGTTTGTACTTTCTCCTTTTATCAATCAACTGAAGTATTTCTTCTGTTACCCATTGTTTCTTCGCAGCTACCTTCTTTGTACCTATGTTTTCCTTCCAAACTTCTTTGATGGCCCTTTTTAGAGATGTCCATTCCTCTTCAACTGTACTGCCTACTGCGCTATTCCTTATTGCTGTATCTATAGCGATAGAGAACTTCAAACGTATCTCGTCATTCTTTAGTACTTCCATATCCCACTTCGTCGCGTATTGCTTCTTCTTGACTAATGTCTTGAACTTCAGTCTACTCTTCATCACTACTATATTGTGATCTGAGTCTATATCTGCTCCTGGGTACGCCTTACAATCCAGTATCTGATTTCGGAATCTCTGTCTGACCATGATGTAATCTAATTGAAATCTTCCCGTATCTCCCGGCCTTTTCCAAGTATACCTCCTCCTCTTGTGATTCTTGAACAGAGTATTCGCTGTTACTAGCTGAAACTTGTTACAGAACTCAATTAGTCTTTCTCCTCTTTATTTCTTGTCCCAAGCCCATATTCTCCTGTAACCTTTTCTTCTACTCCTTCCCCTACAGCTGCATTCCAGTCGCCCATGACTATTAGATTTTCGTCCCCCTTTACATACAGCAGTACCCTTTCAATATCCCCATACACTTTCTCTATCTGTTCATCTTCAGCTTGCGACGTCGGCATGTATACCTGAACTATCGTTGTCGGTGTTGGTCTGCTGTCGATTCTGATTAGAATAACCCGGTCACTGAACTGTTCACAGTAACACACCCTCTGCCCTTCCTTCCTATTCATAACGAATCCTACACCTGTTATACCATTTTCTGCTGCTGTTGATATTACCCGATACTCATCTGACCAGAAATCCTTGTCTTCCTTCCACTTCACTTCACTGAGCCCTACTATATCTAGATTGAGCCTTTGCATTTACTTTTCAGATTTTCTAGTTTCCCTACCACGTTCAAGCTTCTGACATTCCACGCCCCGACTCGTAGAACGTTATCCTTTCGTTGATTATTCAATCTTTTTCTCATGGTAACCTTCCCCTTGGCAATCCCCTCCCGGAGATCCGAATGGGGGACTATTCCGGAATCTTTTGCCAATGGAGAGATCATCATGACATTTCTTCAATTACAGGCCACATGCCCTGTGGATACACGTTACGTGTCTTTAATGCAGTGGTTTCCACTGCCTTCTGCATCCTCATGTCGTTGATCATTGCTGATTCTTCCGCCTTTAGGGGCAATTTCCCACCCCTAGGACAAGATAGTGCCCTGAACATCTATCCGCTCCTCCGCCCTCTTTGACAAGGCCGTTGGCAGAATGAGGCTGACTTCTTATGCCGGAAGTCTTCGGCCGCCAATGCTGATTATTTATCAAAATTTAGGCAGTGGCGGGGATCGAAACCGGGACCGAAGACGTTTTTGATTATGAATCAAAGACGCTACCCCTAGACCACGGGTACCTTTTGGGTGCCATCTACATTTTTCAATTTTTTTCGAAACGACTTTGATTGTAATTTTAGTCCAATTAATTCGTTTACACAAATGATTTTGCTCGTAATTTTTTTGCCGCGTCGTTTTAATTAATTTTTTATTTGTTGTCATTATTTCTCCCTTTTATTTTTTCTTCATTTTTTATGTTTGCCAATGTGCTTTTAACTAATTCTGTGTATTTCCTGGAATTTTATTTTCTTTCTTTCTATCACTTCATATTGTCTTCCATGGTCTTGCAATTCTTACTTACATTAATGATTTTGCTCAAATTTCGTTTCATTTAAAATCGTATATTTCTTTCATATCTTCATTTGCATTATTACAACACTAAAACGTATTTTATGATTACTGTTGTCAATAAGACACTGTAAGATACTTTTTCTCAGAGCAATTATGGCGGAATCTAGGATGCTGTTTGACCACTCCATTGGGCGACTTGCCGCTATCCAATCATTGTCTGTCTGTCCATCATCCGCTGTGCTTCTCTGCGTTTTCAACGTGCGCTAATTCTTTTCGTTTTTAGTTCCTGGATCAGGATTCCCGCTCTCAAAAGGCACATTAGTCACTTCCATCATCTCCGAAATGCGCATCATTATCTCGGAATCCTCCAGTTAACTCATATCATACGAATAGAGTTAACAAAGTTACTTTTGCCCTACCTTTCTGTGTTCCACGGTCTGTATCGTTGTGGCCCACTCACCGTTTCAGGTAAATTAAGCAATGCTCATTGCGTTAAATTTTTTTATTGGCTGTGATAGGTGACGGTCTACTTGAATATAGCTGGTCCTGGATTCTGAAATCGCCATATCGAACGCTCCGAAGCTGTCGAGGTTCATTACTTCAACTCATAATGTTGTTCCTATACACTGCTTACTGTTTGCTATGAATCGGTGTTACTGGGCCGTCCCGACGTTTACGAAGTAGGTCGCAAAGTTGATCATCCATGGTGAATTACCTGAAACAACAGGAAACAGAAATTAGGTATACAGCAGGTGGTAACGGTAATTTTTTTAACTGTAAAGTTTTTCATCCTAGAACTAATGTTCTTAAGAAAAAAAGAACGTACTAGGAAAGAGCTTGTGAAAAGACAAATAGTACAGTAGATCATACGGAAATAAAGGATCTGGACAAAGTACTAACAAGACAATGCTTATTAAAACTACTTTAAAAGAAATGGCGAAAAAATCAAGTAGGAGATTGAAGAAAAATACAAGATGACTAAAAAATCATAATACACAAGGGTTATTTAATTCCGATAACCAAGTTAATGGAGAAAGAAAGAATATGGATCCACCGTTTTGTAAAGATGTATGTAACAGGAAATTAAATGAATTTAATAAATAGTAGATTGCTCGTTACGTTTAGGTTGACTGTTGCACGTCCACACCTAGTATATTGCAAACGCCATCGATGAAGAATGTAAATGTCATTCATCACAATCGATGTTTATCGAAAGGCTGTAACTATGTCATTAGTGATCTAAATAGTAAATCACTGTGTCAGATACGTTTTTCCACGCATAGCACGAAACATTTCAGACATTTATTCCTATTTTCGAGCGCTGCTATTTATAGACGTATTGTAAATGATGCCAGTGTGTATGGTGTTCTGCTTCTCTCTCCTACACTCGTCTTTCTGTGATTTTACTGACATCAGATATTCTAGTAATTCTCGTGTATCTGTAAGGACCAATCAAATGAAAACGAGACAGAGGTAAAAAAGAAAGTAAATTGTTTATTATTTCAAAGAAGATTTTAATAAACTTATCCCATTGTGAGACAATGCGGTCAGTGCTTTCAGGGAAAAATGTTTGCTGTTGCCTACGGTACCATGAATGTATCGAGACGTGAACCTCTTCTTCCGAAGCGAAACGGCGGCTACGGATGTCTTTCTTCAGGGCTACAGAAATACGCAAATCACATGGAGGTATATCGAGATTGAATGGAATTTGTGTAACGGCTTCCAGCGAAACTCCTGCAGCTCAATCCAAACAACCTTTCCAACACGTGGGCAGGCGTTATCATGCGACAGAATGGTGCCGTCCGTCAACATTGCTAGGCCTTTGAACTTCATAGCGCGCTTCAATTTTTCAGTGTCGACATACGGTTGTGCATTAATTGTGGCGCCGTGTTCCAGAAAGTCACTGAGCACTGGGCTCTTACAACCAAAGAAAGAATTTATGACTTTCCTGGAGCTGACGTACCTGCTTCAACTATGTTGCAAAAATTTCACAGGGGAGCTCTTACGCATCATCCGTACGGTAGCGATCTCTCCCCATGCGATTTTGGTATTGATGGAGCTCTGAAGAAAGACATTCGTGGTCGTTGATTTGTCTCTGATGAATAGGTGCACGCATGCGTAGAACCACGGTTCCGTAGGCAAGAGTAAACATTTTGCCATGAAGGCACTGACCGTCTTGTCTCGCAGTGGAACAAATGTGTTAACTGTTATGGTGATTACTTCTGAAATAATAAACAGTTAACTAATTTTTTTCCATCTGTCGCGTTTTCATTACACTGCCCCTAATACTTTCTGGTATTGTGACTCCTTCAAAGCGGAGTGAGTCACACACACACTGTGACACACAGAATGGAAAGCATAACCGTTAACTTAGATAGTGGTAAATTAAAAGGGCCAAAGTATATAAACAATTTTAAACAAACAAATTTTATGACAACGCGGTCCAGTAAGTGGTGAGAAATACAAATGCAATACAGGTAACGAGTAAGACCTTCACGTATAGTTCGGTAGCGATAATAGTAATTACTTAAGGCCAGGTACTTGATCCTTGAGTATATACTCTAACGGTAACCCAGAAAATAACAACAAAGCTCGACAAACTTGTACCTTAGAATGTCTAACTTAAACAAGTGAGGTGGGGCACCAAACATTTAAGAACTATTTGTGCCAAATGACGGGAGTGATGACAATTTTTCTGATTTGCAGTTTTGACTTGATCTGTCAAGCACAAAGCACCAGAAAATACGTGCAACACGAGATTAAAATGAAAAGATCCTTATACAGATTATGCGGATGTATTTGTTACTCATAGTTCCTGAGGTTACGCATCTGCACAATTTACAGTTGAATCACCATTAGAAAAAGTGGTTAAAGGTATCAAAATTAACCAAATTCAGAATGGTTCAAATAGTTCAAATGGTTCTGAGTACAACAGCTGCTCTGAATATAAAAATAAAGCAGGAAAGGGAAAGCTACGTCCTACGCTCAAATGCGATTAGCATCCGTGCGTTAGATGCTACTGACAAACATAAAACCTAACTATGCACGACACGTGAAGAAGCTGACGTGGCGCCTAGAATAGGGAATGATTGCCGCGTAGAAGGGTACAGTCAACGGACATTACAATATAAATACGTCCTACGTGCAAATGACGCGATTACCAGCTTGGCGGCGCCCCTCAAGTAGGAAATGACGGCCACCCACTAGGGTACTACTGACAGACATTAAACAGGAGAACAACACAGTAAAAGAAACAAGGACACGTGCTGCACACCAAAAAAACAGACTTACCTTCCTACAGTATAACGATCGCGGACATTCTGCAGTTTACAGGAGATTTAAACATAAAAATTAAATACAAGTTGCTGTCGGATGGACAAGTGACACAATTCAGCATCAAAAAACATCGGACGTCATATATATTGATCAGCCAGGACATTATGACCGCCCACCTACTTTCGACATAAACCCGACCAGGCGATAGCAGCGTCGCATGGCGAGGAATGACTGTCAGCCAGACATGCGCACGATGTATGTAGTATCAGCGTGCTTGTTGTCGATGTGCGCTATGGGGAAGGCGCGCAATCGGTCTGAGTTTGACTGAGGGCTCGGCTTGAGCATTTCAGAAACTGCACCAGTTATCGGGTGTCCGAGGAGTGCAATGTTGAGTGTCTTCAACACGTAGCGAAACCAAGGTGAAACCATGTCCATACGTCGTAGGCGGCCACCGCTTATTACAGATGTCGGACGTCGTAACTTCCTCAAACTGAAAAGTCCCCTTTGAAAAATTAAGAATGACAGTGCTAGAAAAACTCTTACGTTATTTGATTTTCAAGCAGCTGAGCAAAACTCAACGTAATCAAACCGTTTTCCCTTTACTTATTCTGATCATCACTAAACTGACATACAATATTTTTAGCGTAATGCAATCTGACTTTCAATAATCCCTACAAAAGAATGGCCATGACTAACAATAACCTATACCTTTCGTGAATCACTTACCTCACAAAAATCTTCGTTACTCGAACTAATGCAATACAGCGAGCGCCAATACTGCCAGCTAAATAAAAGATTCTAACTACTGAAGGCACTAACTACTGATAGGCATAGTTAGCAAATGAAATATTTTGGTTGAGAACAAACAATGTATTTACCTTAATAATGTTCAAAAGTCATCATATACGTATATCATGACAAGCATCTTTACAAATTTCCTTTTTCTGGCGGACACACGTCCAGATCGTCCGCTTATAGTAACCTTTCAAAACTCTGGCATCTCTCTCTCCACATCCACCACCGCTGGCGGCTCACCTCCAACTGCACAACGCTGCGCGCTGTTCACATCCAACTGCCCAACACTGCAATAGTGAATATTCCAACAATGAGTCCAACCAGCCACAGACTGCACACAGCGCAGTCACCGATTGTCATACAGAGCACTACGTGGCGTTACCAACATAAAACCCTAAACAGCTTACTTACAAAACCAATGAAACAGGACAGGCAGCGAACTGTGGAGGAACTAACATCAGACTTTAAGGCTGTGCAGAGTACAAGTGTGTCTGAACACACAGAGCACCGAATATACCTAACGACGGGCCGCCGCAGCCGACAACCTATGCGTGTGCCAATGTTAACTACACGACATCGGAAACTATGACCGAAATGGGCACGTGACCATCGGCACTGGACGTTTGCGCAGTGGCAGAGCGTTGAATGTACTGATGAATCCCCATAACTTCTTCATCATGCCGACAAGAGGGTGCGAATCCGTTGCAGGGGAACAGCTCCTTTACATGTACACTGTGGGACGGAGACAAGCTGGCGGCGACTCCATTACGCTCTAGGGAATATTCACGTTGACATCCGTGGATCCAGTTGAGCTCGTGCAAGACACCATTGAGATCCCATGCTATACCCGTAGGACAGGACAGATAGTTTAATTTGTGGAAAGGGGCAAAATGAGTGGCTGTCAGTTGCACTCTAACATACTACTTTATTCATTTGACAAACATTACAAGAGTAAAGAGGACATTAAAAAAAATTGTTCCTATGGCTCTGATCACTATGGGGCTTAACATCGGAGGTCATCAGTCCCCTAGAACCTAACTAAACTAAGGACATCACACACATCCATGCCCGAGGCAGGATTCGAACATGCGACCGTAACGGTCGCGCGGTTCCAGACTGTAGCGCCTAGAACCGCTCGGCCACTCCGGCCGGCAAAGAGAGCATTAAAATAAGAGCAAGCAAAACATTAATTTTAGAACTTAATTCCCGGCTAAATGCGCCATTCAATCCCACGCCTCAAGGGCAAAACAACTTTAATTTAAAACTGGCTGAAGGCCAATCACTTAAGACTCAAAAACAAGTATTTGAATATTAAAAGGCAAAAGGCCTCATTTTAAAACATTTCTCTAAATTACGATGAAGGCCCAAACAATCTCATGCCTTAAGGGCAAAAGAACTTTAATTTAAAATTGGCTAGAAGCCATACAAAAACAAACAACAAGGACAAATAAGAAAAGGCAGCACATCAAATGACGCTCAGAAGTTTCCAAGGGTCGGCCTGGAATTCAAACACTTAGGTGAGACAGGCAGTCCGCCCAACAATTCTCAATCAGACGGCAACCCAACCGACAGACAGTCAATGGACCAAGCGACAAGATAACTTCTGCTCCATCCGACCACAACAGGGAGTTCAATGGAACAACGCAGAAGGTATCGGCACCCACAACGAATTACAAAAAAAAATGGTTCAAATGGCTCTGAGCACTATGGGACTCAACTGCTGAGGTCATTAGTCCCCTAGAACTTAGAACTAGTTAAACCTGACTAACCTAAGGACATCACAAACATCCATGCCCGAGGCAGGATTCGAACCTGCGACCGTAGCGGTCTTGCGGTTCCAGACTGCAGCGCCTTTAACCGCACGGCCACTTCGGCCGGCAACGAATTACAAATTCAGCTGTCAAACTACACGCCGTCCTGGACAGCCACCAATGAAGAGGAAAATACTCTGCCTGAATTTACATCAATGGCCACGGCAGGTAACCGGAACGTTACTGGTCACAAGGCGGAATATTCCACTGGTGCACCTCAATTAAAAAATAATCAAGTTAAGTTAAACTCCACAGGAGGGCAGCTAGAATTTCACCGACGTGAAAACACATGTTGTTGCTCATGGGAATGTCCCAAAGGCCCACAACGAAATTCAAACGACACAATTTGAACAGTTGGGGCTGGTTGGTAGACTAAGTAAAGATTCAACTTTCGTGTCGGGGATCGGTGAGCCACGGACCTCGTAGCAATAGGAACAGCCCCTCACACTCCAACCGCTCGTGGACGTCGCCAGCGGTCCCGGCCAGACAGGCAGCACGGAGCCTTCCTCGCTGCTCCACGCCAACTGACCGACTGCCCGCACACGGCACAGCCGGAAACTATAAGAGCGAGGCCAAAGGTAGTACAAGAGAGCGAATATCGATACACACTGCTGCTGCGACTCGTGGGGAGTGAGGATAACAGCATAACCGCAATAACCGCAGGAGACTAATCACAGAATAGCAACTAAGGTTTAATGCAAAGCATAACACGAGGCAGCCACGGCTCAACCATGAAGTATCATACACTTGTTGCAGACCACGTACACCCCTTCGTGTTTTCCGACAGCAGTGGCATTTTTCAACATGATAGAGCACCAAGTCACAAGGCCAGGAGTGTGATGGAGTGATTCAAGGAACACAGTGACGAGCTCCAGTTGATGTGCTGGTCCCCCAACTCACCAGATCTGAACCCAATCTAACACATCTGGGATGTGATTAAACTTGGCGTCACAGCTCATCATCCCCCTCCCAGGAATTTATGGGAATTAGGTTCACTTGCGTGTGCAGATGTGGTGCCAATTCCCTCCAGGGACGAACCAAGACCTCAATGCTTCCATGCTACAACGCGTTGCCGCTGTTACCTGTACCAACGGTGGACACACCGGCTTTTAGGTAAGCTGTCATAATGCTCTGGCTGATCAGTGTAAATGACGATAGCTGATCACTCGGTGCACTTAACCCGACATTTAAATTCTTGCACATACAATGACTCTGGAACAATGGTTCCAGAAAGAACAGCAGAAGAACATTTAACAACTTAAGCGGCCACACACTACAGCCAGACGGTAAAAGGCACATGTAACCAAGGAGATGGAAAGCAAGAAACTTTGAGCAACGGGCAGAAACCTTCAGATAACACGGAAGGCCGACGCTCACCATTAACATTTGCGCCCTTTTGAGAAAATGACAGAATGTTGCGGTTAGCGCCACAAAAAATGTAAGGTGCTAGGCTGTTCGCATCCAGTTCACTAACCGGCAGCAATGAACACGAGACAAGCACGCCACTTCCTCTGTACTCAGCGGTGCACAGCCAGGAATAACATGCCGCGGTGAACGTGATTCATCAGCGGCACCAAGCACCTCCAGTCAGTCAATTCTGCTGCCTGCTCAAATCAGCCAGCGCACAGCCTTAAACAAGAGTGCGACCATTCACCGGCCCGCCACATCGCGGGTCTGCGTTGTTTCCTAGGCAGCGACTGGAAACTGGCGCGTCCACGGCTCATATTCTGCTTGACACAGTCGTGGTATAAAAAAAGCATTGGTTTAGTACTTAAATCATTAAAGGAAATTCTCATACGGAGTTGTTCTTTGTTTCAAACAACTCTTAGGAGATCAACAGTTACCTTATGACGCCGTTATGACGCCAGCAGTCTTCTAGTGTGCATCCGAGACCTCGTTACGTCCACAGTCCATAATTCACTTCCACATAATGCCGTGGTCCAAAGGTACATTACCAGACATTTCTTCCTCAAGGTAAGACCGATGTTTAATACTATCAACTTCTATAGCCTGTACTAGTCTGCTTTTTATATCCACCTCAGTTCGTTTCACTGTGTTATTTTGCTTCCATGGTAGGGAAATTCTTTCATTTCGTTTTCTCCTCCTCTCCCCAGTTTTGAGGATGACTGTATAGCTAATATTTCTGTTTTATTGTATTGTATGTTAACCGGGCACATAGAAACGACGGAGAGGCTCCATCCCCGCCGCAGCCGCAGTGGTCCACAACTCCACGACGACTACCGCAGTCCACTTCACCCCTCCTCCGCCCCACACCAAACTAGGGTTATGGTACGGCTCGGCCCCCGGGGGACACCCCCCCCTTCCCCCCGGGGAACGTCTCACACCAGATGAGTGTAATCCCTATATTTGTGGTGGTAGTGTAATGGTGGTGTTGAGTAGTGGTTAGGGACCCTGACTTGTGAAAAAGGATGTTGGAAACCAAGAATCGTACTTTAAGAGTTATGAAATGTGTGTAAATGCGTGAATGTACCAGAATGCCAACGAAAATTTTTTGGACGCTGTTATATTTACAGGATTTTGTTTCTACACATTTGTCATGCAAATTCTCAACCTGTGAAATTTTTTTATATGAGACTGCCACTGTAGCAGAAACTGTTGTCGTAAATATTTCGGTAAGAAAGGTAAGTGACCTTGACGTAATGCGTTTTGGGCGCCCAGCTGAGAGATAGTTGTCTGACAAAAGAAAGCCATTAGGTGGAGAAAAAAAGAGGCCATTATCCTCGCTATTGGCATTTCTTTGTAGAAAGCATCGCAAATATGACATGCTCAAACTTGAAAACATATGATTACACTGTGGAGCTATTAATTTATGCTATTTACTAAAATGCCTAATGAACTGATGAGAAACATTTTACATCTATTGTTTTTCTAGTTGAGAGATTGCTCATTTTGTTTAATATCCGGTTTCCAGCTGTGTTGCAGCATTGGCTTTATAAAATAAAATTAACACTTTCTGCCAACAGACCTATTAAATAATAATTTTATGATCCATATTCTTCGAAAAAGGAGCACTTGGAATGGAAAGAACAATAAGAAGGGATTAATAACAGTAACTGCATACATAATTTTCTTTTCAACTACTTGGTAATTTTTTTGGTAGAGTAAGTTATCGTGATGCATCACTCTAGTTTTAAGATGTGACATAGGTATTAAACATGGCCATTTTTACTGTAATATTTTTTCTGCTTGAGCTTTGTCATGTTTAGATATAAGTTATTGCATTTGCTGCTGCTGTTTGCCAGGCATAGTGCTACTAAATTTCTCTTTGTATTACTCTGTTAAGCCAGTTTTACTACTAATTTATTTTTCTTGTTGCTGCACATTGGCTCATACTAGTTGTAATGTTACATTTTCTTGGTAATTTAGATTTACTGTAGCTTGCTTTGCCAATTTCCATTTTTTTGTCATTGCTGTTTGTGTTAATTGTTTTGTGCTGCTGCATTGCCTCATCCCTTAGTTTAGCATCTGAGCTCAGTAGATTTAAGTTAGCTTAAGATGGGGTAGGCTATATAAGAGAACAAGTTGTGATGAATTGGAAGAAATGCATTTAGAAGCTATAAGAAAATGATTTGGCCAAAAAAGTATTTTGAAAGAGGATATGGACAAAAAAGTAGGGTTTAGTGACAACAGGTTTAGGTAGGATTTTCTTGGAAATAAATGATGAGGTAAGATAATGGAAAATAAATGAGGTAAGAAATATGTGAGCATATAAATACAGAAAGCATGCTTGGATAGGATTTTTTTGGTGGAAACAAATGTTGAAATAAGACGAAAGATCTATGGAATGAAGTTTTGGGTTGGACTGCAGTACCAAATGTCACACTGAAAACAAACCCTGTCCTGTACCTTTGTGTTATTATGCTATGTGAATTTGTGTTTTTCCTGTCTTTTTGTGTTTAGCTAATAAGATTTACGCTGCAGAATTTTTCTGATGTTTAGACATTATTTATTCTGTTTTGTTTTAATGCTCATGTGTGAAGTTGATGTTTCAAAAGTTAATCTGATCTTTTCTGTATGTACTTATGTGCCGGCCGAAGTGGCCGTGTGGTTAAAGGCGCTGCAGTCTGGAACCGCAAGACTGCTACGGTCGCAGGTTCGAATCCTGCCTCGGGCATGGATGTTTGTGATGTCCTTAGGTTAGTTAGATTTAACTAGTTCTAAGTTCTAGGGGACTAATGACCTCAGCAGTTGAGTCCCATAGTGCTCAGAGCCATTTGAACCATTTTGTACTTATGTCATAATTCTTGTAACACTGATGTATATGTTTATTTCTATTCTTTTGTAAAGCCTGTTTTACTACAAATGTTATCTGTACAGTTATGTTCTTTAATGATGTATTTTGTACCTTTGTTATTGTATTCTTATATTATAAAAATGTAATTGACACCAGTTCATCAAATTAAGTAACTTGCAAGTTACATTTCACTGCAACCGCTCGGCTAACCCGGCCGGCTTAATATTTCTGTTACTCCTCATTACTAAAATCTTTCCTCAGTTTACTCCGAATACACATTATGAGTGCAAGATAGCTTCTGAACATGTGAACCAAAAATAATCTCCCCAGTGCTGATGCCTGTAAGAAATCACAAAGGAAAGGGGAAAACCAAAGACTTTGGATCATACAATGTTGGCTTCCACAGCCGGTACTGACTTCACTTAAAACTTCCGGACGGATTGGCCATGGTCGATGCATAACACTTTTCTCTAAGGTTCCATGTCTGACTGCGGGAGACATTGTCATCGGTACAGCAGCTTTCCTCTGACGATGGTTCCCCGCAGTCGGAGATGAAACGTTAGGAGGATGAAACTTCCTGACAGATTAAAACTGGGTGCCGGACCGAGACTCGAACTCGGGACCTTTGCCTTTCGCGGGCAAGTGCTCTACCATCTGAGCTACCCAAGCACGACTCACGACCTGTACTCACAGCTCCAATTTTGTCAGTACCTCGTCTCCTACCTTCCAAACTTCACAGAAGCTCTGCGAACCTTGCAGAACTAGCACTCCTGGAAGAAAGGATATTGTGGAGACAGCCTAGGGCATCCAGAATGAGATTTTCACTCTGCAGCGGAGTGTGCGCTGATATGAAACTTCCTGGCAGATTAAAACTTTGTGCCCGACCGAGACTTGAACTCAGGACCTTTGCCTTTCGCGGGCAAGTGCTCTTCCAACTTTTTTTTTTTTTTAAGAAAACAAATAAAAACCTCTTGTTGGGTATGAAAATAAAAGACGACGTTCTTCATAAATAACACAATATCCTGTGAAAACGTAAAACATAAAAGGTAGCTATATTTCCGCAACGGCCTTCTTTTGTATTTGTATGTTTTTTGTTAACATAAATGAGTATACAATCTTCTCACCATAGGCAGCATTTTTTTTTTTGGGAGCACAAGAGAAAGAAAACAAATAGGGTGCAGATAGAGAGCTATGTGTGAAAAGGATAAACATGTGTAAGGAGAAAAAAAATCTTAGAAGAGGAGGAGAAAAGAGAACTGAAATAAAATAGGAATACTTTCCGCGCCATGCTCCACTTTGGCGCGCCAGCAGAACAAAATGCATTCTATCATTGACCATTGAAGGGGAACGTGGGATTGTCCAGCTTTGGCTGGCACGGTTCGTTGAGATTCCAGCTTTGAGGCGGGTTGGTGAAAATGCTCTGTAAATAGTTCGCGAAAGTGGCCCGATAGTGTCGATGCCAACGAAGGGTGTGGTGATGTACTTGGAGGCGTGTCCAAAAGTCCGCCGGATCGACGATGTCGTCCCGGAAGAGGTAGTTGACAGCCACGCCACTGATCCATGTGATGGCGTGCCACTTAGCCGATGGAAAGTAGGTCGTGTCGGGATATATCATCATAGTGGGAGAAACGTGATGTGGTGGTACTCGGAGGTAGAAAGCCACAATCTTCTGTACGAGGGTCCAGACAGCTGCTGCTGGCCCACACTCAAAACGATGTAAATCTGTATCTTCGACATTGCACTTGAGGCACAGGGGTGAGTCCACCAGTGCGATGCGATGCAGTTTCTGTCTTGTAGTATACTTGCCATTGACGCGAAGGTACCACATAGAGGTGGTGTCAGTGGTGTGATATGGTTGGTGGATCGTTTTCCAAACTGTAGGCCATGAAACCTGGGGGTGACGTGTTTCGACGGGGTTGCGGGGTGGAGACTTTCGGAGAAGGCGGTAGATGTCGCGGGTGGTCGTCTTCCTGGTCCTGGGGAGCTCGGTGCATATGTAGCTGTACTCCAAAAAGAAACGGCCGATATGTGACATCGGAGGTGGGATGTGTGCCAAAGACGTCGGTGGGCGTCTCGAAACAGGCGCGAGCTCGGTGGTCAACATTCCAGTAAAACTAGCATTGTGGCTTTTCCATAACCGGAGCATAGTATTGGTGTAAAGTGCCGTAGTCCTGGCTCTCACATTAACCAGATCGAGGCCACCATCCCGCTTCGGTAAGGTGAGAGCTTCATACTGGACTTTGAAGATGTGTCCAGAACAAATGAAATAGCTGAATGCCGCCTGTAACCTGGCCGCCATTGTCGCAGTGATGGTCAGAATCTGCGCTATATGGGGTATCCGTGCTGCCAGATGGGTATTGACGAAGGTGACTCTCTGGCACATATTCAGAGGGCGTAGTATGTGATTTTGTATGTTGGCCCGAAAATTGATCGCCGAGGTGCGGCGAATGTCTCGCGTGTACACCAATCCGAGACAACGAATGGTGTCCACCTGTTGAAATGGAACTACGCTGTCTGCGGGAAGGCCGCGGCCGATCTTCATGGCGCATGATTTTGCCACGTTCATAGCGCTCCCTGCCCCTGCACTGTAACGGGTAATCCACTGCATCGCAGCTTGTACGTCGGCCGCTGAACGTACGACGAGGGCCAAGTCGTCCGCGTAAGCTCGGCAGCGGAACATATGATCCCGGAGTGGAATACCTGTCAAACGTCGCCGTAATCCGCAAATGAGTGGTTCCATCGCAATGGCATAAAGTACCGTCGACAAAGGGCAACCCTGCCGTACTGAGCGTTCAATCCATATAGGTTCTGTAAGTCTGCCGTTGACGAGAAGTCTGGACGTTGCTCCACGAAGGAGCCGCATAATCACTTGCGTGAACGTCGGGGGAATTGCCATTCGGTCCATCACTGCGTCGAGGAATGCATGATTGACGCGGTCAAACGCTTGTTTGAAGTCGATGGAGATTAAAGCGCCTGGCAGTCGCGAGTGTGTTGCCACAGCGATCACATATCGATATTCACTGAGGGCCGTCTGTATATTACGATCGTCGCCTAAGGATGTTTGTTCGTGGGAAACAATGTCCCGTAAGACATGTTTGAGTCGCACTGCTAGAAGGCGTGTGAAAATCTTGAAGTCCGAATTGAGTAACGTGACAGGCCGATAACTGTCGAGTCGTGTTCCTCCTGCGGGTTTCGGGACAAGTAAGCCTTCCATGAACATTGGTGGCGGGTTCGCCGCGCCGGACAAAAGTTCCCAGTACATGTCCCTCCATCGTGGCATCATCAAATCTTGGAAGGTTCTGTAAAATTCGAGAGGTAAACCATCCAGGCCGGGAGATCGATTCAGAGACCCCTTGGCCACAGCGCTTTGGACGTCGTCGGTGGTCACTTCAGCAGTCAGGAGGGTTGCAGCTGCTGCGTTTAGAGTACCAAGTGTCTCATGGGCAACCTCAGCAATGGCCTCTGCACCGGCAGCTACTTCTTGATAGAAAAGTCTATAGTGCGTTGTGAATGCATCCGCAATGGTAGCTTGCGAAGTCAGCCGTCGTCCATCAGGTAAGTCTAAAGTTGTCATTAAAGCCTGTCGGCGTCGACGAACATTTTGAACAATATGATGCATAGAAGGTTCTTGACCATTAATCCTGTCTTGGCTGCGGGCTCGTACAATGGCTCCCTCTAGACGGCATCTGGTCAAGGATAAAATCTTTGCCTTGATGCGTTGAGCTTCTTTGAGGCGATCCGGGGATGGAGGATGATCCATGAGTTCACGTAGAGCGCTATAGTAGAAATCAGTTGTATGGTGATTCCACCTGTCTTTGGCTTTGCCATAGTGTGTCAATGTGCGTCGGATGGCCGGTTTGGCGCACAGCAACCACCACTGCAGTGTGGTCTCGTAACGCATAATGCGTTGAACACAGGTGTGCCACGTGTCGGTGACCTGTTGTCGACATTCAGGGTCCCGCAGTAGCGCGACATTGAGTTTCCAAGGTCCTGCACTGCGCCATATAGATTGTCGACGTAGGTTCATGGTACAGATATAGATGTCATGATCCGAAAAGGCAGATGGCCAACGTTCCGCGTCGAGGAGAACTGATTTTAGAGCGTTAGAGATGTATATTCTATCAAGTCGGGTGGCGGAGTGGCTCGTGATGTGTGTATACCCCGGGCGGTCGCCATGTACCACTCGCCAAGTGTCGAGGAGACGAAGGCGGCGGACGAGGAAGCGAAGTTCGGGACATGTGGTGAAATGGGGGTATTGGTCTGTGCACTAGAGAACACAGTTGAAGTCTCCACCTACGATGAGACGATCGTATCGACCGAGGAATAAAGGCGTGATATCTTCTGCGTAAAACTGGGAGCGATCCCTCCGTTTGTCAGTGCCCGATGGGGCGTAGAGATTTATGATTTTGAGTCCTTCAACTGTTATGGCCACCCCTCGCGCTGTTGGGAGGTATGCGACATCGGAAACTGCAATTCCTTCTCGGAGGAGGATGGCTGCGCCTGTGTGTTCCATAGCTGCAGGGGCGGCGTACGTCTCATATCCATAACACCCAGTCCAAGTCGCTGTCCTCAGTTCTTGTAACAGGGCGATGTCGATGTCCGCTGCTCTTAGCGTGTCACGGAGCAGTTGAAGTTTAGCGTGGGAGCCGATATTGTTAGTATTGATAGTAGCTATTCGGTACGCCTGATGGGAGATCCGTGCTGCTGATAGGTTCGTAGCTGGTGAAGATTGTTGTGGTGGATGCTGGAAGTCCATAGAAATCGCAGGATTCGCCGTAGAAACTTCATCCATTTTAGTTTTGGTCTAACGGAGAAACAAATCTCATTTCCGCATCAGATGGAGGCGGGAAATCCGTGTCATCCGCCCATGAAAGGTGTCCGACAGGTTTGACATCGGCGAGAGGTGGCAGCGCTGGCCGAGTCGGCTCAATGGCGTCGGTGACAACAGGCGTGCTATGTTCCATGGCTTCTGGGCGCGGGGCTTGTGCACGATATCTGTCGGACGTCTTGTGGATGACGCGTCTCCGTGGCAGAGGAGAAAGTGTTATCGTGTTCTCCGTCGGAGTGATGTGGCATCTCTTCGTCCTGCGGAGGGGGCTCAATGGTCGAGTCTGATGTCTTGCGGCGATTTTTTCGTCGTTTGGGCGACTTCTGCTTTCGGCAATGAGTTTCGGTGTCTGAGGAAGGAAGAGATTCACGTCGTTCCGGTACAAAAGCCGCGGGTGCTATGATGCGGTCTTCATTCTCAAGAACACTCTCATTGGTATCCTTGTGATCTTCTAGCGTGGGTGTGTCCGGCTGTTGGACACGTTCACGGGCGGCATCGCCGGTGTTAAGGTGCTGGGACGCCTCCGGGTGTAACGGACCAGAGAGACGCTCATGAACGGCGACTTGTGAGGGCTAGACGTGCAGTGTCGCCGCATAGGTGACTGGAAGGGTGGTCGTGGTTCTGTCGGTGTTCGTATCGTCGGGCCTTAGTTGTGTGATGCGGCGTTGCAGGCATTCATTACGGACGTGGCCTTCTTTGCCACAACGGGAACATGTTCGAGGTTGTCCGTCGTAAATGACCACCGCACGGCAGCCGCCGATAGAAATGTACGATGGAACGTGCCGTTTGAGATCGATTCGGACTTGTCTCACACCATTAAGCACCGGATACGTCGTAAACTGTGCCCATGTCTCGGCTACGTGGCTCTGGACTTTTCCGAACGGGCTTAGTGCCGCGATGACTTCATCTTCAGTCACCTCGAAAGGCAGCTCGAATACACGGATCGTCCGAAGGCCAAGTCCTGCATGGTCGACATCCACAGGCCCGACGTTTCCGTCGGAGTGGCGAAATTTTAGTCCATGTCGCGTCCTTTGAATGATCTCGTTGCAGGCAGCGTCGGAAGTCATCTTAACATAAACGACGCTGCTAATGATCGATAGGTGTATGCCGATGAGTTCGCCACGCGGGATCTTCACGTCTTCGCGTAGGAAGCGTTCGACGGCCGGTGCTTTGGGTCGTGCGTATTCGTTTGAGAAGGTGAACTTAAGAGTGTTCTTCCTGTAAGAGTTGGCCATTACAGCTTGTTCGACTGAGAAGCGCTGTGACGAGGAAGTAAACAAAACACTCCGCGCGCGCAGCGGCGTGGACGGCCGAGCGCGGTGCGCACTGCTGCCCTGCCGAACGCAGACTTGACATCCCCTAGGCTGAGACTTCCTGGCAGATTAAAACTGTGTGCCCGACCGAGACTCGAACTCGGGACCTTTGCCTTTCGCGGGCAAGTGCTCTACTGTTCTGTTCATTGACCACGGGTTATGAGTCCAGAAGTCTTCTTCTTCTTCTTCTTCTTCTTCTGCTGCTGCTGCTTATCTATTAATAGATATTGGCGACCACATGTTGCATTTCTCTTCTGTGAACGGCAGTATATAGCTGGTCTACACTTCGCAGTCCTGTCCACTGATTTATATTGTCCAACCGGGATGTTCTTCTTCGCCCTTGTCTTCTTTTTCCTTCAATCTTCCCTTCTATTACTAACTGCTGAAGGTTATATTTGGTGTTGCATACTATATGTTCTGGCAATGGCCTTGCCGCAGTGGATACACCGGTTCCCGTGAGATCACCGAAGTTAAGCACTGTCGGGCGTGGTCGGCACTTGGATGGGTGACCATCCAGGCCGCCATGCGCTGTTGCCATTCTTCGGGGTGCACTCAGCCTCGTGATGCCAATTGAGGAGCTACTCGACCGAATAATAGCGGCTTCGGTCAAGAATACCATCTTATAACCGGGAAAGCGGTGTGCTGACCCCGTGCCCATCCTATCCGCATCCTCATCTGAGGATGACATGGCGGTCGGATGGTCGCGGTAGGCCACTCGTGTCCTGAAGACGGAGTGCTTTTTTACTATATGTTCTAGGTATCAGTTTTTCTTCTTTTAAGCACTGTCAACATTTCATCTACATCTACATCTACATTTATACTCCGCAAGCCACCAAACGCTGTGTGGCGGACGGCACTTTACGCGCCACTGTCATTACCTCCCTTTCCTGTTCCAGTCGCGTATCGTTCTCGGCAAGAACGACTGCCGGAAAGCCTCCGTGCGCACTGCTTGTTCGTTCGTTCCAGTACTTCGGTGTTGGTTATTCTTGCAGCCCACGGTATTTTAAGCATTCTGCCATAAATCCACATTTAAAAGGCCTCTAACTTCTTCGTTGTTGTCATATTTAGTGTCCATCCTTCAGAGCCATATAGAAGCACGGACCACATGCAGCATTTTACAAATCGGACTCTGAGGTTTAGGTCTAGGTCTGGGCTTGTAAGAATATTCTTAAATTTTATGAAGGCGTTTCGGGCGTTCTCTGTGCGGCATTTTATTTCCATGTCTGTTCGCCAGTCTTCACAAAGCCAGGTTACGAGGTATTTAAACTTGTTGGCTCTTTGTATTACAGACCCTTGAAATCGTAGATTTGCATCTTTAAATGAGTACTTAGGGCAATGTGAAATTTCCCCTCACATAGACTTTCATTTTAAGAAAACAACTTCCATTTCTGATGAAATATAGGTGTTGTCCAAATGGGAGAGGTAGCCATTGATGCATTCTTCGATGTCATCTCAATATTCAGAAGTTCAACAACCTAGACGTGTAACGTCCCCTTTGAACAATTATACATAACTGTGCTTAAACTGACACACAATATTTTGTTAGCGCAACGCAATCTGACTTTTAAAATTCCCTACAAAAGAATGGCCCTGACTAACATTAAACTATACCTTTCACAAATCACTTACCTCACAAAAATCTTCGCTGCTCAAGCTACTGCAATACAGCGAGCGCCACTACTGCCAGCTAAATAAAAGATTCAAACTACTGAAGGCACTAACTACTGATAGGGATAGTTAGCAAATGAAAGATATTAATAGAGAACAAACAATGTATTTACCTCGATATCATCATATATAAATATAGCAGTTCATGACAAATTTCAAAACTCCGCCATCTCTCTCCCCACATCCACCACTGCTGGCGGCTCACCTCCAACTGCGCAACGCTATGCGCTGTTCACATCCAGCTGCCGCTGCCCAACACTACAATGGCGACTATTACAACAATGCAAAGCAGCCACAGACTGCACACAGCACAGCCAGTGATTTTCATACAGAGGTGGCGTTACCAATAAAAAAACCTAAACAGCCTACTTACATAACCCCCATGCTCCCCACAAAAATTTTTTACAAATTGGATTGGGCAGTGGCCAATACAGATTTGAAAAAAAATTTTCATAATTACAATAACAAAGAAATCAAATGCACACACTTATTGATACTATGTTGGTCAAAAGCTCAAATTTCTCACAGTCCATAAAGATAGTCCTGATCATTCATCATAATAGTAATTACAGGTTTTTTTTCACAAAGTCTCATTAGTAAAAGAAATTGCACACAGAAGTAGTGGATTTCCATGCAGTCTTGCAGAAGTAGTGTTGTCCTTCCAATGGAAAGACAGTGCTGACTCTTGACATGCAGACAGGTAATGCGCCACAACAGAGCAAACCCACAGCAGAGTCAGTCGACGTTTTGAAGAACATTGGTAGGTAGGTCATCACAGAGTAGACCCACTGTAGTCCTGGTAGAGATTACGGTATTGGTGGGCCACCAGAGGTGCAGACCCACTGCAGGCCTTGTAGAAATAATGGTACTGGTGAGGCATCAAAGGTGTAGACCCACTGTAGTCCTTGTAGAAATGGCCAGCAGCCATCTGTTGCGACTGTGCAGGTGCACAATCACCATCGAAGAGTCTTGCAGAGAATATAGCAAGTCCATAAACCACCACTTGTGCACTCACAAAGTTTTTGAAATTGTCCTTAGAACAAGCAATGCTGTTATCCAGTCCCTTGCTGAATCATTAACACACGTGCAAACACTATCAGTCCCTACTTCTCACATATTGTCCATATACTATGACCAACAGAAACGTGTGCAGTGAAATGTAACTAACAAGTTAATAATATCATGAACTGGTGACAATTACAATTTTATAACATAAGAATACAATAACAAAGGTACAAAACACATCATTAAAAACATAGTAATACAGATAACGTTTGTAGTAATAGGGGCTTTACAAAAGAATAGAAATAAACATATACATCAGTGTTACAGGAATTATGACATAAGTAAATACATAAAAGATCAGAATAACTTTTGAAACATCAACTTTACACATGAGCATTAAAACAAAACAGAATTAATAATGTCTAACATCTTTACAAAGTAAATAACATATTATTAACGCAAATTATATTTGAGGATAACAGTATTCCTCATCATAGTTCATGTAGCTGAGTATGAGAAAAATTCTACAACAAAAGTCTGATGAGGTAAACATATAAAGACAGGAAGAACATATATACACAAGGGTACCCAAACACATAGTGGGATAACACAAAAGGAAAGGACAGGGTTTGTTTCATTGCAGTATTTTGCAAACAAAACTTTCTTTGCTTCTTGGAGATCTCCCTTCATTCATCATTATTCCCAAAAGTCCTATCTAAACCTGCCTTCTGTATTTCGTTCACATCCTCTGTCAAAAATAGTTTTTCTCTCTGCTTTCTGTATTCTGTTCACATCCTCTGTCAATAATAGTTTTTCTCCACTGTACAGTATCCTTTTTATTTTGCCAGACCATTTTCTGATAGCTTCTCAATGCATTTCTTATAAATTTATAATAGTTAGTTTCTTATATAGTCTCCTCTTAAGCTAACTTAAATCTACTGAGCTCAGATACTAAACTAAGGGACGAGGCAATGCAGCAGCACATAACAAATTAACACAAACAGCAATGCAAAAAAAATGGAAAATTGCAAAGCAAGCTACAGTAAATATAAATTACCAAGCAATGCAACATTACAACTAATATGAGCCAATGTGCAGCAACAAAAAAATAAATCTGGCTTAGCAGAGTAACACAAATTAAAGTTCAGTAGCACTATGCCTGGCAAACAGCAGCTTATATCTAAACATGACATAGCTCAAGCAGAAAAAATAGTACACTAAAGATAACAATGCAGATAAGGGAAATGTATAATCACATCTTAATGTCTAAGTAATTAAAGTGGTGCACCACAAGAAGTTATTCTACCAAAAAGTTACCAATTACTTGAAAAGAAAATTATGAATGCAGTTCCTGTGAAGGTAAATGTCATTTTGTGCTCCCTCATTTTTTAAAAAAATTATTATTTACTCGATCTGTAGACAGAAAATATTTATATTAGTACATCTATAAAATTTTATTTTAACCAATGCTGCAGTGCAGCTAGAAACTAGATATCAAATGAAATAAGCAACTATGTACAAAGCAAAGCATAAGAACATTGTTCAATAGTCATGTGGCATTTCATAAGTAGTAAAAAAATCTCTCATCTAGAAAGACAGTAGTCATAGTCAGGTGTGTAGACAAACTATTTCTTGTCATTTCATTAGGCATTTCAGTAAATATCAGAAAGTACGATATGTTTCCAAGTAATCAGCATGTCGGATTTGCGATGCTTTCTCTAAAGGAATGACAATGGCCAGGATAATGGCCTTCCTTTTTTTTTTCTGTGCTCTGAAAGGCACGCGCTAATGGCTTTTTCTCCAGGCGTCTGACACAGCTGGGTGCCCACGACGCATTACGTGCAGGTGGTCACTTAATTTTCTTACGGAAATATTTACGACAACAGTTTCCACTACAGTGGCAGTCTCATATAAAAATATTTCACAGGTCAAGAATTAGCGTTGCAAATCTGTAGAAAGAAAATCCTATAAATATAAGTGTCCAAATAAAATATTCGTCAGCATTGTGATACAGTCACGCATTTACGCACATTTCATAACTCTTAAAGTACGATTCTTGGTTTCCAACATACTTCTTATTCCTCATATACGGTAGCATCATCTTATTGATCATAAACATATCTCAACAGCATAGTACACATCATCGTCGTAATAATAACATCATAACACCTCAGTCAAATCTCAAAATCGTCGTAGCTTTCTGCAATAATTTCAAAACCTAAAGAAAATTCTCTGCTCATTTCAGTAGTGTCATCTACCTCAAACGTACTTTAAAAATCATGATCCCATACCAAATACATCATTCAAAGCTCTCATAGTATCACAATGATTCCGAAAAAATATGAACAGTGCACAAAGTACAGACAAAATACAATTTCTTAAGTGTGAAGTAATCCAACTCTGTAATTGCATAAACATGTGTCACTGACGTAGTAAAAAGATGTTTGTTTCTCTGTTAAATGATCAGATAGCTGTGTAATTTATGTGTTAGAGAAATATGGTACCGATGTGTTAAATTGTATAAGCAAATACCATATTAGCTAGGGCTCCTTGTGCTTGCCAAACACATGGTACACAAAGTAGGCGTGTACCCCCCTGAGGTTTAATGTAATTATACCCTCAGGTGTTACAGATTACAGCAATGGAATGAAATGTATTACGGAAAACCTTTGTATTATTGTACTTCAAATATCTTTAAGAATAAATGTTTTAAGTACAAAATTAATCACTCAAATACGTGTACTGTAGCGCTAAATGTGCGTCTTGTTGCAACATAATCTGTGTGGAAGTGTCGTAGTTATCGTCCTCCGAAAGCTAAGTTATGCAGAAGTCAATGTACTTACCTCATAATACACAAAAGTGAAATGCTTTGCGTATAAATGTCTTAGTTATTACGCTTATTGCCGTGATGAGGAAAGTACTGTGCTATAACGTATTGTTGTGCTACGGAAAAGGCAGTCTCATTGTAGCTATACCACAAAAGTTACTACTAAAACCTGTTTTACTTTCCAGAATAAAACAGAAAACTGTGCAGATATAAAACAGAAACACTGCAAAAGCAACACTGTAAATTGTCACTCATTAGTAGCGTCGTGATATAGTCGTGTAGCTGTCAAATAAACTGACCACTGTGCCATCTGGTATCTCACTGAAAGTACTTTAAATCCAGAATATATTTTCAAGTAAACCAAAATGTTGCATTAAAATCTCATTAGCAGTACCAGATATAATGTTATTTTTCTCGGAGTCAGCCGGCGCACGTGTATGCCTGCGGTGCGAGTCATTGTCTGTCTCTTTGTTGCCGCGCGTCGTTACTGGGATTAGGAGGCCTAACTTCCACAAATTCGCCTTGCCGAGAGGGCCCAGCTCTGTTTAAAGCTCGCCAGTTCTGATGGAATTCAGGTCTGTCGTTTTGTCGGTAGTTTACACAGTTTCTTTCGTGTCGGTCATGTGGTGGAGAATTTCTCCCTGAATCGTAACTGCGCGCAGAACTGTTGCGTCTGAAGTTATTCTGTCTCCCTTGATAAGAATTGTTTTTGTTCCCATATTGTCTGTTTCTATGGTAATCTCTGTCATATTCATTACTACGGAAATGCGATCTTTCTCTGTAACTATTATTACTCTGCCAGTGGTTGTCATATGGGTGGTGTCTGTTTTGGTCACGATTTGCGTTGTAAGAATAGGCTTGTCGTGTCCAGTTATTGCTTCTGTTGTCACGAAATTGTGACGGATGTGACCTGTAGTGATTGTTTTCCTGTTTTCGCATCCCGCGACGGTCTGTGTCAATTTCCAGTTCTTGTAACAGTCCCTGAAATGCTTCAATGTCGTCTTTGCAACGTCCTGCCAAAATAATATGTCGTAAATGTTCAGGCAGTTTGATTAAGCAAATGCGGATGAGTTCTGAGGGGCTGTATGGGTTTGAAAGATACTGATTCTTATGCAACATGTCTTCAAAATATTTCATAAGACTGGAAAATTCAGATTGTTCGAAACGTTTCATCATTATGATGCTATGTTTTACCCGGTCTTGTGTGGCTTGAGACCAATATGCTGAGAGGAAGGCATGGTAAAACTCTCCTTCACTGTGGCAATCGTGAATTACCGATCGCATTCTTACAGCTGGTTCATTCTCCAAGTAGCCACACATAAATTCTAATCTGTGTTCTAACGACCAGTTGGGAGGAAAACAATGCGAGAATTGATGGAGCCATGCTTGTGAATGAATGTCGTTGCCAGAATTCTTAAATGTTTTGAATTTACGTGTAGTAATGAACAGCTTATAGTCAAAATCATCATGTCGGCGAGTCGCATATCGGTCACTGTTAGGTCGTGTCGGCCGTTCCATCTCAAAATTCGGTGCACATTCCCAATTTCTTTCATAACTTCCGAAATGCCCTGTGTTATTATTTTGTGGCTGTTCCGTATTTCTGTGTCCCTCTTCCCGTATTGGGGCGCGAGTATCCTCTGAAATACGTAATTCTTGTATTACCTGTGTCAGCTGATCTTGTACTTCTCGGATTTCTCTTTTGTACTGTGTATTGATTTGATTTTGATTCTGTTTGAATTTTCTAATTTGTTCATACTCTTCTGTGTCAGTGAAGGCTACAGGTCTTGTGTCATTCAGATCATCATCTACCTTTGTAGATAAGTTAGTGACCTGATCCGAAAGTTCGGCTACTTTCTCCGATAGTGAACACATTTCCTCAGTGTGTTTTTCTGAACCAAGTTTCAGAGTGTCCATTTGTGTTGAAATCGAATCTACTGTGTCCTTTAAGTTTTCCTGAGTTTTTGCAAGTTGCGTAACCGAATCGGTAGATGCAACTGAGTCAATTTTAGCCCACAAGGTCTCATGATTTTCATGAACAGTGGTTTGCAGTTCTTTTATGGCTGCTTCGTGATTCTGTAATGCATTTTCATGCCGCGAAAAAATAGGTTGAAAATGCTCACAAATTTGTGTTTTTACGTCATTACAGACTTTTTGACATTTCGATTCAATGTTATGTAACTCAGTAGTTAAGTCTTCACGTGTTTGTTCAAGAGTTTGTTCCAATGAGTCTAACTTTTTAAGATTTTGTTCCACTGTGTCTAACTTTTTGAGATTTTGTTCCACTGTGTCTAACTGTTGCTGTGTTTGTCTCTGGTGTTGTTCCATTGTGTCTAACTTTTCAAGCTTTTGTCCCATTTGTTGCATTAATTGTAATAACAATGCACTGGTGTCTGAAACATGTTCCTCAGTGCTTTTCGGCAGTGAATTTGCACCGGCAACATTCACATTTTGATAAGCGGAAAATGTGTCTTGACTCATTTGAAAAAACGGTGAGGACGCAAACCCTGAATGCACAGTATTTGCAAAATTGAGTCCTGTCATTTCGGATTCCTGAGGCGAGCTGTTGCCGAGCGATCGATCGATAATGCTTCCCTGTTCACTACCTGTTTCACTGTCTACGCCATTATTTGACGCCCGCTCCATTTCCCTATGCACAGTTACCAAATTACTACTTTGAACGTCTGTTAATTCATTACACAGTGGTGCAGGCAAGCTACGCTCGTCGTCACTATTATTTCTCATTTTACTTTGGAGCCTAGTGTTACGTTTTTCACACGCCATTATTGTCACAATATTTCACGCGATAACACAGAAAAACACAATTTGAAGATCAAAAATAAGAGAACACATTAACATAGCACTGAAAATAATATCTAGTTAATTGCAGCTGCGAAATACTTGGTGCAAATCTACATGCATGCCACAACTGTTTTACTGTACAACAATGAAAGACTGCAACTACAAAGGAGATTTTCTCTACAATTACGCGCTAGCAATAAACAATAGCTACACTAATTACACAAACTACAAAAAAAAAAAATCAGAAGATTCCAGTGAGGTATCCTAGGCTAAGGGTCGACATATGTAACGTCCCCTTTGAACAATTATACATAACTGTGCTTAAACTGACACACAATATTTTGTTAGCGCAACGCAATCTGACTTTTAAAATTCCCTACAAAAGAATGGCCCTGACTAACATTAAACTATACCTTTCACAAATCACTTACCTCACAAAAATCTTCGCTGCTCAAGCTACTGCAATACAGCGAGCGCCACTACTGCCAGCTAAATAAAAGATTCAAACTACTGAAGGCACTAACTACTGATAGGGATAGTTAGCAAATGAAAGATATTAATAGAGAACAAACAATGTATTTACCTCGATATCATCATATATAAATATAGCAGTTCATGACAAATTTCAAACCTCCGCCATCTCTCTCCCCACATCCACCACTGCTGGCGGCTCACCTCCAACTGCGCAACGCTACGCGCTGTTCACATCCAGCTGCCGCTGCCCAACACTACAATGGCGACTATTACAACAATGCAAAGCAGCCACAGACTGCACACAGCACAGCCAGTGATTTTCATACAGAGGTGGCGTTACCAATAAAAAAACCTAAACAGCCTACTTACAGACGGTTTCACATTTCCACATGTGAGTTCGACATCATTGTTTTATTTACTTATTTTACTTGGATCTGCTTATAGCCCCTGTTGGACCATGCTCACCATTGTTGTATAACATCTGCCACTCTCTGAACCTAAATTATCAGTGACAACTGACATTCGTAATTTCAACGTCCGTTGGTGACTGCGTCAGTAGTACTCCTCATTGCACCTTGGAACACGCACTAAGCCATTTAGATAACATGGGACAATGACCCCGTAGGTAAATCCGTGATAGCGGCTCATGCCTTTTGTTGTTAATTCGCGTGCCGTGGTTTTAATTTTTAGTATTGAGATTTCTGAAATTAATAAGTCAGTAGCACGGTTCTTATACGGTTTAGCATAGAAAACCAGTTATACCAGTCTCTGAGCTTCAGTATACGAGGGGCGTTCAGTAAGGAATGCAATATATTTTTATTGTGAAACCAGGTTGCTTTATTCAGGATTCCAGTACACCGTGTTATTCCCCACTAATTTGGCTGAAATACCCTATTTTTCAACATAATTTCGTCCAATGCACCGGCCTTACGCCACTTTACGGGGAGGGCCTGCATCTCCGCTCGGTATCACTGGAAGTGGTGAACCAACATTAAGCAACTCCAGACAGATAGCCCTTCGTTCCTTCTTATGGTATTCCGTTAGGCGGAGAGGAAACCAGCGGGAACACACCTTTTGTTACCCCAACTGGTGAACGAGTGTGTCACCACTACAGACAGAGATGTGTAGCGAGGTGTTAGATTGTGATCCGTCGATCGCCTCGAATGAGTGTGTGCACACGTTCCAACACTGCATGAGTCGCACGCTGGACATCGGATAGATTTGCGCGACTTTCTTGAGATGATGATCGACGTCTCGCCCAACGACTTGCCGTGTCTTTTTTTTTCTTTTCACTGCCAGGTTTCCGCAGATATTCTGAAAGTGCTTATGAATATTTACGTTGCTCCGATGTTTCGTAGAAAAACACCAGACGATGGCAGCTTTCTGTCTGGAATGCGCCATTTTGAAGTCTACGTATAGCGCCGCAACCTATCGGAAAATCATGAAGCTACAAGGGCTGAAGCGCGTATGTCCGTCAATGTCCCACAAAAAATTTCGCATTTTTTTCAACTGAAACTGGCATTACTTATTCAACCTCATTCTTATTTCAATTTGAGTATTTCTTTCAGTACGTATTCTTAAGAGAGACACTACATATCCCCATAAGCTCTCCATTCGCCGTACCTAGTATTGGACGGCCCATTTAAAACCGCTTCTTAGTGTTACCTCTTAATACTCAAATGATGTAATGCGGTCAAGGCTCAAGATCCTGAGTAATGACTTCGTAATCTTGTACTATCGGTTTCATTTCCTTTCCTATAGGTTTTATCTTACGTTTATTCAAATTTAAAGAGGGCTGCCGTTCACTGCACATGATGAAAATTTTGTTCAAAAAGTTCAAATGTGTGTGAAATCTTATGGGACTTAACTGATAAACCCATGTCCGAGGGACGACTCGAACCTCCGCCGGAACCAGCCGCACAGTCCATGACTGCAGCGCCTTAGACCGCTCGGGACATTTTGTCCAAGTCTTTCTGCACTTCCTTAAAATCATCCAAAGACCGTTTTTTTCAGTCGACGACAGCATCTTCAGCGGACAATCAATTAGTACTGCTGATCCTGTGTGCCACATGGTGTCTCCATCTGCCTTATAGAAAAAGAGCTGCTAATCAAAACTTCTTTATTGCGACTGGTTTCAGTCATCAGTCATGTCACTGTTGTCAAGTAGTTATTACTTACAATATAATATATTTTAATATACGGCAATAGTAACTTACGATGGATTTTATCCTGCTTCAGCAATAGGTTTTACATCGTAAGCTGTTTTAAATATCTGAAGATACCTGATAACTTTAAGACCGAAACCGCTTTTAATAAAGAAACAGTGGCAGCTCTGAGCGCCGAATCACGTTGTTTTTTTAATTACTTACGAGGTTTGTCTTTCATCCAGATCGAGCCGCAGCCCCCCTCCACCCCCCCCCATCCCACTCCACGAACTGGGAAGGGGTGATGCCCCAGTGGCTGTAGTCGGCACGGGGCAGCATCCCGTATCGGCAGAGGGTGCCGTGTGTCGGCAGAGGCGGCTGATTTACTGCGACGGCCTCTTAAGAGCGTTTTCGGGTCTGCTGGCGCCGCACCCTCACCAAAGCCCAGGGCTCCCACCGGCTCACCTCCCAGGTAAACGTGGGAGGGGATCCCCATCGCTTGTCGCGCCGCTCCGTCTGATCAAAACTACTCGGTGTCTCACACTTCGTGCCTTGCAACTGATTTCTTGGTATCATTGTCTCTGAAAATCACGATTCGATCACTTCCCTATAGAAATACCATTATATACGACTCCAGCTGATGTTTCCAGCAAATTATAATCGAGATGGCCGGCCGGAGTGGCCGAGAGGTTGAAGGCGCTACAGTCTGGAACCGCACGACCGCTACGGTCGCAGGTTCGAATCCTGCCTCGGGCATGGATGTGTGTTATGTCCTTAGGTTAGTTAGGTTTAAGTAGTTCTAATTTCTAGGGGACTTATGACCACAGCAGTTGAGTCCCATAGTGCTCAGAGCCATTTGAACCAGCCATATAATCGAGATGAAATGTAAGAAACGCAATTGGATTGGATACTGAAGCCTTCTAGGCACATAATGTGGTTCCTTTGACGTATCATAATGATACCGTACATACTACAGTAAATCTGCAAGTTTTATAAAGACAGGGTTTCGGCTCCCATCCCTGAGACAAAGGTAATAAGAAATCCGAAATATCGATCCATGCCTTGGTGAACTAAGTGAGTGTAATGGCTCAACGTAAATTATCATTTACACTTTATATACGGATCAGTAAGTGAGAACGTTTTTTCTACTATAAAAAGAGGATGCCAAAAACAAAAGCCTCCTTAATCCCTCCAAAACAAACCCACCTCGAAAAAAATTTTTATGAACGGACTGCAATCATATCAGATCTGGCAATGATAAGAGTCAACGGTAAACCTCTGTGTCCAAGACTTATAAACAACTGGGCTGAAAGCTTCGCGGACGTTATTAGACCTCAATCGGCAGGAAGAGAAACAAAGTGGCTTTGAGCACTATGGGACTTAACATCCGAGGTCATCGGTCCCCTAGAACTTAGAACTACTTAAACCTAACTAACCTAAGGACATCACACACACACCCATTCCCGAGGCAGGATTCGAACCTGCGACCGTAGCGGTCACGTGGTTCCACACTGAAGCGCCTAGAACCGCTCGGCCACACCGGCCGGCAGGAAGAGAAACATTATAGTTTGAAAATAGTATTCACCAAGAATTAAAGACGTCTAGAGAATTATTTAAGAAACTGTTTACAATCCAAGCATTACAAGTGGTACGTCAATATTGTGTTAATGTAAAACCCGGAACTGAACAAATAAATTACCTATCAGCAGCAGCAAAAAACGTACTGTTGCAGGTGTTTAATGCAATATCGAGAACGGACCACACACTTTAAAGCTAGATAAGCGTTTTCAACAGCAATCGCGCTGTCATAGTGCTTAGCAAAGTTCTTAGTACTGATGGGAACATCTCACGGCACTATCCCCTCTTGTAAGCTTTATTCGAAGCATATCAGATATATTTAGTACCATTATTCATATGCTGCAATAGGAAGATGATGTCTACATGTATACAGCTATGACATGTGTTGCTCATGAATACTGCAGGTTATACTGAATGGTCCCAGACAGCTTCAAAATTTCTATGGTTTTCTTTACACGAAAAGGGCGAAAGTACTCATGCGATAACACCGGGACCTTTCAAATTTAATGTTGGAACACCATCAAAAGCATTCTGGCGTCTTCTGGACCAAAAAAATATCCTGGACCTTTCAAATTTAATGTTTGAACACCATCAAAAGCATTCTGGCGTCTTCTGGACCAAAAAAATATCCTGGACCGAACATGCGTATCATATTTTTACGAAAACAGGAAGAACACCGAATGTTTAACGCACATGTTTAGTGGGGAACCCAACCGAGCTTTCTTATCATCTTTTACTGAGTTGGATACTCCCTGCAATGGACTACAGAAGGTTTCTTCTTGGAAATGTTCAAAATGGTTCAAACGGCTTTGAGCACTATGGGATTTAACTGCTGTGGTCATGAGTCCCCTAGAACTTAGAACTACTTAAACCCAACTAACCTAAGGACATCACATACATTCATGCCCGAGGAAGGATTCGAACCTGCGACCGTAGCGGTCGCGCGGTTCCACACTGTAGCGCCTAGAACCGCTCGGCCACTCCCGCCAGCTCTTGGAAATGTCACGCAGTATGTACTACAAAAACAAAATGTACTTCAGTATCGGGCGATCAGGCAGTGCCCAGGAGCAATGATGCCTTCACCAACTAATGCCTTAATAATAGATGGCGAAGAAATAACTTCCGCAGAGAAGCGGTAACTAAAAAGTTTCTGCTTCAAAGACCTATAATAATTTGTCATCCTCTCACGGCTAAAGCTCAGTATTTGGCAGAAGGAGAGTACCCAGAAGAAAGCAAACGGACACTACTGTAAAAAGGCTGTCTCAGATTCACGTTCCCTTTCACTCGGAAGGACAGAATGTTATCAGTGTTTATTAAAAATTATGGAAAATCTGTATGTCAACCTGACATCTTTTATAGCCAGTCACATTGGATCAACGCTTTAGTGTTAATGATGATGTAATAAATTACCTGGGAAGCAGATGGGCACATATTCACTGACAAGGAAGTTAGCTGTGCATATTATTGTCGAGCGATGCACACAGTTAAGTAGTGTTTACATTGGAGAAGTAACAGCAATCAAAATATGTATGCATGTGTATGAAATCTTATGGGACTTAACTGCTAGGGTCATCAGTTCCTAAGCTTACACACTACTTAACCTAAATTATCCTAAGGACAAACACACACACCCATGCCGAGGGAGAACTCGAACCTCCTCCGGGACCAGCCGAACAGTCCATGACTGCAGCGCCTTGGACCGCTCGGCTGATCCCGCGTGGCAAACGAAATATGAAATTTTGTCCAGGACCGAATAACAAAACAAAACATAAATCTGACCGACACTAAAAGGGCTCTGGAACAGCTACATTTATAGCGTGAAGGAATTTGAAGTGAAAGTCGACAGAGAAAATTAAACCTTTGATCTAATGCGGTTAAAAGGGCACTCAGGTATTCGGCACAGTGAAGTAGTAGATGGCTCGGAAAAGACGCACCAGAGAAAGGAATCCAATATTGAATATTGATACAGGTTTCAATTTCGACTTTTTCCATGATTCAAGGAAAAATGCTTACCAGGTACAGGAACACCAGTGGCTAATACTACAGTAGAAAAAGTGGTCTTCATTCGCTTCAGAACAGTCGAATCTTATGAGTACACAAGTAACCTCAATTGTTGGTGTAAGATTGTACCACGCATGTTTCCCTGAACACCTCTACAGGCTTGGGGGGATACACTGTCCCAAGTGTAGCGAATTACATCATTTTTGAAAGTTCTCAATATGCATCACACAAAAATAAACTGTGGAGAAACATTGCAAAAACGATGGTTATTGCCAATAAATATCAAATCTCCGAGAGATCGGAAAAACATCGAAATTAACAATTTAACGACGAATGGTTCAAATGGCTCTGGGCACCATGGGACATAACATCTGAGGTCATAAGTCTCCTAGAACTTAGAACTACTTAAACATAACTAATCTATGGACATCACACACATCCATGCCCGGGGCTGGATTCGAACCTGCGACCGTAGCGGTCGCGCGGTTCCATACTGAAGCGCCTAGAACCGCTCGGCCACGCCGGCCGGTATTTAACGGCACGTTAATTGCAAAGATCGGATATAGACCCAACGTATCTCACTGGCCTCAATAAGCAGATCTGATGTCTGCATTGTTTCCAGAAAAAAAATCAATAAACTAATAATAAAAACTAGTAGCAGACTGCTGTTTTCTGCCACTGGCATAAGTCATGGCAGCGAAATGATGTACATTGATCAGTTAGACCACTATGACAACCGATCTGCTATGGATATAAACCTGTCCAAGCGATACCAACGTGACCTGACGAGGAATGACTGCTAGTCAGATACCCATAAACGGTGTATGCAGTACCAGAGAGCGTGCTGTCCGTGTGAAAAATGGGGAAGACGCGCGATATATCTGAGTCTGACCGAGCGCAGATTGTGGTGACCCGGAGGCTCCGCACGAGCCTTTCGGAAACTGGACGACTTGTCGGGTGTTCATGGAGTGTTGTGGTGAGTTTGTCCAACGCGTGGCGGAACCAAGGTTAAACCAAGTCCAGCTGCTCCAAAAAGTATATTAAAATAAATTTCTCAGTAATGTATTACGGTATTTAAATTTTCAAAATGAATTTCTTATGTTTCCCACACGGATTTAAGTAATGCCTGTTAAAATTTTTGGAACTCTTGATATTTGATGTCATGCGATGTTTTTCGAACAGGTAGAAGCTAGTCTTAAGGCCGCGCCTTGAAATCCCGCTAAGCCCTCTGCAGAAGAGGTGTGTGGGGTGTGGTTTTCTCGAATTGCAGCTCTTATGGGAGTCCCGGAGGCTCTGGTGTTTCAGCCTAAGGATGTCCTACTAACCTGCACACAATTTTCACGTTCCACTGCTTACATCAAAAGGAAATAAATAGAGTCGCTGAAACTTCGCTAGCGGATATCTGCCTCTGTATACCTATATTATGTTTTGATGCGACGTTTAATATTATTGGTCTGATAATGATTTATTTGTGTCATTGGCCAATCTATCCACTGCTGTAATAAGTTTGCAAATGTCTTGTCAGAGGGTACTGGAGTATAACAACAGTGAGGATTTCACGAGTGATTAGAGGAAAATGGGTGCGAAATGTACCCCCTGAACGGAGTATGTCCAGTTCCTGTAGTTTCCTTGCTTGTTGACTGCGGGTAATGTGCGATATTAGTAATTTTCTTTCTGTGAGTGTATTATGTACGAGTTTAGTTTTACTTTCTTGCGAATAACAGCAGCTTGCCACGAGTTCTAAAACTACAAAATATTTTGGCGCTCGCTGTATTGCAGTAGTCAGAGTAACGAAGATTTTTGTGAGGTGATTTATGAAAGGTATAAGTTATTGTTGTTTCAATTACTTCTTGACGCACTTCCTCTGAATCATTTACTTATTTTATCACTTTACTGTAATAGCACTTGTAGCAACACTTCAACTTCCATACTAACAATGCCTTTCACATTCAGAGCTACACACAACACAACACAAGTTCCGTGTCCCATGCTCGACTCTACAGACGCGGCTGCCCGCAAAGATACTCCGCAACCAAGCCAGTGATATGACAGTACACTTACATGTTTACTCCATGTTTACAGAAAGTATTAAATACAGCAACAGAGCTGGCATTGCTGCATTTAGTGAAGTGTTTTCTGTCTTATGGTGTCTTTGTTTTCGTAAGTTTACTTATTATGCGTAAAGGAGTGAGAAATAGTTCTTTGAACATGTCGCTTTCAAGTAAAACACAAAGAAGATAAAACTTCAGTTAATAAAATCGCACCTCCTTTCCTGTCAGTATTGGTGCCACATAATTGGGAAATGTGCAGGGCTGTTATTTAAGATTCCTCTGCAACCGCCACCGTTGGCTCGATGTCTTCAAGTAGTAAACATTGTAATTCTGCCAACTAGGAGACTAGAAGGAAAAGCAGAAGCAAAAGCTAACGAGCCATAGAAAAATCCTTTGTAGTCTGAAAATAAGTCACTGCATACTGTAAAACGTAAAAATAATGAGTAGTTACAACATTATCTCACCTTTTAATGGCCCAAATAAAAGGAGCAGACTGTCGATGGTAAAGATCAAAGATGTATACATGGATGTTGCAGGTACTTTTATTTTCTCTTTAATCGACTGCAGTATTTCGTCGATTCACTGATGACTTGAAAGAGTACAGAAGAATCTACGGAGTGTCGTCATGAATTGTAAATACAATGTCATAGTTATAATGCGTAAGATGGAAAGATACAGAGCATGTAACACTACGCAGACGTCCTAAACAAAGTCTTAACATCCAGTAAAGAGCAGAAAGTTCTGAAATTCCCGTATTAGCATGAGCGTCACGTTCAGCTGACATGCGTTGGCTTTACAGCACAAAAAAGAAAGCAAATTCATTAGGATAAAGAAGCCATCGAAAGGAGTCTACTAAAGTAAGATAAAGAGAAGGGCAAAGGGACAGAATTAGCAACAAAGATGTAAGATGAGAGAGGAAAAAGGTCAAAGGTAGCATTCATCCACGCTAAAACAGTAAATCAGCGCTGGACAGACTACGCCGTGAGATCAGATAACGGAACAAGCCAACCACACAATGGATACCTCTGGAGGAAAAATGAGATGGGGAAGACAAAGAAGAAGGCATGGCGAGATAAGGCCAACGTGATTAGGACACATCGCAGCAGTCAGTACCAACGACATAACAGAGACAGAGGCCAACGAGAACAGATAGCAAACTACAGTGCGTAGCACTGTAGCACTGATGACCAACATTTCAGGATTGCTAACCCATAACTAAAAAGATAAAGTACCTGTGACTAGTCAATGTGCTTCCTCTGTTTGGAAAGCTGGTATTATCCGCAGATATACTTTACGTTCACTTAATTGTATTACAGGAGTGTAATTTACCGGAATGAATGGAAACATAGACAGTACTATTCGTTTTGTTAGTGAAAAAACTCACGTTGCGGCTACAAAATCTATATCTACAGGGATACTCTGCAAATCACATTTAAGTGCCTGGCAGAGGGCTCATCGAACTACCTTCACAATTCTCTATTATTCCAATCCCGTATAGTGTGCGGAAAGAACGAACACCTATATCTCTCCGTACGAGCTCTGATTTCCCTTATTTTATCGTGCTGATCGTTTCTCCCTATGTAAGTCAGTGTCAACAAAATATTTTCGCAATCGGAGGAAAATTTGGTGATTGGAATTTCGTAAGAGGATACAGTCGCAACGAGAAACCTTTCTTTTAATTATGTCCAGCCCAAATCCTGTGTCATTTCTGTGACACACTCTCCCATATTTCGTGATAATACAGAAAGTTCTGACATTCTTTGAACTTTTTCGATGTACTCCGTCCTAACCCACTCGGCTCAGCAGTATTCTTAAAAGAGGGTGGACAAGCGTAGTGTAGGGAGTCTCCTTAGCAGATCTGTTACATTTTCTGAGTGTCCTCTCAATAAAACGCGGTCCTTGGTTAGTCTTCACCACGACATTTTCTGTGTCTACCTTCCAATTTAAATTGTTCGTAATTGTAACTCCTAGGTATTTAGCTGAATTTACGGCCTTTAGATTTGACTGACCTATCGTGTAACCTAAGTTTAACGGATTCCTTTTAGCATTCATGTGGATGACCTCACACTTTTCGTTATTTAGGGTCAACTGACAATTTTCGCACCATTCAGGTATCTTTCCTAAATAGTTTTGCAATTTGTTTTGATCTTCTGATGACGTTACTAGTCGATAAACGAGAGCGGCCTTTGGAAACAACCTAAGACTGTTGCTCAGATTGTCTCCCAAATCGTTTATATAGATAAGCAACAACAAAGGGCCTATAACACTGCCTTGGGGAACGCCAGAAATCACTTTTGTTTTACTCGATGACTTTCCGTCAATTACTACGAATTATGACTCTCTGACAGGAAATCACAAATCCAGTAACATAACTACAAAACAGAGACGATATTCCATAAGCATGCAATTTCACTACAAGCCGATTGTGTGGTACAGTGGCAAAAGCCTTCCGGAAATCCAGAAATACGGAATCAATCTGAAATCTCTCGTCAATAGCACTCAATACTTCATGCGAATAAAGAACTAGTTGTGTTTCACAAGAACGATGTTTTCTAAATCGACGTTGGCTGTGTGTCAATAGACCGTTCTCTTCCAGGCAATTCATAATGTCCGAATACAATATATGTTCCAAAATCCTGCTGCATCTCAACGTTAACGATATGGGCCTGTAATTTAGTGGATTACTCCTACTACCTTTCTTGAATGTTTGTGTGACCTGTGCAACTTTCCAGTTTTTGGGTACGGATCTTTGTCGAGCGAACGGTTGTATATGATTGTTAAGTATGGAGCTACTGCATTAGGATACTCTGAAAGGAACATAATTGGTATACAGTGTGGAAATATGTTTATTTTGCATATAAAATAGTTATTTCCCTCACCTCTCAAATAAAGAAGATCGCGTCTGTTGGCCCGACACAAAAAAATGCACAGAATTCAGGTTAGTTTACTTCACGTGGACTTAATGACATTTCAGGCCACGAGAAACAACTACTTCATTCCCTGTTCGTAAATAAGCTGTGCTGCATTATTTATTGTTTTCAATAACTTTATTTTTATTCCATAGTTCAACAGTTTTGTACTTTCTAGCTTCCCTGCCAGCTTACTTAAGTCCCACATCAACCCGAATCTGTGTTTCTTTGTGCGGATCCATGCAGATTACAAGTTCTTCTTTTTATTAGTATAATGCATTGCTATGAAGATCTAATCCAACAAACTAATGCACAGCGTCTTAACTTAAGAAATAGGGTACGAACCAGACCCGGATCGAAGGTGCATGCTGAGTTAAATACAGTAACACCGACTAGCCAGTGTGAAGTTTTTTAGGGCGCTTTCTCAAGATTTCTTATTCAAATGCTATGCTGGTTCTTTATTTCCGCCTCAGAAAACACGATACACAAACAGTTAAAATTACGAAAAAATAAAGAACGAATAAACCTGTAGTGATTGTTGAAAATTCAGGCCTCACTGAAGTTGGAACTTGGACTACCTGCCTGCCCTTACAATTTCGGAAATATACCGCGTGCCGCGTAAATGTGGAAAAGTGTGTGTGTTTGGATGACTGGAAGGTCCATCAGTACCATTATCACCGAGCAGAAACTACAATGCAGGTTGGGACAGGTGAAGAAATCGGTTGTACCAGAGCACGCTCTGCGTGAGACCGACCACATGATAAAATTGGCCAACATTGAGCTTCTCGCTGTGGAACTACCTCGCCAGATTGTTCAGAAAGGCCACAAAAATGGACAATCATGAGAATAGTTTGAACAGAAAAGAAGAAAGCCTCAAGATAAACGGATCCTGGAGTTCCATGCTCCAGAGAAGGCCGTTGCAGGTAACAAGGAGAGACCCACAGCGATAATGACCAAACAAGTACCATGAGACGCTGATGCGACAGCTGCATGTGATCTCCGGCTGCGATCTCGACTCCAGTCCGCAACCAGCAATGGAGCGTGAAACGCTGACGATTCCATACAATCGTACTGGTGAAACGTCATTAAACTCCTTCAAAAAACTTCGGCCGAAGAAGCCGAAACAGAAGGCAGCAGGCAATACGTAACCCAAAGAGGCTGTACATGCGCATAAAAGATTTATCATAGTAAAATCGAATTCTTTTTTTTATAACCAAAGTTTTATAGTGAATTTTACCCCAAGATGCTATATTCATTCATGTAGATGATAAAACCTTGTGAAATAGGATTATTCTCTTTAGAAAAGAATGATCCTATTTCAGGGTTAAGAATGATCCTATTTCAGGGTTAAGAATGATCCTATTTCAGGGTCTTTCAAACACCCTATACCTTACCCTTACTAGAACCAGTCTGATGAGGGCTCAGTGTAAATAGCAACTGATTTAAAAGAACGATTGGTGATTGTAATAACAATGTTGCCGAGGGTATAAGGAACTCACCGTATATTTGTCATTGCGCATCATACAATATTGTGGGGAAGTTAACTGTCAGGTCCGATTTCGTCACGTTACTTTCCTGAAATAACTTTTCAGTAAACAAAACGCACGAATTTGCTGAAAATATGACATTTAATGATGGATAACACAAAAGATCGCAGGAGAAGATACGACTCAGAATAAAATGTTATGCTTTGGTGTAAACGAAAAATTAAATACACTAAGAGCCAAAGAAACTGGTACGCCTGCCTACTATCGTGCACGGCGTCCGTCAACACGCAGAGCTGCCGCAACACGACGTACCATGGACTCGACTAATGCCTGAAGTAGAGCTGAAGGAATCGACTCCATGAATCCTGCAGGGCTCTTCACAAATCCGTAAGAGTACTAAGGGGCGGATATCTCTTCTGAGCAGCACGTTGCACTTCATCCAAGATATGCTCAATAAAGTTCACCTCTGGGGAGTTCGGTGGTCAGCGGAAGTGTTTGAACTCAGAAGAGTGTTCCTGAAGCCAGTCTGTAGCAATTCTGGACGTGTGAGGAGTCGCACTGTCATGCTGGTATTGCGTAAGTCCGTCCGAATGCACAATGGACATGAATGAATGCAGGTGACCAGGCAGGATGTTTACATACGTGTTACCTATCAGAGTCGTATGAAGACGTATCACGAGTTCCTTATCACTCCATCTGCACACGCCCCACACCACAGCAGAGCCTCCGCCAGCTTGAAGAGTCCCCTGCTGACGTGCAGCGTCCATGGATTCATGACGTTGTCTCCATACACGTACACATCCATCCTTTCGATACAATTTGAAATGAGACTCGTCCGACCTGGGAACATGCTTCCAGTCATCAACAGTCCTATGTCGGTATTGACGGGCCCAGGCGAGGCGTAAAGCTTTGTGTCGTGTAGTCATGAAGGGTACATCAGTAGGCCTTCGGCTCCGAAAGTCCATATCGATGATGTTTCGCTGAATGGTTTGCACGCTGACACTTGTTGATGACTCAGCACTGAAATCTCCAACAATTTGCGGAACTGTTGCACTTCTGTCACATTGAACGGTTGTCTTCAGTCGTCGTTGGCCCCGTTCTTGCAGGATCTTTTGCCGGAAGCCGGGACGCCGTACATTTGATGTTCTACCGAATTCCTGATATTCACGGTACACACGTGAAATGCTCTACGGGAAAATCACCACGTCATGGATACCTCAGAGATGCTGTGTCCCATCGCTCGTGCGCCGACTATAACACCACGTTCAAACTCACTTAAATGTTGATAATAGTAGCAGCAGTAATCGTTCCAATAACACCGCCAGACACTTGATGTCTTATACCGGCGTTGCCGACCGCAGAGCTAAATCCTGCCTGTTTACGTATCTCTGTATTTGAATAAGCATGCGACACTGTGCTGCGTCGCTTCATCGAGCAGGAGCGTCCGGATGGTGAGTCAACGGGCAGACACGGTGCGAGACCTTCGTGGCTTCCTTGGCTACCGTCCTTGGTGGAGCGGCCCTCAGGTAACGCAGCGTGTTCATGACCGCTGGTGACGCTGCACTCGCAATATAAGCACGTTTACAATCGCCATCACGACGGATGAAAATCCAATATTGAAAGGGGAGTAAGGCAACCTCAGCAGCCCTAGAGGAAACTTCCTGAACCTTAAACTGGGGAAACGGAAAAGGAAGATGTGCTAATGGAATAGTTATGAGCCACCACCTTCTTGATGAGTATATTGAACTGTCTTTCTCTAGTGTAGGCAAACAACGCATGGAAAATTTTAACAGATCTTATTTTAAAGCAAGGCTGAAATTCTACAGTGTTAAAAACTAACATATGTATAACCAACCTATCGAACAGAGGACGGTAGAAATTAACAATGGGGGTACTGGAGAAGCTGATGAGGTTTTTTTATTGGTTGCAGTTGAACTTTTGATTTGTTAGGAGAAATAAGAAACTGCCTGCTGTGGGAGACGTAGTTCTGACTAATCAAAATGAATTAGAGGTGATAGGACACGTAGTTATGTGTTATAAACTTGACATGTTTGTCACTGATACTAAAAATACAATGTTTCATGAGTATACCTTAACTAATGGTATACTGTGCTCTTAGTATCAGTGACAAACAGGTCAAGTTTGTAATCTACTAGGTGACCAACCTGGCACAAGCTGGGTATTAGATTTGCCAATTTTCTATATGCAACGAAAACAAAAAATGATCTGTTTTGCATAGAATCGAAACAATTTCATCTCTACGTATTCGTGGAAACACCTTTGAAATTTTGAAACAGTAACACAAAAAATATGCATTATCTACTAATGTATATGTGCAACATCCAAATTAAGGAACATAGTATGCAAAATACTAATTCTCGGGCTGTAACCTAATGAAAACCAAAAAAATATAATTAAAGGTTCGCCAATTTCTTAAAAGTTACGATTATGTGACCAAGAAAAAAATAGGTAAGGTAAGGCATTCACATGCAAAAGGATTTGGGTTCGAATCCTGTCAGGTGCTTCAAATTTTTGTATTTTTATAACTTTATCTAAGTGACTTCGATCATTAATTTTATTCAATTAATTTGTTTAAATATGTTTTTTTATTTCTATTTCTTTGTCACATCATTTTAATCATCGTAAGAACTCGTTCATTTATTGTCATTTTTTCTTTGTATCGTTCTTTTTGCACTCAGAATATCTGCGAACGTCAATTGAATTACCGTTATCTATTATGATATTCAAATATTTGAAAACACCGATCCGAAACAAAAGAAATAATCTATTCGTAGTGACTGTGCAGTGGAGTTAAAAATGTATTTTTCGTTAGACGATGTGCTTCTTTTACGGTAATCGGCATCCAAACATTTAAAACATGGCGTAAGTTCCTATTGTACTATTGGAAAAATGACGCAAACATGTAAACGGAAGATGGTATTACACTACTAGGCATTAAAATTGCTACACCAAGAGAAAATGCAGATGATAAGCAGGTATTCATTGGACAAATATATTATACTAGAACTGACATGTGATCACATTTTCACGAAATTTGAGTGCATAGATCCTGAGACATCAGTAACCAAAACACCCACCTCTCGCCATAATAACGGCCTTGATACGCCTGGGCATTGAGTCAAACAGAGCTTGGATGGCGTGTACAGGTACAGCTGCCCATGCAGCTTCAACACGATACCACGGTTCACCAAGAGTAGTGACTGGGTATTGTGACGAGCCAGTTGCTCGGCCACAATTGACCAGACGTTTTCAGTCGGTGAAAGATCTGGAGAATGTGCTGGCCAGGGCAGCAGTCGAACATTTTCTGTATCCAGAAAGGCCCGTACGGGACCTGCAACATGCGGTCGTCCATTATCCTGCTGAAATGTAGGTTCGTCAAGAGTAGTGACTGGGTATTGTGACGAGCCAGTTGCTCGGCCACAATTGACCAGACGTTTTCAGTCGGTGAGAGATCTGCAGAATGTGCTGGCCAGGGCAGCAGTTTAACATTTTCTGTATCCAGAAAGGCCCGCACGGGACCTGCAACATACGGTCGTGCATTGTCCTGCTGAAATGTAGGGTTTCGCAGAGATCGAATGAAGGGTAGAGCCACGGGTCGTAACACATCTGAAATGTAACGTCCATTGTTCAAAGTGCCGTCAACGCGAACAAGAGGTGACCGAGACGTGTAACCAATGGCACCCCATACCATCACGCCGGGTGATACGCCAGTATGGCGATGACGAATACACGCTTCCAATGTGCGTTCACCGCGATGTCGCCAAACACGGATGCGACCATGATGGTGCTGTAAACAGAACCTGGATTCATCCGAAAAAATAACCTTTTGACATTCGTGCACCGAGGTTCGTCGTCGAGTACACCATCGCAGGCGCTCCTGTCTGTGATGCAGCGTCAAGGGTAACCGCAGCCGTGGTCTCCGAGCTGATAGTCCATCTTGCTGCAAACGTCGTCGAACTGTTCGTGCAGATGGTTGTTGTCTTGCGAACGTCCCCATCTGTTAACTCAGGGATCGAGACGTGGCTGCACTATCCGTTACAGCCATGTGGATAAGATGCCTATCATCTCGACTGCTAGTGATACGAGGCCGTTGGGATCCAGCACGGCATTCCGTATTACCCTCCTGAACCCACCGATTCCATATTCCGCTAACAGTCATTGGATCTCGACCAACGTGAGCAGCAATGTCGCGATATGATAAACCGCAATTGCAATAGGCTAAAATCCGACATTTCTCAAAGTCGGAAACGTGATGGTACGCGTTTTTCCTCCTTACACGAGGCATCACAACAACGTTACACCAGACAACGCCGGTCAAATGCTGTTTGTGTATGAGAAATCTGTTCGAAACTTTCCTCGTGTCAGCACGTTGTAGGTGTCGTCACCGGCGCCAACCTTGTGTGAATGCTCTGAAAAGCTAATCATTTGCATATCACAGAATCTTCTTCCTGTCGGTTAAATTTCGCGTCTGTAGCACGTCATCTTCGTGGTGTAGCAATTTTAATGGCCAGTAGTGTATAAGTAAAACGAAATTCAAGCAAAATGAGGAACACAAATAATGGATGTAATAACATGGACGAAAACAACAGGAAGATGAAACGAAAAGAATTAAATCGAAATTAATACATAAACTTGATTAAACTTACACGAAAAGAGATTTCAAATGGGAAAAGAATGATGTGAAGAAAAATGAGAGCAAGTAAAGAAATTGATATGATGGTTAAAATGATGTGACAAGAGAACAGAAATTAAAAATTACATTTAAACCTATAAAATGAATAACAATAATGATCAAAATCATTTTGATAAAAATTTAAAGTACTTGATGAGATTCCAACCCATGACCTTCTGCATATGACAGCCTTACCCTCGCCATTATACCATGCAACCAGTCAACATACTATTATTTTCATAATGCCATCGATCGTGACGCAAAATTCTGAAATCTTTTTCGTCAATTACTCGCAAATGAGAGCCTATGAGCATGAACGGCTGCAGGGCCTGATGCATGGGTTCTTAACCCACATCACGGAATACACGGTTTCTCAAAAGTCGATCCCACCGCTGGGGACCTCACCTTGTTACACAATGTTTAAAAGATTATGATTTTTTTTATCGAAACGATGTGGAACGAATCCATTTAAAGGCTACATAATCATGATTTATTTGTTCCGTATGGTTACATACTTCATCCATTTACAGGTTTTTAAAGCTGCAGTGTCTTTAAATTCATAGGAATGAATATTTACTAGTCTTAATGATTACTCCTGTTACTAGTGATATATTTAATTAAATTCCTCCTTTTTTAACTATACATACAACCAGTTAATTATTGAATATTCAACTGTTGCATAAAGGAATTGTGCAGAAGAAATACTGTAGGGTCCATTTAAAATCAGCTGTCTGTCATACATTTTAAGTTATTGGCTGGATTATGAAATATCTAGTGATTGTGTGATCAACTCCCTTCTGAAATACTGACGGCTTTTGTAAGTCTTCCATTGTTTTAGCTGTAGACTTCACTTTATTGGACGGGGGGGGGGGGGGGGACCTCTTTTTTATGCGTTCCACCAAGATTCTCCTGTGCCGAACTCCTCATCTCACAGTAGCACTTACATTTACATCCGCACTTATATTTCGCTAACTCCACTAATTTCTGCCTTCTACGGCTATTCCCTCATGCCTCAACCCACGTAGTATCACACTGTCATTTCATCCACATCTTCCGACTATCAGAGAACCTTATTTCTTATCAGTACACATTTTCGGCATTCTTCTGCAAAACCAAATCTCAATCGCTTCGATTGCCTTCTTTTCCGGGATTCGTAGTACATAATTCACGTCATTATTATGTGAAGAAACAGTTAAAATACCACACTTCTTGAAGAGACATCAACAACTAGAGGCATCTGCACTAAGACTGGGTGAACACCAGATATTGTTCTCAATGCTAAGTGGAGAGTTATCCCAGAAAATTATGCCATAACCTGATAACGAGCAGACATGTTTTCCCAATTGTTCATTTGCTTGATTCAGAACTAATAATTACACAGGGAACAATGGCTGCTGTGCTCAATAGTTTTAGCTACTTAGTAACAGTTACAGTTTTCATTAAAATGAACTTACAAAAATTTGGAGTATTCTACCCCATTTAATAACTCTTCTCCGTGTACTACATAACATGATGGCGTTTTTCTATTGATGTACAGAACCTAATACACAGTTTCTTTTTCAGTGTAACGGAAGACTCCATTTCCAGAGACACACACAATGATTATTGAATAAAAAACATTGTTGACAATTTCTTCTGTTACTTTCTCCGTAACTGAATTAATTATAGTGAGAGGCACCCACATGCCTTGCTCATACTGTGGCATCAAGCAGTTAGGCCTGCAAGATGAGTGGTCTGCCAAGCGAGTGGATTCATTCTTATTTATCGAGTAATACGAACTCTCGTACTCTCAATTAAGTTACAAATTATCCTCCTGTGTGAATAATACGCAACGGAAATGCACATCTGACTATCAGTAATTTAGAGAACTCTGACTGTTCACTACGCACTGGCAATACCACATTTTCTTTTTGTCTTTTATTTAACGGCTTTTATCAACACGTGGCCACCGCACTGAATATCAATGCCGCACACATTATAAATTCGGGACATCATGACAACATACAATTCGAAGGAAAAGTCCACCAATCTTTTTCTTTTCACTATCTTATTTATTCCGATAAATTCTATAACCTAAACACACAAATTCTATAACCTACAACAACAACACATGAGAAATTCCGCCCAGTGGGCATGGCTTTACATTGGTGATTCTCTACCTTATGGTCTCGTAATTATTTAACGCTACAGTGCACTTTCTGGATAGGATGGTGGATCTTTTATTATATCTCACACTTCGGCTCTCACAATCATCATCACGAAACTTTCCTCCAGATCGAGTGGTACAGAAGGAACAAGCATAACCCACTAATCTTTTGAAACTACCTTGCTACTCTCCCATGCAAACCACACATACCCAAATTACATGACATACACCACACTACAACATGGAATACAATACAATAAATAGTCACAACACTATCACTTTCAGCTTTCCCACTTCAATTAGTATTTATCCCAGTTTCACACGACACTGCCCCACTTTGTAATTCTACTTTCCTACTATGAACTCTGGAGATATATGCACGTCTTCCTGTGCAATGCAAGCCAAGTGGCGTTGCTGGATAGACGGCCGACTAACCTTGCTTCTCTCTCAGAGTTTGAATCTAGCGTCACATGGAATCATATCATGCAAAGTAATATTAAGAACATATTTATCACACATGCGAGTCCTCAACTGATACCATGGATGAGTACTTCTCTTTATCCTTTGTCTCATACACAGATTGAGACTCACACAGTACTCACCACGTGGAAGTACTCGTCTCTAATTTCAAGTCCTGCACACGCCATTTCTTAAATATTTCAACTTATGGTACACTCGCTATTTCTTAAATATTTGAACTTATTGTACACACATAGTAATTCAGCTTAACTTAAGCGCACGGAAGTATTTCAACTTATTGCTACACGTGGTTTCATTGTGACCGTTGGTCACATCCGAAGATTACTACGATCCCATTAATATTACCTGCCTGACATTTAAATCTCCCCACAAAAGTTCCTGAAATAGAGAAATTATTATTTCAAACTACTCTTAAATATTCCACATGCATACCGTGCCTCCACTCTTTTGTCTTTACGGAGCACACCCAAGACAGGTCTTAACAGCACAAGATCCAGCGGCAGAGTGCTGAAACATGGCCGTTCTTCAGGTCCTCTTGCACCTCTGTCGAAGTGGGGGAGCACCTTGCTACCGTATTGGTCAGCCACATTTCAGGCGCTCAAAGCTCAGGTAAATTTCATCTCTTTGGTCCCACCAAAGGTGGCCAAAGGATCGTCTCAAAGATGATCATATATTCACATTCACTATCTGCGGTTAGCAGACAACCATACATTCATTTCACAGATCTCACCAAACTGGACGTAGGGATTTATTTTGTGGGAGTGAACATGTGATCAATTAAATAAATAAATTGTCATTCTTTCCCACACTGGTATCCGGCTTCGCTGTATTAACTGAAATTGAGTTCTTTTACAAAAAAATGTGTTGTTCTGACAAAAATAATGAAGTATGTTGTACCTATTTTCAATGTCGGGCGGTACTGTACCCTTTCAATAGCACCTCTGTTGTCTACAAAAGTACTAATCCTGCTTGGTGTAGTTTAAGTGGTAGGTCACTGAAGTGACATACACATCATGTTTCAGCAGCCACTAACGACGTCATTTTATGAAGCCTACAATGTTAAATCTAGTCTTATCAAACCACACGCGAGATTCTCATGCTAGCTATGCGCAAGATATTAGCCCTACAGAAAAAAATTAACAGGACCTGTTCGTAGGAAATTTAATGTAGTTAAATTTTTTGCTTTGATAAGTTTTCGCTATAGGCCGCAGTTTCTCGAGTTATTCAAGAAAAACGTACAAAAGTGACATTCAAGCGCACCCCCATCCCCATAATCATCCGTCACCAGTCATAATTTCTAGTATATTGTTCGTGGCACTCCGTCCTACTACCATACAGAAATTCCCGACTGTTCTAAAATATTCCCGATATCAGATCTTTTTTGATCTCTATTGATTAGGCTATAACGCCACTAGCATAGTCGCCAACTTCGTTAACATTATTAATTTAAACTGCCAATGAGAGAAATAAACGATGAAATACTTCTGTAGACGTTACGCTAAACCTATCTACGATGAAAGTTCGATAAAAACTTAACCTTTACAAGCACAGTAGTTTCGTAGTCAGAACGATGTAATTATTTTATGCTGTTAAAGTTCACAAAATTTTATGGTAAATTTTACTCAAACTTTAGTTTTACAATTTGTAAGTGCTCGACTAAGCCAGTGGCGTAAAATAAGACCATTCACTGAAGACCAGGAGAGGTCGAATGTGGGAAATTATTCATGCAGACGCAAATTTTGTTTTACACTGGTAGGAGGGACTGCCATGAACGACATACTAGATATCAGCAGTGAGGGCTAAGTGTGGGTGCGGGGGTGTCTTTGAACGTCACTTTTGTACGATTTCTTGAATAACTCGAAAAATATGTCCTCTTTCACAAGCAAATTCCATTACGAAACAAAGTGAAAATATGGAAGTCTGTAGGCTTTCATGGCCGTTGTAACAGAAGTTCTGTCTTGTTGGGCCGCGTCATATTTCTTCAAATAATAGATGTTTCGATCCCTCTGCTAGTATATTTTTCATGATCTTGTGGTGTCCATTGTAGATTGAGTACCACAAGATCTTGAAGAAGATCCCAGGAGGCAGGGTTTGGAACGTCGATTGTTTGAAAAAAAATATGACGCTGCCTTACAACCCATAAGGTTTTAACTTCAGAATTTAAGTACATTAAATGTTCTACAAAAAGATTCTCTTCTTTTTTCAGTAGCCCCAACAGTTTGTGCGTAGCGAGCTAGAGAATATGAAAATCTCTTACATGGCTTATGAAGGCCATAAATAATATTGCAGATTGTATAAAACGACATCGATAGATACAGCTGAATCACCCTGCGTAATAAATGGGAGTGGACCCAAAACTGAACCCCGTGGGACTCCCTTCATTGTGGTTTACTCCTTGTCACCGGATGTTTCTTCAGTTGAGAATTGTATGATCGATACACTGCATTGATTTGCATATCTTTATGGTGATTCAAACCAATTGTTTCTCCAGAAGAATAAACCTATCCATTAATGTAAAATTAATAACTAGCTGGCCATAGAAATCAGCAAGGATGTAAGTCTTGCACCAGCGATTTGATATCTGCTGGCATATGGGAGTGAACGATAAAGTCCACACTGCCAGAGCTGATAGAAAGTGCAGCCCCGGTCGGACGGAAAAAAGCTATGGGAGGGGAGAATTGGGCGTAAATTGAGTTGCTCTGCGGCTTCGGCGGCGGCGGCGGTGACCCCATGCGCAGGTGGCGCTGCCAGCGGCAAACACCGAAATTAAACACTCGCGGCCGCCGTGTTTGCTCGCGCCCGCTTGCATAAATATTGTTCCTTGCCGAAATGTGAAATAATGGAGAGCGCGGCGGTTTCGGCCGTGTAATTACAGCAGAGCAAATAGCGAGCCCGCTGTAAATATTTCAACCGCTGCTGCTGGCGCAGCCGCAGCCGCCGCCGTCGGCACACGACGCCAGAGTTAATTCAGGCGGCCGCCGTCCACCAAGACACGAAGAACAAACAGTGCCTCCGGCCGCGCCGTGATTTTTCCGCCAGGCGTGTACGGAAGTGTTCATTAACAGAGAGTTCACGGAAGGTTCTCGTCCTTTTGTGTTTGCTCGCCGCCGCTGCGTCATACTTACTGATGAAGGTTTCTCGTTAAAATTTTTCCGTCCGCAAATATGGGCCGATGACGTGTTCGGTTGGCGGAGGATAAAAGAATTTGCCCAGCGACCACTCTCCGAAGAATAAACAACACCGAGGCAGGGATCTAGTTCCTCTCATGTTAATGTCCCTCGCACGAGATCTATTCATTACAGATTTCTCCGAAAGCAGTTCTCTGGGGGAGAGACATTTATGAATATTGGTGCAATCATTTGCCCTTCTCTGGGTGGAAGTAGAAAAATGCGTTGGGTTTCCCTGTCATGAAATATATTCAGATATATAATGTCTGTAGAACTCAACGCAAATAAAAATGTATTTTATCTAGGGGTATCCACGGGGCTTAAGCCAGCTTAAAGAAACGTCTTTTAATAAACATCATAACATCTAGTGTAAGAGAGACAGCGATAGCAAGAGAATAATTTTAAGTTTTGGTTATTTCGTCGCCACCACAGATCGTATAGTATTTCCAAATGAATAATAATTTATTATTTATCTATCGCGTCAGAAGCAAGAAACATACAATATATGGATATTCGACTAAGAACGGAGTACACGGACTGGTTATATTTCGTGCCTGCCGCATTTGCCTCGACGTCAACGTGCAATAACCAGTTATAGAAGGCACGCTCCAGCACTAGCAGTGGAGAGAATACAGCGTGGTCCACTGATAGTGACCAGGATAAATATCTCACGAAATAAGCGTCAAACGAAAAAACTACAAAGAACGAAACTTGTCTAGCTTGAAGGGGGAAACCAGATGGCACTATGGTTGGCCCACTAGATGGTTCTGACATAGGTCAAATGCTTCAAATAGCTCTGAGCACTATTTGATGCCATAGATCAAACGGATATCAACTGCGTTTCTTTAAATAAGAACCCCCATTTCTTACCGCATATTCGTGTAGTACGTAAAGAAATATGAATGTTTTAGTTGGACCACTTTTTTCGCTTTCTGATAGATGGTACTGTAATAGTCACAAACGTATAAGAACGTGGTATCACGTAACATTCCGCCAGTGCGGTCGGTATTTGCTTCGTCATACATTACCCGTGTTAAAATGGACCATTTACCAATTGCAGAAACGGTAGATATCGTGTTGATGTATGGCTATTGTGATCAAAATGCCCAACGGGCGTGTGCTATGTATGCTGCTCGGTATCCTGGACGACACCATCCAAGTGTCCGGACCGTTCGCCGAACAGTCACGTTATTTAAGGAAACAGGAAGTGTTCAGCCACATGTGAAACGTTAATCAAGACCTGCAACAAATAATGATGGCCAAGTTTTAGCTGCTGTCGTGGCTAATCCGCACATCTGTAGCAGACAAATTGCGCGAGAATCGGGAATCTCAAAAACGTCAGTGTCGAGAATGATACATCAACATCGATTGCACCCGTGCCATATTTCTATGCACCCGGAATTGCATGGCGACGACTTTTAAGGTCGTGTACAGTTCTGCCACTGGGCACAAGAGAAATTACGGGACGATGACAGATTTTTTGCACGCGTTCTATTTAGCGAGAAGAGTCATTCACCAACAGCGGTAACGTAAACCGGCATAATATGCAGTATTGGACAACGGCAAATCTACGATGGCTGCGACAAGTGGAACATCAGCGACCTTGGCGGTTAATGTATGGTGCGGCATTGTGGGAGGAAGGATAATTGGCCCCCATTTTATCGATGACAATCTAAATGGTGCAATGTATTCTGATTTCCTACGTAATGTTCTACCGATGTTACCTCAAGATGTTTCACTGCATGACAGAATGACGATGTACTTCCAACATGATGGATGTCCGGCACATAGCTCGCGTGCGGTTGAAGCGGTATTGAATAGCGTATTTCATGATAGGTGGATTGGTCGTCGAAGCACCATACCACGGCCCGCACGTTCACCGGATCTGACATCCCTGGATTCTTTCTGTGGGGAAAGTTGAAGGATATTTGCTATCGTGATCCACCGACAACGCCTGACAACATGCGTCAGCGCATTGTCAATGCATGTGCGAATATTACGGAAGGCGAACTTCTCGCTGTTGAGAGGAATGTCGTTACATGTATTGGCAAGTGCATTGAGGTTGACGGACATCATTTTGAGCATTTATTGCATTAATGTGGTATTTACAGGTAATCACGCTGTAACAGCATGCGTTCACAGAAATGATAAGTTCACGAAGGAACATGTATCACATTGGAACAACCGAAATAAAATGTTCAAACGTACCTACGTTCTGTATTTTAATTTAAAAAACCTACCTGTTACCAACTGTTCGTCTAAAATTGTGAACCATATGTTTGTGACTATTACAGCGCCATCTATCACAAAGCGAAAAAGGTGGTCCAACCAAAGCATTCTTATTTATTTTCGTACTACACGAATATGTAATAAAAATTTGGGGTTCCTATTCAAAAAAAAAAAAAAAAAAAAAAAAAAAAACGTAGTTTATATCCGTTTGACCTATGGCAGCGCCATCTAGCGGGCCAACCATAGCGCCATCTGGTTTCCCCCTTCAAGCTAGACAAGTTTCGTTCTTTGAAGTTTTTTCGTTTGACGCTTATTTCGTGAGATATTTGGCCTAGTCACGATCAATGGACCACCGTGTATAAAGCGAGTAGCGGGTAGCGGTTGTGAGGGTGGAGGGAGTGGGGGCAGGGGACACCGCAAACAGTGCAGTCGTTGTCGTCATGCGGAAACGGAGCTATTTATCTGACGTCCAAAAGGAGATAGTCATTGGCTTTCGGGCCTACGGTGAATGCGTTTCCGAAACGGCTAAGTTAGTAAACAGTTCACGAGCCGCTGTGGTTAAAGTAAATCGACGCTATCCAAAGCCGGCGAGGAGGCAACTGTCGTGCTCCACGGGTGACAGATTACAGGCGTGAACGAAAGCTGCAGAGATTTGTGCGTACAGATGAACTGGGGGCTACTAATAGTGCCTCCGCAACAAACGTTCAGCGAACGTATGGACCTCTCAGCAGGCGCCTGCTTCATCAACCCATGATGACGTTTGTTGATTGGCGACGAATGTTGGAATTTGCACGCCAGTACCGTAACCGGACGTCCACTGAGTGACGACACTTGGCATTTTCAAACGAATCACGTTTTATGCTCCACGAGACAGACGGCAAACACCCTGCAACAAACATCTCAAGGGCCCAGGCTAGAAGAAGCGTTATGGTCTGGGGATTTTTTCCCAGAATTCCCTCAGTGATCTCCTCATTCTCGAAGGTATAATGGACCAGCAGAAGTAAGCATCTATCTTTGGGGAAAATTGTTCACCCCTAAAAGTAGTTTTTCCTCGGCACAATGGCGTCTACCAGCAGGAGTATGCGAAGCAGCTCGCAGAGTACACGCGAGACTCAAAGAGCGCCATGATTAGTTCACCGTGCTCCCCTGGCCACCAGTTTTCCCGGATTTAAACCCAACGGAGATTCTATGGTACCTCCTCGATCGGGGTTTTCGTGCCATGGATCCTCAACCGAGAGACGTAGCGCAACTGGCCACGGCATGCCTCCACATCCCTGTCGGTACGTTCCAGAATCTCACTGACACTCTTCCTGCACGTTTCGCATCGGTCCGCGCTGCGAAAGGTGACGAAAATCTCTGCTCTTCTTTGGATCTTCTCTATTTTCTTTCCAATTCTGTCCGGTGTGGGCGCCAGCCTGACGAGTAATGTCCAGATATTAGCCGAACGAGGGCTTTGTAATGTACCTCTCTTTGAGGTGGACCATACTTCCTGAGGATCTTCTAATGATTCTGTCTGCCTCATTTGCGATTAGTTTTATGTTGTCGTTCCACTTTATTCTGGAGCTAAGATGCTTTTGCGCTTTGATGTATGCATATATCTATCGGTCATGTCCGACAGAAAAGACAGGGCTCATACACATTTCTTCAAGAGAGCGTTGGCTCACTGACATTCGTTTCAGTGTGGCTGCTCTACTATTGTCTGGACTCTTACGGGAGTCAATAATTTGCGAGTAGGGCGTCAATGGGAGAGTAATTCTGTATTGCAGCGGGGAATACGTTGAAAATATCGGTCAGATGGAAAGCGTGTCCGGAAGGGCGACGCTGTTAAGGCAACCGTTGTTTAGAAGAGGCGCCACGCGGAGTGGCCGCGCGGTTCGAGGTGCCATTTGACGAAATGCGCGGTCCCTCCCGCCGGAGGTTCGAGTCCTCTCTCGGGATTGGCTGTGTGTGTTGTCCTTAGTGTAAGTTGGTTTGAAGTAGTGTGGAAGTCTAGGGACCGATGAACTCAGCAGTTTGGTTCCTTAGGAATTCACAGACATTTGAACATAGAAGCGGAGCATCCGGATTCAAGTCACGGTCCAGCACAAAGTTTCAGCTTTCGCCACTGCATTACCAAAGTACCCTGTCCGGCTGCAAGTCACGATTTGCTACCATCCTTTCCCTTTTCTTCCGCAGTCTCTGTTTCTTATAAACTTTGAAGTATGTGTTGAGGATCATTTTGTCGCCAACCAAACTACGCGCCTATTAGTGCAACATCACACATATTGCCAGAAACCGGTTGTGCTGTGTACAAGACCACTTCCTAATCAGGTTCTCCGTGATTATGCATATTAGACTGATGCTGAATCCATCACTCTAGATCACATACACTGAAATGACAGAAGCCGTGCAATAGCAGTACGGAGATTTATAGATGGTGGTAGTACGCGTCCACAAGATGTAAAAGGTAAGTGCATTGGCGGAGCTCTCATTTGTGCTCAGGTGATTCATGTGAAAACGTTCCCGATGTGATTATGATCGCACAGAAGTTAACAGACTCTGAATGCGGAGTGGGAGATGGAGCTACACGCATGGGACACTCTATTTCGGAAAACGTCAGGCAGTTATATTTCGAGATCCACAGTGTCAAGAGTATGCCGAACATACCAAATTGCAGGCATTATTTCTCAGCACGGACGATGCAGTGGCAGACGGCCTTCACTTAATGACCGAGAGCAGCGGCGTTTGCGTAGAATTGTCCGTGTTAAAAAACAAGCAACAATACGCAAAATAACCGGAGGAATCAATGTGGGACGTACGACAAACGTATACTTTAGCACGGTGCGGCGAAATTTGTCGTTACTGGACTACGGCAGTAGATGAGCCACGCGAGTGCCTTTGCTCTAACTGCGCGACATCGCCTGCAGCGCCTGCCCTGCACTCCTGAGCCCAGACGACGAGAACATCGTGGCCTGGTCGCATGAGTCCCGATTTCAGTTGGTAAGAGCTGATGGTAATGTTCGAGCAGACAACGCGAAGCAATGGACATAAGTTGTCAAGAGGGCACTGCGGCAGCTGGTGGTGGCTCCATAATGTGTCTACATGGGGTGGACTGGGTCCTGGCTATGTCCGGCTACTTTGAGGCCATTTGCAGTTCTTATGGATGACAATGCGCAGTGTCAAACGATCACAGTTATTCGCGACTAGTTTGAAGAAAGTTCTGGACAGTTTGAGCGAATAACTTGGCCACCCAGATCGCCCGAAACGATTCCCATCAAACGTTTATGGGAACTAATCAAGAGGTCACTTCGTTCACAAGGTCCTCTACTACCAACACTTTCGTTATTACGGACGGACATAGGGGGAGCATGGCTCAATATTTCTGCAGGGGAATTCCAACGACTTGTTGAGGCTATGCCACGCGGTGTTGTTGCACTACTCCGGGCAAAAGAAAGTCCTGCGCGATGTTAGGAGGTATCCCACGACTTTCTCCACCTCAGCGTGTAATGATACATTACCCGTATGAAGCTAATAGGCTGCTGAAAAATCAGCTGCCACTCACACTGAAAATGTTATTGGTAAGTTCGTGAACTCGATAGGGCCTCGCCTGTTGCTTATAGTTGGAAGATCTGCGCATTTCAATTGAATCTTTTATTGTTCCTCAAAGACAGAGCTTGATTGATGATAGAGCTTTATGTAGTAAAAGTATATTAATTCGAAAATGTGCAAAATTACTCAGAACATATATATGTCGAGGTTATAAAACAACATGAGAATGAATTTACATAATTAAAAATAAAACAATGCTAAGGAAATGAATGGTTATTAGGGTCGTCACCACCATGATGCAGGACAATTACAGCTGAGATGGTGCCCAGAAACTTAAAGGACACGAATTTCGTTTGGGCGGGCCGCTGTGACCGAGCGGTTCTAGGCGCTTCAGTCCGGAACTGCACTGCTGCTACGGTCGCAGGTTCGAATCCGGCCTCGGGCATGGATGTGTGTGATATTCTTAGGTTAGTTAGGTTTAAATAGTTTTAAGTCGAGGGGACTGATGACCTCAGATGTTACGTCCCATAGTGATTAGAGCCATTTGAACCATTTGAAATACGTTTCCAACAATTCTACATAATTACACAAAAAGAAGTATGAATCGGAATAAAGCACATAACAGAAAAAAATAAAAGAAATAGAAGTTATCATCACCAGGCAGAGCACTCCAGGAACGAGCTCGATACCCAATAGAAACATGAGTAGTTACGTAAAAAGATCCCCTTTGAAGCAAGAAAAACATGCGTATCAGTGTGTGAAGCGCCTACACCAATTTCTGAAGACTAAGAATAGAAAACGAGAATGAACTACTCTCCCCTCAATATATCGCGATCACTGAGGTCACGAGTGCATATTGCTGACGTTGTCCTACCATGACTACGGTTGAGATGGCCGTGCGCCTCGCTGCAGTCTACCGATGTGATTTGATCGCCAGTGGTGGATAAGATCATCATCATCCAGATCACCGATCGCCAAAGCAGAACTTCGGAAACTCGGCAGGAGGCCTAAATCGAGAAAAACTATTACAAGCACGGAGTCCGAAACCCATCAGAGTGTAGAATCCGCAGGAGAAGCGGAAAACTGAATCGAACAGAGAATCAAAACGAGAAAGCATCTCTAACTTTTGATAGTCTTCCTTCGGACCTCGGATAGATACCGAGCACAACCTTCCTAGCCAATCCCAGAAAGGCCCTAATTGCTCCTCCAGTGAGCCACCTGGAAATCTTTTCACGAGCTCCCACCACCACGTAAAATATATTTACTCCAATCAGAGCCGTGGTTATGGAAACGAGAACATAGAGTCGCCCCGTTCCCACGGCCAAACTTGTCTGTCGTAAATACTGGAGATTTTATAGTTACGCAGACTGTTCTAACGGAAAGGACAGAGTTTGGAAATATCGCAGACCGATTCACAACCGTATATTTAGCTCCTGGGAACGGTGTCGGTGTCTGGAGACTAAAGCACAGCGGGATAACTGCTGAGGACGTCGCAAGCGGAACAAGAGGATTTGCTAGGAAGCGGAGTTCTCAACCCTTCCACCGCTGGTTTCCCGTTCAGCTATAGAGGATATCAGTCGACCCTTCTACCGCTCATTGTTCGGCGTACCTGCTGGGTAATCGCTGAAAAGCTTGCTCAGCTGTCCATCAGATCCGCTGACATGAAAACTTGCACCTACAGATAGGCAGCTCTTCAAGAGTGTACGAAACGTTTCATTTGTTTTTGTCCCCAGCGAAAAGGAGTTTCCACGATAAATCAAAGGCAAAGGCTACTAAAAGAGTGAAATGTTAGATTACGTACGGAGAGAGAAACTATTTAAGAGGGGTATTCGATAAATAATGATACACATTTTTTTTTTCCTCGGCCAATTTTGGTTGAAAAATATGTGGAATTTGTTATGGGACATCGTGGAATATTCTCGCTTCAGCCTGTGTAGGCTATACGTAGCTTTCACATTGGCATCTGTAGCGGTGGTGCGTTCCAGGAAGAGAGCTGTTATTCAGTTTCTTTTGGCGGGAAACCAGAGCGGATATTAATAGACACTTTCAGAATGTCTACGGAGTCCTGTCAGTGAACAAAAGCACGTTGAGTCGGTGGATGAGGCGCCTGCGATCGTCACAAGGTCGTCCAGTTCTGTCTGATCTCCCGCGAGGCGGCTTGTCGCTCACAGCTATGACTCCTGCAATGTTAGGACGTGCGAATACTCTCATTCGAAGTAATCGACGGATCACAATGAATCATTTCGCTGCACAACTGGACGTCTATGTTGGTGTTTCTGACACACTTGCCCGACAGTTCGGATACTCAAAAGTGTGTGACCGCTGCGTTTCTCGCCATCTAACAGAAAAACCATAAAGAGCAACGAAGGACCATCTGTGAGGATTTGTTTGAGCATTACGATGCCAAATGAAGGATTCACTTCACGGGCAGCACCACGTGGAGATAGGGAGGTTACTGTTGCAATAAGTCGGCTCCGTCGTGACCAGTGGAGTAGTACCACGCGAGCATGCAGGCCCTCCCAGTAAGATGGAGTAACGCTGACACGTTGAACGAATATTCTGTTGAAAAACAGGATTTTGTAGCCAGAAGAGTGGGTAATAATTTGGTACTCTGGAATCCTCAATAAAAACAAACTACTTTCAGAAAAAAATTGTATTACTTACGGAACACCCCTCGTACATTGCTACAAGTTACGACCGAACCACTCATGTAATCAAAGCTCAATATGGGTGAAAAGTCGACAAATAAAATCCGAATTGGAAACTAAATGAAGCAAAAGACTCTTGTATGCAAATTCAGCATGCAGTTAGGATGAAATTTTAGGTTAAATGCTTGAAACATGCGGCGTTCTCACAATGTTTTAACCAGCAGCTACCCACGCCACAGATCGACGTAAAGGTGAGCATTTCTCGCAAAGTGATAGTGTGGGCAAAATATAGGCTGGCCACATCTGCGTGTTAGCTATAATATTAGTTATCACATGGCGTCAGGTAGCTGCTTGAGTTTACCTACACTACTGGCCATTAAAATTTCTACACCAAGAAGAAATGCAGATGATAAACGGGATTCACTGAACAAATGTATTATACTAGAACTGACATGTGATTACATTTTCACGCAATTTGGGTGCATAGATCCTGAGAAATCAGTACCCAGAACAACCACCTCTGGCCGTAATAACGGCCTTGATACGCCTGGGTATCAACAGAGCTTGGATGGCGTGTACATGTACAGCTGCCCATGCAGCTTCAACATGATACCACAGTTCATCAAGAGTAGTGACTGGCGTATTGTGACGAGCCAGTTGCTCGGCCACCATTGACCAGACGTTTTCAACTGGTGGGAGATCTGGAGAATGTGCTGGCCAGGGCAGCAGTCGAACATTTTCTGTATCCAGAAAGACCCGCACAGGACCTGCAACATGAGCTCGTGCATTATCCTGCTGAAATGTAGGGTTTCGCAGCGATCGAATGAAGGGTAGAGCCACGGGTCGTAACTCATCTGAAATGTAACGTTCACTGTTCAAAGTGCCGTCAATGGGAACAACAGGTGACCGAGACGTGTAACCAATGGCACCCCATACCATCACGCCGGGTGATACGCCAGTATGGCGATGACGAATACACGCCTCCAATGTGCGTTCACCACGATGTCGCCAAACACGGATGCGACCATCATACCATTCGTGCACCCAGGTTCGTCGTTGAGTACACCATCGCAGGCGCTCCTGTCTGTGAAGCAGCGTCAAGGGTAACCGCAGCCATGGTCTTCCAGCTGATAGTCCATCTTGCTGCAAACGTCGTCGAACTGTTCGTGCAGATGGTTGTTGTCTTGCAAACGTCCCCATCTGTTGACTCAGGGATCGAGACGAGGCTGCACGATCCGTTAGAGCCATGTGGATAAGATGCCTGTTATCTCGACTGCTAGTGATACGAGGCCGTTGGGATCCAGCATGGCGTTCCGTATTACCCTCCTGAACCCACCGATTCCATATTCAACTAACAGTCATTGAATCTCGACGAACGCGACCAGCAATGTCGCGATACGATAAACCGCAATCGTGATAGGCTACAATCTGACCTTTATCAAAGTCGGAAACGTGATGGTACGCATTTCTCCTCCTTACACGAGGCATCACAAGAACGTTTCACCAGGCAACGCCGGTCAACTACTGTTTGTGTATGAGAAATCGGTTGGAAACTTTCCTCATGTCAGCACGTCGTAGGTGTCGCCACCGGCACCAACCTTGTGTGAATGCTCTGAAAACCTAATCATTTGCATATCACAGCATCTTCATCCTGTCGGTTAAATTTCGCGTCTGTAGCACGTCACCTTCGTGGTGTAGCAATTTTAATGGCCAGTAGTGTATATGCACCCGTAACTCTATGGTTGTTTAATAGCACAATGTTCATTTTGGTAAGAGACCCAGTCTGATCACTTATATGGAGATTGTTTTCTGTATTAAGATTTAACAAGCTGTTCATAATAAAATATTACGTAAATGATGCACTCCAATACCCGCTAACTGTAACTGTGATGGGTGGTAATGCCAAAAACTGGTCCGGCAGAAAATCAATATGAGCAGCTTTTGGCGACACTTAATTGTCTAAAATGACTTCTATCTATCAGCCGAATAAGAAATTACATTACTATTAACGTTTAGTGTAACTTCTAGGTGGAGGTTGTTTTCTATATTATGATTAAACATGCTGTTCATAACAAAAGATTACGTAACTAATTGTAAATGTTCTGGCCGAAGGTGATGGGTGGATGCCCGAAACTGTTCCAGAAGGAAACCAATATAAGCAGGTTTTGGCGACAGTTAAATGTCAATGAATAAGAAATAACATTACTGCTAACGTTTAGTGTAATCTTGAAGCTTATTATTATCCAGATCGAGTATGATATGATTAAGCCTGTACAGTCCCTGGCGGTTTCATGTATCAGTGCACAGTGATTCGAAGATTTTAGATGTAGATGTCGTCGTCGCCGTAATCTGGGCGTTAAGCCCTAATCTTCCATTTTTCACTTACCGGTACCCAATTTTTTTTGGATCTGATAAGTAACAGAACTGACTAGTTGCTGTTGCAAGGTAAGTAGTCTGTGAAAGAGAAATCACAGTGCGTACTTGCTGCAATTAGCAACGGATCGTGGCGCAGTTATCAGGCACTCTGCTTCCAGATAAACGAATAGGTACCATTAAGCTGTCACAGAACTTATAAAGATAATAACGGCGCTGTCAAGTACTTTGCGATAATTGTGAGGCAGGGGTACGATGGAGCAGCGTAGACGTCCAAAAGTGAAGCAACTGAGGCTTGCCCAGGCAGCAGCTGGCAGGTAGTTTTTAATTAAGAGCTCGGCCGGATTTTGTATTAGCAATTAGCGGCCCGCACTGTGCCGCCACACTTAATTATAGCGCTTTATGGGGAACCCGCCGAGAGAACCAGGCTTGGCTTTTAGGGAGGTCCGCCCAGTCCGCTTGCGCGGTCCACCGGCCTAGGATAACACGGTGGAGACGGCGGGTACAAAGGGGCGGTGGACCAGGAATGGCGTATCGGTTCCGTACGGAAGAACACACTAGCCTCATCAGTTGTATAAGTTAGTCTCAGTGTAAGACCGAAAATGCAGATAAAATACTTTCTGCACCAGCCAAAAATTTTCAGGGTTTAATATCCGTTGATAACGTGTACTGTAATTCTGATTCTGAAGCTGTATTACGGAAACTATATTTAATAAGTAATCGATGTAATGGCTCAAATGGCTCTGAGCACTATGGGACTCAACTGCTGAGGTCATTAGTCCCCTAGAACTTATAACTAGTTAAATCTAACTAACCTAAGGACATCACACACATCCATGCCCGAGGCAGGATTCGAACCTGCGACCGTAGCGGTCTTGCGGTTCCAGACTGCAGCGCCTTTAACCGCTCGGCCACTTCGGCCGGCTAATCGATGTAATAGTGTATTTATTACTGACTGTATGTAATTGATTGTAATTATAATGAAATTGCTGGGTAATAGCCAAGAGAACTTTATTTAAATGTTTGTGTGTGTTGTGGCTTATGGGCGCTCAACGTCGAGGTCATCAGCACCCTGACGCACATTAAAGGGAACGAATGTGGACAGACCTAATAAAACTGAAACACACACGCAAAGAAAGCAGGAAACGAAGCAAAATGCTACATAAGAAAGTAGAACGTAAGGAAAGGGAAAACGTAGCAACAGTAAATTGTCATTGGCTGGCCACTTACATAAAATATGGGCGAATTTGTCACACAGTGAGCAAATTAAGATCCTAAAATCTTTGTAAAAACATTTGACATGGCACAGAACTTTAAAACTTTAACCACATTCGTCCGAGTGTTGCCTAAAAGAGATGGCAGGTCCGCTGGCAAGTCAGCCGCGGTCCGCTGGTCAGAAAATAAAACGCAATCCAATAAAACGTGGCGCAGAGTGACCTGGACGCCACAAGCACCACACATTGGAGGGCCCTCCCGCCGGAGCAGGAAGCCATGCGTCATAGGGCTGTGGCCTATCCGAAGCCGAGTGAGGAGAACCTCGTCCCGTCGACGGGGCTGAAAGGAAGTACACCACACACGCGCTGTGGGCTTGACTATACGGAGCTTATTGTCAGTCACTTCCAGCCACTCATCCTCCCACCGACGCATGACTCGTGAACTCAACAGCGAGGTGAGTGTGCGCAGGGGTATAGCACACTGAGATACTTGTGGATCGAGACACGCCTCCTTGGCTGCGAGATCTGTCCTTTCATTCCCAGCAATGCTGACATGCCCGGAACCCAGCAGAAAGCCACCACCTTCCCCAATCGCTGTAGGTGGAGGAGGGCATCCTGGATGGTCTGGACTATTTTATCTGCTGGATACAAACGTTGCAAAGAGTGAAGGGCACTTAGTGAATCGGAACAGACAAGAAATTTAGGACAGGAAGAATGTCTCATACCGATAGCAACGACGAAATGGCAGTAGCTGTGTCTTTGTTCATCTTTGCGTATGGAGACTCACCGTCGCGTCGCAAACATAGAGGAAGCAGAGGATCTTGAGTGATGAAAGAGTGCGGAAGTGTTTGTTGGGCGCTCCCGTCGAAGCGGTGTGCAGCTATGCTCACGCCAGTATAGACGCACCTAATTCCTTAACACGTTAGTATTGAGAGCACGGAAGGAGTGGACGGGCGGAGAAAACTGCAGTTGTAACTGTTGCCTGTCCCGTAATCAACCTTGGCTATGGAGACGATCGGGGTTCTCAAACAACAGCAGCAGCAGCAACAGCAACAGCAACAACGGCGGCTCAGCATTGTCGTCGGCTACATTCTTGGTCGTCCGCACAACTACAACATCGTATGACTGTTAACTGACAGATCTAGGAATGCAGAGGCTTTATCCAGTTATATTTCTTTCACAAAGTGTGACTAAGTTGAATAATAACTTGCAATAGTTAAAACTTGTAGGGTACCTGTGCTGTCATTGTCATCAGACACTATTACCTGGCAGGGTCCTTTTCCATCCCAGGCAATCACCGAGTGTCGTAAGAATATTCATTCTTGTATTGCATAACAGAGGCTAAACTAATTTACAAATTTTGGTATTAACTTTATTTACTTAACGTAACGTAAAATTTAACTGGCTAAACTAATAATAAAAGATATAGCACAAATTAAGATGCGCAATTTCATTTATTCTATATTTAGTTTATCGTGTGAATTCTGGAGGCTTGGTATGTATTTTATTGTTGTTATTTTAAAAGTAAACTCAGTTGCTCGTTTGCTTAAAGTAAACTCAGTTCAATCTTTGAATAATAACAAGTTAATTGGTTGCCTTTTTCTAAATTTTGCATTACGTTACTCTAAGGTTACTGAAAGTCATTTTTACATCACAAAGTTTAAGTTAAGTCAGTCATTTGTTTAACCAGTAACTCCATTTAACTTTAATTTCAAAACTCAGTATTTCAGAATAAGTAACTGCAAACTCAGTGCTTTCTGATTCATTTATTTTTTTCCTGAACTGCTGTGCACGCCAGTGATTATTTGCTTGAATTTCTTTACCATTACCTTTCTTGTGATTCTGGAGATTCGTTGGACTAGTCGGCTGGCGACCGTTTAATTATCCCCTTTTTTAGCTGATCAGTGTTTTATTTGTTTTATCAATGATTTTTGTAGTAAATATTACGTGGTATCATTTTTCTCCCCCTGAGCGGTTCGTGAGCGATCGCACTATATTCCATCCATTTCAAACTTATTATCAGTATTTAGCTCAAGTTTAGAACATATTCTTCCTTCAGGAGAGTCTGTTGTACACTAACCGGTGTTATTTTGCTTCGGTAACGATAGCCTTACTCACTGTATATTTACATCATGCATATGCGATCATGGTCAGTTTTATCACAGTGCAGTAGTCTGATTAGGAGGGAGGAGGTTACACCAGGACACTCAGCTAGTTATTCATTCACCTGAGTATACAGATCATTTCACAAGCAAATTAGCAGAAACGAATGTGGTCAAAACGGAGAAAATGCGAGGAAAGAGATAAAAATCAATCCGACATAAAATAGCACTCACGATGATGCTACACATTTTAACTTTGAACGACAATAAAACATAATTAAATATAACAAACAATTAAGCTCATGGATCTCTTAGTTCCAGAATTTAGCCTGCTCTTGTAAAGTAAACATGGGTATCGGTATGTTCAGTACATGATATCGAAATGCAAGATATCGATCCATTCATTTACTTTCTAGTGACGAAGTATCGGCCAGTTGCACTTCTAATGTTGTCACGAATATATATCTGTTCAGCACAGGATTTTCAGACATAGCTCATCTACCATTTTATTTATTTTTGCGTGATAAGTGTCGGTTATTTTAGTTTGTGAAATTCAAGAGGTTTAGTATCAGTTAGTTCATTTATAATTTTCGAGAAACTAGGTAAAAACATTTCATGAGTTTACCGATTCCAATTGTGAGACGTTGATACTGTAGTCACAGAATACAAAGCGTTTTTTCGTTTTGTGAGGTTTTTACATTCCTGAACATTTAAAGCAAGTTGTCAAACTTTCCACCCTTTGAAATCTTATGAAGGCATAACTGAATAATATGAGCTTGTTTCAGACTGGTTTTCATTGCAGATAACTGAATCAGCAGTGAAAAGTACGAGGTTACTATTATATTGTCCGCAAGTTAATTAACATACGACATGAGCAGTAAGGGATCCAGCTCACTTCACCCGAAGTTCCGTCTACATATGTCTGACTCTCTATGCAAGGCCCTCCCTACCAAAAAATCCTCATTCCAGCGCCAAATTTCGTTTGATACCCGATGTGAGCGTACTTTTGATAATATGCTTAAGTGCGATGTCGAGCCAAATACTTTTCGGAAATCAGGAAATACTGCATCTACCTGACTGCATTATTCCTTAGCTTTCAGTATGTCATGTGAGAAAAGTGCGAGGACTGTTAAACATTTTTATCAGAACTGGACAAAATATGTTGGGTCTTCTACTGGTCACCGTTTGAAATAAATTATGAAGTAAATATATATCCCTGAAGATGTGGCTCTAACGCCACGAAACTAGTTACTAAAGGTTCATCATACAGCTGAGCTGGCCTACGGTCATCACTGTACTATTCTTCAGCAATGGATGCTTAAAATAAAAAAAAAATTGCTGTTCGTGATACCTTATTATTGCGCTCGGAATATGTTTTAAGATTCTACAGTAAATGTATGTCAAGGATGTTGGGCAGTAGTAGTGTGGATCAGTTCTGCTACCCATCTTGTGCACGGGTGTGACGTTTGCTTCCTTTCAACTACTGCGGACGATTTTTTGTTCCAGAAATCTATGACAGATTAAAACAGGGGGGCTAAATAAGATGCAGATTTGGTATATAATCTGACATGGTTTCCAACAAGTTGTGGAACTTTGCTCAATTCTGATGATTTCAACTGTCTGTAAATGTCACATTAATATCTATTTCACTTACGTTTTCAGTAGTATGGGAATTAAATTAAGGTAATACTCCTGGATTTTATTTTTTAAACGAACATTTGAAAACAGGGTTAAGCATTACTGCTTTTGCTTTGATACTTTCAGTTTCATTTCTCGTTTCGTCCGTGAATGACTAGACGCTACCCTCGGTATCCCCTTACAGTGCTTTTCTATCCAGTGCATCGTCAACCATTCCTCCGAACCTGAACCGTAGTTCTTCTACACGCTCCTGTTCCGAGTTAAATGTTTCAAGTTCCTCGTCAAGATATGGCAGGGCTGCTTCTTTGTACTTCAGTTGTCATTGTTGCTGTCACTGACGCCAGTTTCGATGTGGACATCCTGAAGGTGGACAGATCTGCTACTGCCGTAAGAGGTAATATATTTTCAACATAAGTGGGGTTTCAAACTACCTGCTCTACATCAACGTGGATACCCCGCAAACCACATTTAAGTGCCTGGCAGAGGGTTCATCGAACCACCTTCATAATAATTTTCCATATTCCAATCTCATAAAGCGCGCGGAAAAAACGAACACCTATGTCTTTCTGTGAGAACTCTGATTTCCCTTATTTTGTAGGTTCAAATGGCTCTGAGCACTATGGGGCATAACATCTGAGGTCATCAGTCCCCTAGAACTTAGAACTACTTAAACCTAACCAACCTAAGGACATCACACACCTCCATGCCCGAGGCAGGATTCGGACCTGCGACCGTAGCAGTCGCGCAGTTCCGGACTGAAGCGCCTAGAACCGCTCGGCTACCACGGACGCCCCTTATTTCATTATGGTGATCGTTTATCCCTATTTAGGTCGGCGACAGCAAAATATTTTCCCATTCGGAGAAGGAAATTGATGATTGAAATTTCACGTACAGACCCCGTCGCAAAAAAAAAACGCATTTGTTTTAATGTTATCCACCCCAGATCCTGTATCATTCCAGTGGCACTCTTTCCCCTATTTCGCGATAATACAAAACGTGTCTCCCTTCCTTGAACTTTCTCGATGCACTCCGTCAGTCCTATCTAGTAAGGATACCACACCGCGCAGCAGTATCCTAAAAGAGGATGGACAAGCGTAGTGTAGGCAGTCTCTTTAGTAAATCTGTTACGTTTTCTAAGCGTCCGCCAATAAAACACAGTCTTTGGTTAGCCTTCCCCATAACATTTCCTGTGTGTTCCTTCCAATTTAAGTTGTTCGTAATTGTAATTCCTAGTCATTTAATTGAATTTAAGCCCTTTAAATTTGACTGATGTATCATGTAACCGAAGTGTAACTTATTCCTATTAGCACTCATGTGCATGACTTCACACTTTCCGTTATTTAGATCAGCTGCCAGTTTTCGCACCATACATCTCTTTTCTAAATCGTTTTGCAATTTGTTTTGATCTTCTGATGACGTTACTAATCGATAAACGACGGCGTCATCTGCAAACAACCTAAGACAGCTGCTCAGATTGTCTCCTAAGTCGTTTATACAGATAAGGAACAGCAAAGGGCCTATTATACTATCTTGAGGAACGCCAGAGATGACTTCTGTTTTACTCGATGACTTTCCGTCTATTACTACGAAATGTGACTTCTCTGACAGAAAATCACGAATCCAGTCACTTAACTGAGACGATATTTCATATGTACTCAATTTCTCTACAAGCCGCTTGGCGCTACTGCTACGAACGCAGGTACGAGTCCTGCCTCGGGCATGGATGTGTGTGATGTCCTTAGGTTAGTTGGGTTAAGTAGTTATAAGTTCTAGGGGACTGATGACCTCAGAAGTTAAATCCCATAGTGCTCAGAGCCATTTGGAGAATTTTTTTTTTTTTTTGACAAATCAGGAAATGTCGGATACGGTTTACTTTCAAAACAAACGGCCGGTGACAACCCAGCCACATGTCTCCGTAACTCGCGTGCGGTCTCCCGTCAAATCTCGACCAACCACAGCGTTCCGCGCCCTCTGACCCGTCGCCAGGCGGAAATATCTTTACATTTCCGAATCGACCGCTCAGCAAAATAGACGGGCACACATCAGGAAGAAAAGAGTATATGAAGAAGAGGAAGAGGTATTTGTTGACATCGTTCTTAAATTTAAGTGTTAGGATGTGTTTTCGTTTGGTATTTGTGTGGAGTGCAGCTTTGCACGGAAGTGAAACGCAGATGATAAATGTTCAGACAAGAAGAGATTAAAGGCTTTTGAAATGTAGTGCTACGTAAGAATGCTGAAGAGTATGTGGGTAGACCTCGTAGCAGCGAGGAGATGCTGAATCGTAATGGGGTGAAAAGGATTTTACGGCACAACTTGATTAAAAGTAGGAATCAATTTAAAGTGCACTTTCTGAGGCATAAAGGAACTGTCTAGATCGAAGTTTAGGAGGATGGGGGGGGGGGGGGGGGGGTGTATAATTGTGCAAAAGGACCAACGCTCGAATAAAACAAGCTTGTTAAAAAGAATATAGGTTGCAGTACCTATCCGGGCTGAGTGGCCTTGCACACGATATACGAGAGTGGAGGACTGTATCAAACCAGTCTTCAGGCTGAAGACTACAACAAGAACAGGTGGACCAAAACGCCATTAATCAGGCGCTCTTAATGTTTCGGCCCATCAGTGCATAAACTGGATTAATGAAAACATAGGGTGTAATACAAAATATCGGAGATTAGCATAGTACAGGGGATAAAAAGAATAAGTCTAGAAGAAAAATAATGGATCAGATGTTTTGGCGGTGAAAATGCTTGAGGAACAGTTGGTAACGTGTGTCCTGTGTTGCTAGTCAGGGGTACCCCGCACCTACTGGAGACTGAGTTATGTCTGTGGGGGAACAATAGCCCCGAGTAACATGCAGTGTGGGCCAAAAGGCTGGGGACACCAACAAGGCAACTCGACCTGAGAATTGAGGCGGGTGCCGACAGATTCCAGTGTGTCAGGGCCCTGGACTTTAGTGGCCCCCCGGCCCCCCGTGGAGGAGGTGAGAGGCCGCACAAAGGACCGCACAATCGGTTCCGCCAGCCACCAAACGAAACGAGACAAGACGAGGAGAAGCGAGAGTCCCAGCCACAAAAACAGCGGCTGGCGTGGCCTGCACGCGAAGCCGACTGACCCGCGTCTTCTCCACCCGCACCGGCAACCGTCTCTGCTCTCTAATACCGCAGGCTCCAAGCCGCAGCAGAGATGGGGACCCTGCACTCCCGCAGCCACCCATAGATGTTTCTGTTATCACGATATCGTGTTCCTACACAGTAAGCTCAATACTAAACTGGAGAGGCAATGACCCGAAACAAAACCGTGACCCGTGACGTCACAGCTGCCGTGTTAAGTTCCGTAAACTCAAAGTTGTTAACGCTTTCGTGGCCACTTGTTGACAAATTGCCTATTGGCTTCTGTCTCGGGTTTTTCAGCCGACGTTCATCTGATGATTTTACTGACGTTTCGCCAGCACGAGTGGCTGGCATTGTCAGGGCTTCATCCTCCATTCCCGATGGTGAACTGTCAAATTGGACTGCTATACATAAGAACTAAGAATGTACAGCAGGATTTTGGAACATATATTGTGTTCGAACATTATGATTTACCGCGAAGAAAACGGTCTATTGACACACAGTCAACGAGGATTTAGAAAACTTCGTTCCAGTGAAACACATCTATCTCTTTACTCACACGAAGTGTTGAGTGCTATAGACAAGGGATTTCAGATTGATTCCGTATTTCTAGAATTCTAGAAAGCTCTTGACACTGTACCACACAAGCGGCTTGGTTCAAATGGCTCTAAGCACTATGGGACTCAACATCTGAGGTCATCAGTCTCCTAGACTTTTATCTACTTAAACCTAACTAACCTAAGGACATCACCAACATCCATGCCCGAGGCAGGATTCGAACCTGCGACCGTAGCAACAGTGCGGTTCCGGACTGAAGCGCCTAGAACGGCTCGGCCACTTCCTAATAGTCGTTCGACTTATTTTCTCTGGTCTTTCAGCAATTTCGGTTCTGCAGTGTAGATGATGTCTGTAAAAACAAATACTGCTCGTCACGTCTTTTAGGCGACGCCCAGTGAGGCATCACCAACAAAATGCGCCAACGAGATTGCGAATATCTGACGAACTACTAGAGACAAAGGGCAAGGTGACTGTTAGGCTGGACGTATATATATACGCACGAGGGATGGAACTTAAATAGTGGCAACCATTTATTCACAACTGATATAAAGTAGTTACATGTTTGCACCTGTTACTGTCCTTCAAAGTAGTCACCAGCGTTGTGTGGAATCCGTTGCCAGCGATGTGGAAGGCGTAGTATACCGTTAGCAGAGCCTGTTCTGTTGATGGTGCGAATGGAGCTGTGTACTGCCTGTCAAATCTCTGGAACAATTCTGAAGCGAATGCCACGAAGCCAAAACTGAAACGCAAATCCAATGAATGGCGTCATTATGGATCGCCGCGAAAGTCGAAAGTGGATCAGAGCCCTAGTATGGTGAAAGTTACGGTGATTCTCGTGTACGACTGTGATGGTCTTATCCTAACGCATTACGTTCCTCCACGGCAGACGGTCAATGCACAGTATTACTGTTCGTTTTTGGAGCATCACCTGCGACCAGCTTTGCGAAAGAAGCGGCAACACTTTCTGCGCAACCCACCCCTCATTTTGCACGACAATGCGCGGGCGCATACAGCGCAAGCTGTGGCTGCTCTGTTCGGTCGATGGGACTGGGAAGTGCTGTACCATCCACCATACTCCCCGGACTTAAGTCCTTGTGATTTTTATTTGATTCCGAAGATGAAGCTTCAGAACTGTTCCAGAGATTCGACAGGCAGCAGACCGCTCCATTCGCACCATCAACAGAACAGGCTCTGCTAACGGTATACTAGGCCTTCCACATCGCTGGCAACGGGTTCTACACAACGCTGGTGACTACTTTGAAGGACAGTAACAGGTGCAAAAATGTAACTCTTTTGTATCAGTTGTGAATAAATAGTTGCCACTATTTAAGTTCCAACCCCCGTTCCAACCAGAGACACTGCAGACACATCCGTGACATCGTATTGGATTTGACGTAGATCAGTTTGTTGGTTCCCTTCCCTTTTAATCTACCTTCGGTCAGTGCTGAGTGTATTGAGAAGACTCGGGGATCCTGAGTGGGAGCAGTTAGGCGCCATGGTGGAGGCAGTGGCACCCCCGGGCCACCCCAGGGTGCGGCGGCCGATCGGCGTGCGTTATTTATGGCCGGTCCGGGGGGCGCGCACACGACTAAACACTCAGGCAGCGCAGATAGCGTATCGCGGCGGGCCTCGCCGGCATTAACCAAATTGATCCCGGCACAGATCGCATCTCTCTCACTCGTCACCCTTTCCGCCGCCTCCCGTGGGTGCTGCACGCAGCAATCCCGGAGTGCGTGAGTTGCGTGCGGTTTCCCACGACTCCACCCTGACGGGTTTCCGTGCTCGGCCACTTACGCCGGACCGGCAGTCCCCCACCGTCATCGGCCGCGCTATCTGCGCACTGCTCCTCCACACCCAGAAGAAGAGGCTGGCTGACGTATAATCTTGGATTCTCCTACAACAATGAAAAAGGAGGTCAGGGCCTATCAGCCTCTCGATTTTAGGACCACTGGAGACAGAGTACTCGCTCATCTACGCATTTGTTTATTAGATTTTATATTCTCAGGTAACAATACTATCGAAGCTGGAAGAAATTCACGACATCACTTTCTAATTTTTCATTCGATACCTTCTTACTTCCACATTTTTTTTGTGTGTAAATATATCTCCAGCTCTTCCAACAGATTAATTTCACGACTTATTTATTGACTCATCGAATTTCTTCAGACACTTTGATAGTATTCTTAAATAAGAAAACTGTCAGACTGATGCAAAGACGTAAGTAGCCTTGGAGTTACTATATAAATTGAACCATTTGAACTACTCTGTGATACAGACAAGAGGGAGATTCAGTCAATAATTAAATCACTGAAGACTAAAGACTCTGCCGGCCGTGGTGGCCGAGCGGTTCTAGGCGCTACAGTTTGGAACCGCGGGACCGCTACGGTCGCAGGTTCGAATCCTGCCTCGGGCATGGATGTGTGTGATGTCCTTAGGTTAGTTAGGTTTACGTAGTTCTAAGTTCGAGGGGACTGATGACCTCAGAAGTTAAGTCCCATAGTGCTCAGAACCATTTGAACCTCTGCACTAAGGACTCTCATGGTTATGATGGAGTGTCTAGCAGAATATTAAAGTACTGTGCTGCACATTTTAGCCCTGTATTTAGCCATATTTGTAATTTTTCGTTAAGGATGGTCAGTTGCCTGAGCGGTTAAAGTACTCAGTAGCAAAGCCGCTTTATAAAAAGGGAGAAAGGGATAATTTAGATAATTTTAGATCTATTTCTATTCCATCAGTGTTTGCAAAAGTTATTGAAAAGGCTGTGTATGTGGGGTTAATTGATCATTTGATATCACTCGATTTGCTATCAAATGTACAGTTCGGCTTTAGAAGTCGCTTAACCACTGAAAACACTATATTTTCTTTATCTCTGTGAGGTACTAGGTGGGTTAAACAAAAGGTTGAAATGGTTGAAATGGCTCTGAGCACTATGGGACTTAACATCTGAGGTCATCAGTCCCCTAGAACTTAGAACTACTTAAACCTAACTAACCCAAGGACATCACACACATCCATGCCCGAGGCAGGATTCGAACCTGCGACCGTAGCGGTCGCGCGGTTCCAGACTGTAGCGCCTAGAAACCGCTCGGCCACCTCGGCAGGCTAAACAAAAGGTTTCGAACGCTTGGCATATTTTTTGATTTAACTAAGGCATTTGATTGTGTTGATCACAAAATTTGCTCCAGAAGTAGCTCACAACTGGTTCACCTCTTACTTTAGCAGCAGGCAGCAAAAGTTCATTATTCACATTGTTCATAACGGCTGTGATGTGGAGTCTGAGTGAGGTACTGTCAAGTGGGGGGGGGGGGGGGGGGGGGTTGCCCCAGGGATCAGTGTTCGGGCCACTCCTGTCCCTTATTTATATAAATAATGTGCCCTCTAGTATTATGGGTAACATTAAAATATTTCTGTTTGCCCATGACAATAGCTTGGTAGTAAAGGATGTTATGTGCAACACTGGCTCAGTTTTAAATAGAGCAATACATGACCTAAGTTCATGGCTTGTAGAAAATAAACTAACGCTAAATCACAGTAAGATTCAGTTTTTACCGTTTTTAACACACAATTCAATAAAACCTGGCGTTTTAATTTCACAGAACGGGCATATGATTAGTGAAACTGAACAGCTTAAATTTCTGGGTGTTCAGATAGATAGTAAACTGTCGTGGAATACCCACGTTCAGGATCTTGTTCAAAGACTTAATACTGCCATTTTCACTATTCGAACCCTTCGAACGGTATCAGAAGTGAGTGATTGTTCAACACGAAAATTAGTCTACTTTGTTTATTTTCATGCGCCTATGTCGTATGGTATTTGTATTTTGGAGTAACTCTTCCCATTCTGAAAGGATATTTTTGGCTCAGAAACGGGCGGTTCGAGCAGTAAGTGGTGTAAGTTCGCGAACCTCTCGTCGAGCCCCGTTCACGAGTCGGGGTATTTTGAGATTGGCCTCTCAATATATATATATATATTCCTTACTGTCATTTCTTGTTAACAATATTAGCTTCTTCCTAAGAATAAGCAGATTTGGTTAATACTCGGCAGAAATCAAACCTGCATTTGGATCGGACTTCTTTAACTCTTGTGCAGAAAAGTGTGCAGCATACTGCTACATCCATTTCCAATAAGCTTCCACTCGAATTCAAAAATCCTAGCAGTAATCCACGTGCTTTCAAATCGAAAGTGGAAGAGTTTCCTCATGGGTCACTCCTATTCTGTCGAGGAGTTCCTTGAAAAATTAAGCTGATTCTTATTGTATTGTTAATTGCGTTTACTTAAACTTATGGACTGACTTTTTTCGGGTTCATAAACATTTATTTTTTTTCTGTTATTTGTTATTACTTTTGTGTTGTAATTTCATGTACTGACAAGTTCCATGACCTTGGATATTTGCTCCTCAATTTGGTCCTACGGAACTTGTCGTGTAAATAAAAATAAAATAAACAAACGGGCATGCATTGTGTCGTACTTGTGTCAGACGTTAATATGTGGAATGGAGTTCCACGACTGTTGCACTTAATCGATCAATACAGTGACAGTTAATACTGGCTGTGGATGACAATGAAGTTTTTATCCGATGATGTTGCATATATGCCCGATTGTAGACGGATCTGCTGATCGAGCAGGGCAAGCCTACATATCGACACTTTGTAGAGCACATTGGATGGGAACAGCGGTATGTGAATAAACATTATCCTGTTGGGAACACCTCCTTGAATGCTGTTCGCCGGCCGCTGTGGTCGAGCGGTTCTAGGCGCTTCAGTCCGGAACCACGCGGTTGCTACGGTCGCAGATTCGTATCCTGCCTCGGATTTGGATGTTTTTAATGTCCTTAGGTTAGTTAGGTTTAAGTAGTTCTAAGTCTAGGGTACTGATGACCTCAGATGTTCAGTCCCGTAGTGCTTAGAGCCATTTGAACCATTTGAATGCTGTTCACGAATGGCAGCACAATAGGTTGAATCATCAAATATAAGTAAAACTTTACAATCAGGGTATGTGGCACAACGACGACAGTGCTCCTGCCGCCATATGAAATCGCACCCCAGATAATAACTCTAGATGCCAGTCCAATGTGCCTTGCATACTGACAGGTCCTCAACTGGCCACCCCCTAACCAACACACGGCCATTACTAGCACCAAGGCAGAACTGGCTTTCATCAGAAAACACAACAGGGCTCCAATCGGCCCTCCAACGAGCTGTTACTCTACACAATTGAAGTCGCAAATGGCGGTGCTCTGGGGATCAGCCCAACACACTACAATGCGTCTGGTTTGGAGCTGTCCTTTAAGTAACCAATTTGCAACAGTTCGTTGTGCCGCTGTGGTGCAAACTACTCTTCGAATTGCTCCTGCCGGCGCAGTACAATGCACCACAGCCACACGCCTAAAATGAAAATATTCCCTCTCGGTTGTGCCACATGGGCGTCCGCAGCCCGATCTTCTTGCGACCATACCTTCCCGTGACTACCGCACGAAATGCAGCTGGGTACGCCTTACAATGACGTACAGTGGCTGCATTATTGCCAACTCTTGAAACGGTGCAGTAGTTTCCGCTCTATAAGCAGCAGGTTTTCGCTGCTCGCCCACACGGAGAGATACAAACAGAGGCGGCTCTACCACCAATTTTATTGTACGACGCAGCCGGCCGCGGGTGCAACAGAACCCATGTGGACGGATGGAAAGAAATGTGTCAGGCTTCATAATACGTATATGTGACGTGTTTTATGCACTTCTTGTACGTGAATGTGAATCTGCAACATGAACTTTCCTAATCCTCCTCACACCTTTACATCAATCGTGGCCAAATCTTGGTTGGGAAGTAGTTCTGTAGAATAGTAGTGCCAACCTCACCCCTGGGCAGGGGATCAGAGAGACATCACAGGCGGGTAAAAGTCAAAGACGTTCCAGTGTCACAAAATTTGGGGTGGAGAGGCTGGTCACGGCCAAGTTGTTCGACCATCCCCTCCATCGGGGCCCAGGAAGACCTCAGGTGCCCGCCATATTGGGAGAGTGTTACAGAAGACGGATAAGAGAGCAGACGTGCCCTCAGTGCGTCTGTCTCGATGTTCACGCATGGAAGAGAGGTATTTGAATATTTGTACTAATTCTTTTATTTCCAGATCCGGATTGTGTAAGGAAATGAATGTTCTCGTTTAATTTCGGAAATTTGCCCCCCTTTGTTAATGTATCTGGTCCCCAGTTTGCCCGTTATCCTCCTGACATACCATGTAAAATATTGGGAGACTTTGGTGGTATACATTTGGCCAACGCAATTCCGTCTTGCCCGTAGAAATCCGCGTGCAGATTAGTGTATAATATACCAGAGCTATAAGTTGTAAAATTGTAATGTCTGTAAACTGGAACAATTGCTGCAATCGCTGTAAAGTCGAGTTCAAAAATGGCTCTGAGCACTATGGGACTCAACTGCTGAGGTCATTAGTCCCCTAGAACTTAGAACTAGTTAAACCTAACTAACCTAAGGACATCACAAACATCCATGCCCGAGGCAGGATTCGAACCCACGACCGTAGCGGTCTTGCGGTTCCAGACTGCAGCGCCTTTAACCGCACGGCCACTTCGGCCGGCGTAAAGTCGAGTGATAATGTTTAAAATAAATAGGTAATCAACTGTCATCAGTCTTCAACATACCTTAAAAATCACAAAGAAGTCAAGTTAAAGGAATTCATTTAAAATAAAAGATATAGAATGCAGGGACCCACACATCAGCGTGTGAGCCCTCGAGCCCCTTGCCTAGTATCGTACACAAAGGATACTCTTTCTAGGGAGCGCTCTCAAGCTCCCCTCCCCAGTTATCCGTTGCGCAATTTTCATTCAGGGCTTGACGACATCAACTTTCGTCTGGCGTCCCTAGGCAAGGAGGTTAGACGGGAACCTTTCACTCTTTCTACAATATAACCGAAGGAACAGCCCAACATACGACCTCGTTCAGACTTGGTGAGCTGCTGATAGTGGTGCCTTCGTCATCTTAAAGGTACTCTTGACTAAAATCGAATCACTAGGTCCAGTCTCGAAGGTAACTAACGCTCACGACCGTTTCAGAAAGTATTTAAAGCAAACCTGATTATAGTGGAGCTACTAGCGCCACTCTTCAAATACTGACGTGAAATTTTACAAACGTCATCCTTCGGATGCAGAAACACGCCTACCAACATTCGTTTATCTTGCACAACTCCTCTTTGGAGTTGCAATTTTTTCCCGTCTGTGCATATGCGCTGTGGACGATCTTTCAAATGGTTCAAATGGCTCTGAGCACTATGGGACAAAAAATCTGAGGTCATCAGTCCCCTAGAGTTAGAACTACTTAAACCTAACTAACCTAAGGACATAACACACATCCATGCCCGAGGCAGGATTCGAACCTGCGACCGTAGAATCAGCGCGGTTCTGGACTGAAACGCCTAGAACCGCTTGGCCACCGCGGCCGGCGGACGATCTTTAGTACCGTAAATCTGTTGAGAATGTGTAATGTATCTGCGATTATGAAATTTAAAATTTTCCCGGAGAATTACATGTTCCAAGAGATTTCGGAGCTGCAGCCGTCCGTTCGGTTGTCTTAAACTTCACTCCACGGTATTTCAACTGGACACCTACCAGCCATCTTCATGTGAGCCATCGAAGATTGACGAAGTCGTTCTCCGCTCCGCCTTACATAGAGCTCTGATAGCATCGCCGCGCATGCGTCAGAGTCACGGTGAGAGAAGGACCACATCGCCCGATGGCAGCGCCCTTGTTGGTGGAAGTGCAGGATCAGCTACGTTCGGCGTTGCCGCTCGCCGCAGTCATCGGAGTACTCTGGCGTCTTCGTCCGGAAGAAATCTCAGAGATGAAGGGATTCCACGCATTATCGAGCTGATAGTCGCTATCACGGTTTATTAGATTTTCCGTGATGCGTGTGTCAACGTATTCTTTTGTAATGACGGTCTCTGGAGGTAACGAGGAAGAATCCATACGTGTTTACGTCTTCCGTTGCACACGTGCTGTAGGGTCGTGATCAATCTTCCTGTACATAATATCAAACTTTAAGTGCTAGCGGGGTTCGAACCTGGGACAGAGATCGTTTTGATTACTAATCAAAGACGGTACCCCCTTTTTTTCATTTTGTTCGATATAGTTCTTTGCGTTTGGTCTGGGCGGACGTCACAAGACATCCGTTCAAGTTGATCGTTGACTCCATGACTCAGTTTTTTTATTACAGAGACCACGCAGCCCTCTGACCGAACACGCTGAGCTACCGTGCCGGCTTACTTGAACACCGCACTACAAAATTGGTACAAATATGATATACCACATCCGAGGGCAGATGGGGGGAACCTGGACAGATGACTGGAAAGGAAAGGGGGGCGGGGAAGGAGAGGAACAAACGAAGCGGGGGGGGGGGGGGGGGGAGCATATATATATATTTTTACTTGTGCGATATCCATTGTCCCAAGCGACATATTCTCTGCACCTCTGTCTGTTGCGTGTCACTTAGGTTCTCTCATCGGCTGCAGAGTCTGACATATTGCGAAGCCTTCCTGCGCCAACTACCTTCACAAAAGGAATCCCAGAGCAGGTAATTCCGTGAAGCGTGAGTAGTAGGTCACATTTGCATTGTAACAGCAAATCTTTCCTGGAAATACGTTACGCTTAGTTCCCATCGACTGTCTCATTGCGTGTCATGATGACCACACTATTCTCAATCATAAAACGGTCCAAGCCTTTGGAGATGTAGAAGGGCTTCCAACAGTGTCACATTTGGAGGTGATAGGGTATCTCGGGTATCACTTTAGAATAAAGTACTGGTTTAGAATCCCAAAGAAGCCCATATCACACAAGTTTTCTGGCTGCAGAAAGGCAGTTCTTGCGTATCCTGTGGATTTCCAGCTGTTTGTAAAACCATTCGTGCTTCATCTGTACTCTCCGAGTTTCCCGTAACGTCTACTTTATGGTGAATAATGGACAGAAAGCTATTAATGGTCAAGGCTGTGGAAGGAATTCGACAGTGAAATTTTCAGTTAAGCATCCCGAGGCACAAATCGTTCAGAATTCAGGAGACCTACAAAGTTTTTTCGGCCATATTATCGTTCTTCTGTTGAAACGAAAAGCGCGCTGTTTAATAGCAATCGCTACTTAAGAGGAACATTACTTATTATATGCTTCAAAATAACTAGCACTTCGAATTTCCTTTTGCTGAGCTACTCGCATCCTATAACATCCAGCAACTCTCCAGATAAAAATACTGTGTAAGACGTGTAAATGCTGTGGCCTGAAGCGATTAAAGTATTCACTGCTGGGTCGAAAATAACAGAAGAATCACATATGGCAACTCCTTTTGTCTTGAACTCATTACAGAATCGACATACATCTTCCCTCCCTCCCCCCCCCCCTCTCTCTCTCTCTCTCTCTCTCTCTCTCTCTCTCTCTCTCTCTCTCACACACACACACACACACACACACACACACACACAGAAAACGTCAGTGATTACTGGCTAGGTAGTGCCCATCACACTAGCTCCCCAGTTCTTGTGATCGCTAAGAGTGAACGGGATCCTTATCACTCCGATCTGTTACGTATACCATTAGCTCACTGCGTACCAGCACGACGGAGGAACAACAACTTTCTTCTTTCGACCATAGTGCCGAAGGCGATTGAGCTACAGCGGTTTTTAATTCCATAGAAATTTATCCAGCTCCTAGTGCATCGAAACGGCAAATATAATAAGTACATGGATCTCCGCGCAGAAGATGCGGCGCACAACTGACACTTTCTTACCCTCGTCTTGTTTGCTTCTGAGGACATCCCTGAGCTTTAAAGGAAGTTGTATAACGCGAGGAAAGACGAGCGGGAAGATAAACGGCAAGAAGGCCACAAGTACTATTATCTACAACTTGTCCCCCACAGAAAATAGTAGTTTGTCAAGTGACTAACCGGTAGACGGCGTCTAACGTCCATTACAAGGACAAGCCTTCAACACTGGTAGTTGCCCAGTCACCTCCACAGCAGATGCGTCGAGTCTGTTCAGCTTGTTTTGCGCAACTCAGCTTGCAACTCAGCTTCAGTAGGTGATTTAAATCATTTGTTATTCTCGTAGGATGGCCAACGCGACCACTAAGTTATTATGTTGAAGAGACTAAGCAGACTGAACCTAATTTCCCGATAGTATGGTCTCTACAGGTCAGGAATTAGTGCCATGGCTTCATGTTGATTAACCACTAGATAAAGTATCATTTTTGTTTCAGAAAAAACCGGTGTATTTGTGGGGTTCTTTAGTGTTTGTGAATAATTTAAAAATTTCTTTTTAGCCGTTTACCATGATGTTTTAGTGTCCAACAACCGGATTGGTTGGCCTTTGAGATGGGTGGCGATGATGGATAGATCGAGATCAGGAGATCTATGTATCACCATCTAGGGCGAGGGTGTGCAACAGTGAGGCGAGTGGTGTGCAGGGACGTGAAAAACCGACCGTTTAAAACCGGTCTTTTAGTTTCGAATAGCGGTTTTTTGGGTATTTGTTTGCTCTCGAGTATAACAAGTTTTATTCATTTTTTGCTGATAACATGGTAAACTAATCGGTAATTCAATTTTCCATAGCAGCAGTGTTAAAATTCTTGTTTTTTAAATAAATCTTTACATAAAAAATTCCATTTTTCGAAATTTTGGGGGGTTGCAGGACATGGGAAAACTGATTAGCCCCTATTCAAACACACTGAAGCGCCAAGGAAGCTGGTGTAAATATGTGTATTCACAAGTAAAGGTATGTAAACAGGCAGAATACAGTGTTGCGGTCGACAACTCCTATATAAGACAACAAGTGTCTGGCGCAATTGTTAGCTCGGTTACTGCTGCTACAATGCCATGTTATCAAGATTTAAGTGAGTTTGAATGCGGTGTTATAGTCTGCGCACAAGCGATGAGAAACAGCATCTCCGAGGTAGCGCTGAAGTGGGGATTTTTCCCTTACGACCATTTCACAAGTGTACCGCGAATATCAGGAATCCGGTAGAACTTCAGATCTACGACATCGCTGCGGCCAACGACGACTGAAGGGAATCGTTTAGCATGACTTCCGCAAATTGCTGCAGACTTCAATGCTAGCCATCAACAAGTGTCAGCGTGCGAACATCATCGATATGGGCTTTCGGAGCCAAAGGCATACTCTTGTACCCTTGAGGAGTGCACGACACAAACTTTTACGCCTCGCCTGGGACCGTCAAAGGCGATATTGGACTGTTGATGACTGTAAACATGTTGCCTGATCTGAGAATCTCGTTTCAAATTTTATCGAGCGGATGGACGTGAGACAATTTCATGAATTCATGGACCCTGCATGTCAGCAGGGGACTGTTAAAGCTGGTAAAGGTTCTGTAATGGTGTGGGACGTGTGCAGTTGGAATGATATTGAACCCCTGATGCATACGATTCTGACAGGTGACACGTACGTAAGAATCCAGTCTGATCATCCGCATCCGTTCAAGTCCACTGTGCATTCCGACGGACTTCGGCAATTCCAGTAGAACAATACGACATCCCACACGTCCAGGGTTGCTACAGAGTGACTCCAGGAACACTCTTCTAAGTTTAAACACTTCCGCTGGCCACTAAAGTCCTTAGACATGAACATTATAGAGCATATCTGGAATGCAATATGCTGTTCAAAAGAGATCTCTACCCCGTCGCACCCTTACGGATTTATGGACAGCCCTGCAGGATTCATGATGTCAGTTCCCTCCAGCACTACTTCAGACATTAGTCGAGTCCATGCCACGTAGTGTTGCGGCACTTCTGTTCACACGATATTAGGCAGGTGTCCCAGTTTCTTTCACTCTTCAGTGTAAATCGCGGACAGTTGGAAACTAACAACAAACACATGAAGTAAGAATCGTTATAACACTGCTGAGACAATGGTGTACCTGTTGCCGTGTACGTGCAATGAGCAAAATTGAAATTCAAATGGCTATGAGCACTATAGGACTTAACTTCTAAGGTCATCAGTCCCCTAGAACTTAGAACTACTTAAACCTAACCAACCTAAGGACATCACACACATCCATGCCCGAGGCAGGATTCGAACCTGCGACCGTAGCGGTCGCCCGGTTCCAGACTGTAGTGCCTAGAACCACTCGGCCACTCCGGCCGGCGCAATGAGCAGGTCTTGCTCTCACCTGTGTCTACGGCAGTTTGTTAAGCTGTTGTTCTTATACGTCAGTTGTATTGCGAAATGACACCATCCCAAGTCTCAGTTTTACTGAGTGTGGTAGCAATGAAGTATCTATAATAGTTCATTATCTTTTATAAGTTAAAAAAAGGAATAAGCACAACAAATTAGGGTGTTGCATAATTCATGTTACACATTCGAGGTCGTAGAGGGGACTTAGTAGATCAAGTCTTACATAGAAACCCATGTCCAAAAATGTTATCTAACGACGCTATAGAGCATCAGATTTATAGCCGTCGTCACCTGTGAAGTGTGTGTATACAGGGTGATTCCGTGATGTTACAAACATTCTAGAATGATGTAGAAGAAATGTGTCAATTTGAGGTACGAGTCCCTGTACCGGAAACGAAGGAGTCGAAAATAATAAGCGAAAACTGTTCTAATACCTCTGACAATGGAATACATGTACGCCCTGTTGTTGTTATTATGACTGAAGGGTAGGGAACTTTCAGAGGTGGTAGTATAGACCAAACCAAGGAAAATTCATCCAGTAAACATGGGTACCTGAGGAGCTTTGAGCACTTGATCATCTTCACCATCTACATCTATATCTATCTATATTTATACTCCGCAAGCCACCCAACGGTGTGTGGCGGAGGGCACTTTACGTGCCACTGTCGTTACCTCCCTTTCCTGTTCCAGTCGCGTATGGTTCGCGGGAAGAACGACTGCCGGAAAGCCTCCGTGCGCGCTCGAATCTCTCCAATTTTGCATTCGTGATCTCCTCAGAAGGTATAAGTAGGGGGAAGCAATATACTCGATACCTCATTCAGAAAGGCACCCTCTCGAAACCTGGACGGCAAGCTACACCGCGATGCAGAGCGCCTCTCTTGCGGAGTCTGCCACTTGAGTTTGCTAAACATCTCCGTAACGCTATCACGCTTACCAAATAACCTTGTGACGAAACGCGGCGCTCTTCTTTGGATCTTCTCTATCTCCTCTGTCAACCCGACCTGTTACGGATCCCACGCTGATGAGCAATTCTCAAGTATAGGTCGATAGGTCGAACGAGTGTTTTGTAAGCCACCTCCTTTGCTGATGGACTACATTTTCTAAGGACTCTCCCAATGAATTTCAACCTGGCATCCGCCTTACCAACGATTAATTTTATACGATCATTCCACTTCAAATCGTTCCGTACGCATACTCCCAGATATTTTACAGAAATAACTGCTACCAGTGTTTGTTCCGCTATCATATAATCATACAATAAAGGATCCTTCTGTCTATGTATTCGCAAGACATTACATTTGTCTATGTTAAGGGTTACTTGCCACTCCCTGCACCAAGTGCCTATCAGCTACAGGTCTTCCTGCATTTCGCTACAATTTTCTAATGCTGCAACTTCTCTGTATACCACAGCATCATCCGCGAAAAGCCTTCTGAATCTGTTTAGTGTATTCATCTCTTGGTCTCCCTCTACGATTTTTACCCTCCACGCTGCCCTCCAAAAACTAAATTGGTGATCCCTTGATGCCTCAGGACATGTCCTACCAACCAATGCCTTCTTTTAGTCAAGTTGTGACACGAATTTCTCTTATCCCCAGTTCTGTTCAATACATCCTCATTATTTATGTGGTCTACCCATCTAATTTTCAGCATTTTTCTGTAGCACCACATTTAGAAAGCTTCTGTTCTCTTCTTGTCTAAACTATTTATCGTCCACGTTTCACTTCCATACATGGCTACACTCTGTACAAACACTTTCAGAAACGACTTCCTGACACTTAAATCTATACTCGATGTTACCAAATTTCTCTTCTTCAGAAGCACTTTCTTTTCCATTACCAGTCTACATTTGATATCCTCTCTACTTCGACCATGATCAGTTACTTTGCTCCCCAAATAACAAAACTCATTTACTACTTTAAGCATTTCATTTCCTAATCTAATTCCCTCAGCATCAAATCATTTAATTCGACTACATTCCATTATCCTCGTTTTGCTTTTGTTGATGTTCATCTTATATCCTCCTTTCAAGACACTGTCCATATCGTTCAGCTGCTCTTCCAGGTCCTTTGCTGTCTCTGACAGAATTACAATGTCACCGGGAACCTCAAAGTTTTATTTCTTCTCCACTCCGAATTTTTCTTCGTTTCCTTTACTGCCTGCTCAATATACAGATTGAATAACAACGGGGATACGCTACAAACCTGTCTCACTCCCTTCCCAACCACTGCTTCCCTTTCATGCCCCTCGACTCATATAACTGCCATCTGGTTTCTGTACAAATTGTAAGTAGCCTTTCGCTCCCTGTATTTTACCCCTGCCACTTTTAGAATTTGAAAGAGAGTGTTCCAGTCAACATTGTCAAAAGCTTTCTCTAAGTCTACAAATGCTAGAAACGTAGGTTTGCCTTTCCTTAATCTTTCTTCTAAGATAAGTCGTAAGGTCAGTACTGCGAAACACATCTCCTCTATTGCAGAAGTGCCCATAGCTCTTAAGGGATGCACTTTAGAGCCTATGTTTACAGTACATATTTTATTTTTTTGGTCCATACTACCACCAAAGTTGCTGATAAGCTGTAGGATTGGTAAGCGGGGCACATGGGCTACTGGAGTGCAATGCTGAACCCATTTGAGGATACCAAAAATTTATTTTCACCACGTTAATTAAAACAGAGCACTGGTAAGAACCCAATGATTAATTAGTATTTGAAAATTACAGTGATATACACCGATTATTCAATTGTATGAAAACAATGATGATAATTAAAAAAATTAAAAGAAAAACAGCCTTATGGCCCCAACTTTAAACTCATTAAAAAAATTACTTTACACAAATATAACCTTAACATAACTGCAGATCTGAGATCACTAATTGTGAACATGAAAAATGATAATTTGTAAAAGCTATTAGATTTCAAAAATACTCAAAAAGCAATATCTCGTAAGTAAGTGAGTTAACTATTATGGAAAACATTAGGCAATATGATATTATGATAGCTTGAAAGATATAGACAGAAATCAGCACACTCTCGACGTTTGGCGTTCACATCGGCCGAGCGTCTGAATTCCGTGCTCGAGAGTCAAGTGAGAGCAACAGGCAGGAGGGCCTGCTCACACCAGTAACGGCTTCTAGAACACGCAAACCCAGTATTACTACACAGTTCACTAAAATACTAAAACCCACAGCCAAGCACTGGGTAGAGCCAAATGCAGGAAGATATGTTAAACGTTATAGTGTGACAAACGCAATTACTTATAAAGCAATATTTCATTAAACAATCTTCAATGACGTTAAGTTTCACTTGATAAATTTATAAACCGCAGTTAGCTCAAGGTGATAAAGAAGAGAGAATCCACACAAAACCTTAAATACCAAAGCACCGTTTGACGGTGTGAAGTTGTTGCTATGGTAGTTGACAGCCACAAGTTTGCAATTCCAATTTAAATTGGAGGTTGAAGTTTTATTCAGAAAATAAACTCGTATTCAGAAAATTCACTACTTAACGGATTAACAATAACAAAAAAAGGAATCGCAGAATATCTGCCGCATATGTAATGCAACAGAACCAGGGCACAACGCAGTTACATGGACTTTCAGTTACAAGTATCGCGGACCCACGTCCAGGTGGTTTAAGTAATGACTAGCGAAAATAAAAGTGGCTATTCGGAGCAATGACATCCAAAGGTTTCGCCACCAAATGGCTCATCATTTAAAGTCAGTCCAGGAGCTCGCCGTTAACATGCACGCTCTCCTAAGGATTCTAGATAGACACGACTCTTAAACAGGGCCGGCCGGAGTGGCCGAGCGGTTCTAGGCGCTGCAGTCTGGAACCGCGCGACCGCCACAGTCGCAGGTTCGAATCCTGCCTCGGGCATGGATGTGTGTGATGTCCTTAGGTTAGTTAGGTTTAAGTAGTTCTAAGTTCTAGGGGACTGATGACCTCTGCTGTTAAGTCCCATAGTGCTCAGAGCCATTTGAACCATTTTTCTTAAACAGGGCCTATGTTGACCGGTGACTGCTTTCGCATTCCATTACCGATCGCTGCCAGACCCGGGCGCCGGAATGTCAACATCGTGCGTCCTCGCTGTATATCAAGCGCCGACTGACTACTCGCGATGCTGCGTGCGCTGTCTTCCCTCTGTCACTGCCTCCGACGGAGTGCCCTCGCTGTCTAGCGAGCTGCGGCCGTCCTAAATAGAGGGCGCTAGACACCCAGGTCGCCGCAAAGCGGGTAACTTCGACAGAGAAACTTACGAGTATGCTGTCAAGATCATCGCAGGAAGTCACGGCTCAGTTGCCTCTTTGCAAGAACAGTACTAGTACTGACCGAGGTATCAGAACGGTTTTCTGATCTACCAAGTTCGCTCTACAGCCTCTAGAAGTGTGTAACATATATTTTGAAACTCCCTGGATACGGAGAAAAAATCCACTATCTCCTCTGCAAGAGAAGGTAAATTTGATTGATACACCTATAATTTTAGTGACTTTCTATAAACTTAGAATGACAACTGAGTCCTAATTTTGCGGTTGCTTCAGCGTGAAAAGTTGATACCATCCAAAAGTGATGCTGCAGCAAAGTTAAGAACTTCTGACCTTTCGTTCTTGCCATCCCATTGTCTGTATTCTCCACCTTCGCCATCTTTGCTGAAGGCAATGAGACCGATTTCTGCCTCAACAGTATGTCAATAAAGATCTTCTAGTCACTCATTTTCTTCAATGTTTGTTAGTATTTTGCGCTTATAACTAGAAATAATAGGAAGTAAGAAACCGAAAGTCGTATATTTCAGAAACCGATTATTTTAAGCGGTTTTACGTCAGATAAAACTGAAGACGAAAAGAACCTGTATAACTGATAACAGATTGTTTCAGCGATGATCACCATACCTAGTGGTTAGTGGATCCCTGCTAGATGTCTGGTGTGACGTGAGAGAAACAGTATTGACAACGTAAACATTTTTTATTCAGAGTACAATAGTAGGTGATATGTCACTCCATGCCGCCAACGCTCGTGGGTCGGAAGCAGCCTGCCTCCAGAAAGGGGATGCAGCCATCAGCGAGTGTTCATTGTTGTCATGGCAGTTGACGTCACAGGCTGAACACAGCTGCTGAAGTGGCACGTTATTCTCCCACACGTCTGCTGCACTGCCCAGAGGCAGCCAAAGATCAAGCACGGGGCACGCTGAAACACCATATCACGCCGTGGTTCCAAAAGTAGGAGAGGCAACCTATATAGCATGATCGTAGCAGACAGGAGTTGCCATTGGCTGGTGACAACTTCATTGGAACTGGTCTTCCTTCAACTCCTGAAGGAACCTAGCCAAAGCTGTAATACTGCCCAACTTCAGGGGCGCTAGCCAACTTCTTCCGTTTTTTCGGCTCCCTGAATAAGTATTCTTGCTCTCTGCAGAAGTCTTCTTACTTCACAGTGCGTGGTTATCACAATGACGTCATATCTCCCCCTTATCATGGTTTTGCTCACTTCACGCCAGACAGTTCAGTATTCCCGACAAAGGCGTTGCTCAACACTTCCTTTCCATGGCTTCTTCTGTTAGCAGAGAAGGTATCTTAATTTTTACCCAGCTATGATAAGTACATTATTTTGCTGCACAAAAATATGATCTGGTATCAGCTTTTTTGTGCCATTTATGTCCTTACACAATTTTTTAACCATCAGATGAGCCATCAATGTGATAACGCGATTGCCGGCCGCGGTGGTCTCGCGGTTCTAGGCACTCAGTCCGGAACCGCGCGACTGCTACGGTCGCAGGTTCGAATCCTGCCTCGGGCATGGATGTGTGTGATGTCCTTAGGTTAGTTAGGTTTAAGTAGTTCTAAGTTCTAGGGGACTGATGACCACAGATGTTAAGTCCCATAGTGCTCAGAGCCATTTGAACCATTTGATAACGCGATTGTTCTATGGTAGGTGTACTAGATGTCGACAAATGCAACGAAAAGTAAGTCAATTAGAGAACTTCGAAGTTCGATGTCCTAAATTCAACGCACATCGCTTGTTATATCATATCAGTGGAAAGATATTTGACCCCGGTAGCTGAGTGGTTGTCGGCACGGTAGCTCAGCGTGTTCGGTCAGAGGGTTAGCTGCCCTCTGTAATTAAAAAAAAACTGAGTGAATGGATCAATAACGAACTTCAACGGCCGTCAGAGGACGTCCGCCACGAGCAACTGCAACGAACTACAACGAACAAAATGAGATTAAAAAAAAAAAAAATTGGTCAGCACGACAGAATGTCGATCCTAAGGGCCCGGGTTCGATTCCCGGCTGGGTGGGAGATTTTCTCCGCTCAGGGACTGGGTGTTTTCTTGTCGTAATCATCATAATTTCATCCCCATTGACGCGCAAGTCGCCAAAGTGGCGTCAATCGAAAGACTTGCACCCGGCGAACGGTCTACCTGACGGGGGGCCCTAGTCACACGACACTTACTTTTTTTTAGTGCAAACATACACTCAGTTAACAGAAGTCATGGGATGACGATATCCACCTATACAGATGGCTGTTGCATCGCGTACTCAAGTTATAAAAAGGCAGTGGATTGGCGGAGCAGTCATTTGTACTCAGGTTATTCAGGTGAAAAGTTTTCCTACGTGGTTATGGCCGCACGACTGGAATCAAGACTTTGAACATGGAATGGTAGTTGGAGCTTAACGTATGGGACATCACATTTCGGAAAACGTAAGTGAATTCAATATGCTGAGATCCACAGTGAAGAATGTGCCTAGAACAGGCATTACCTCACACCACGGACAACGAAGTTGTCGACGGTATTCACGTAACGAGCGAGAGCAGCGGCGTTTGCGTAGCGTTGTTAGTGCTAACAGGCCAGGCACACTGCGTGAAATAACCGCAGAAATCAATTTGGGACATACGACATTGCGGTGAAATTTGACGTTAATGGTCTATGGTACCAGTCGACCTATGCGAGTGCCTTTGCCAAACTGCACGACATCGCCTGTAGCGCATCTCCTGGTCTCGTGACCACATCCGTCGAACCCTAGAAGACTGGTAACCCGTGACTGGTCAGATGAGTCACGATTTCAGTTGGTAAGAGGTGATGCTAGGTTCCGAATGTTTCGCGGACCCCATGAAGCCATGCATCCAAGTTGTCAACAAGGCACTGAGCAAGCTGGTGGTGGATCCACAATGGCGTGAACTGTGTTTACGTGGAATGATCTTCTCCTCTGGTGCAAGTGAACCGATCATTGACTGGAAACGGTTATGTTTGGCTACTTGGAGTTTGGCTACTTGGAGCCATTCATGGTCATTACCTTTCCAAACAACAATAGAAATTTTATGGATGACAACGCGCCATGTCACCGGTCGACAACTGTTCGCGATTGATTTGAAGAACATTCTGGACAATTCGGGTGAATAATGTGGCCATCCACATTGCCCGACATGAATGCCATCGAAAGTTTACAGGGCACAATCGAGAGATCAGTAGATGCACAAGATCCTGCACCTAAAATACTTTCGCAATTATGGACTGCTATAGAGGCAGAATCACCTCGGCTAGGACCCTGCCTAGTACGGCGGTGCGGGTCTCCCGCATCATCCCCTACGCCCCTCGGAGTATGGGACCTCCTCATCATCATCATAGAGGCAGAATAGCTCAGTATTTCTGCTGGGGACTTCCGATTTGTTGAGTCCATGCCACATTGGGTTGCTGCACTACTATTAGGAGGTATCCCATGACTTGTCACCTCAGTGGATAGGGGTCACGTGGTCCCCACAGCAATGTTAGACACAGAGTTGCCCTGTAGTTGTCCAGTTCCACAGCGTAGCCACAAAACTGACACTTGTGGCGGAGTGCCCACCGAAGACACATCGATTAGGTCTATGCCATGATGCCATGCTGTTTACCGGACTAGTAAAATAGGTAATCGGAAGCATTTAAAAATCAGCGTACTTAGTTATTTTTTCAGTCACTGCAACCATCACAGTTCCTAAAAATGCCCATCTGTCTCCAAGGCAGTTTTATAAATGTGTTGTCCGGCCACTAGCGTTTCATAAATCTGATTTCTGGCCTGCCGGGTGTACAGCGACGATAAAATTGCTACGTTAGTCTCCGGGGCTTACAAAGAACGACGATGTCGAGAATAATGATGTTAGAAAGCGGGTTAGAGTCTTCTCAGTGCCTACCAAGAAGATAACACGGTCGTTTCGTGAGAAGTAGTGATCAGTTGAGGGAAAGCTCGGATTCTCAGTACGACTTGTGAGGAGGCGAACGTCCTACAAACGTCGTCTTCATGAGATAGAGAAGTTATGGCAAAGTCAACTACTCTAGAGAAAGGAATGTCAACATTGTACTGTCGCGCGGGACTGACGTAACAAAAGACGAGCAAGCATAAGAGAACAGAACGACAGATGTAACGCAGATCGCTTACAGGATCCCCTCAAAATTACTCTAAGAATTGTAGAGACAAGCCACTTTTTACACAATGTCGTTTTTACCAAGATGGGTTCAGATTTTCACCCGTCTTTAAATGCCCTTACAAAGTTGTGTTTTATTCGTTATAATGTTTACGCCTACTCCTTTCTACCGTTTGAGGTGGCGCAGTGCTCAGCATGTTGGTCTCACATTCAGGGGTACGAAGATTCAAATCCCCGTCCGACCATCCAGACTGAGTTTTCCCGTGATTTCCACAAACTGCTGAGGCAAATATCGGTATGATTACTCTGAAATGGACAAGGACGATTTTCTTCCCCGTCATTTCGAAAACCGAGCTTTTGCTCAATCTCTAATGACTTCGTTGTCGACGAGTTTAAATCATCGTTCCATTTTCGATTTCTTTTTGAGCGTTGCAGCTGCCTTGTGTGAAATATTAGTCGCCACTTTTCGAAATACTATATTTATCGTTAGGCGCACGTATTTTTATTCTGTATACAGTGGCTTCTTGTTTCGATATTATGTACATAACACAAATACTTCTCCAACAGAAAGGGGTTTCCACTCAATGGTCTGAAGATGACCACAGCAGTGGTCGAAACCGGTCACCTTATAAAATAAATTGTGATCAAGACTGTTTTTAATAGTAATTATTTACTTCTATATTCACTGGCATACAAATGAACTGCAACATTACAAATGGTGTTATACAGATTAACAATAGTCTTACACATAACATAACGATTATTTTATAAATCTCACGCTGTAGTAAAACTGTAAGGTAGTAGTGGGAATGAAAACACCTTTGAAAACGAATCAAAAATGAGAAATAATATTCATGAATTTATGATACACTATGTGATCAAAAGCATCCGGACACCTGACTTAAATGACTTACAAGTTCGTGGCGCCTTCCATCGGTAATGCGGAGTTCAACACGGTGTTAGTTAGCCTTGATGACAGATTCCACTCTCGCAGGAATTGGTTGAATCAGCTGCTAGAAGGTTTCTTGGGAAATGGCAGCCCATTCTTTAGGAGTGCTGCACTGAGGAGAGGTATCGATATCGGTCGGTGAGACCTGGCACGAAGTCGGCGTTCCAAAACATCCCAAAGGTCTCCTATAGAAGTCAGGACTCTGTGCAGGCCAGTCCATTACAGGGATGTTATTTTCGTGTAACTACTCCGCCACAGGCCGTGAATTATGAACAGGTGCTCGAAAGTGTTGAAACATGCAGTTGCCATCTCCGAATTGCTCTTCAACAGTGGGAAGCTAGAAGATGCTTGAAACATCAATGTAGGCCTACGCTGTGATAGTGCCACGCAAAACTACAAGTGGTGCAAGCCCCCTCCATGAAAAACACTACCACACCGTAACACCATCACATCCGAATTTTGCTGTTGGCACTACACGCGCTGACAGATGACGTGCACCGGGCATTCGCTAAACCCACATCCTGCCATCGGATCGCCACATTGTATCCTGATTCGTCACTCCACAAAACGTTTTTCCACTGTTCAATCGTCCAATGTTTACGCTCCTTACATCAAGCGAGGCGTCGTTTGGCATTTTCCGTCGTGATGTGTGGCTTGGCCGGCCGGAGTGGCCGTGCGGTTCTAGGCGTTACAGTCTGGAGCCGGGCGACCGCTACGGTCGCAGGTTCGAATCCTGCCTCGGGCATGAATGTGTGTGATGTCCTTAGGTTAGTTAGGTTTAATTAGTTCTAAGTTCTAGGCGACTGATGACCTCAAACGTTTAGTCGCATAGTGCTCAGAGCCATTTGAACCATTTGATGTGTGGCTTATGAGCAGCCGCTCGACCATGAAATCCGAATTTTCTCAACTCCCGCCCAACTGTCATAGTACCTGCCGTGGATCCCGAAGCAGTTTGGAATTCCTGTGTGAGGGTCTGGATAGATGTCTGCCTATTACACATTACGACCCTCTTCACCGAGCGAGGTGGCGCAGTGGTTAGCACACTGGACTCGCATTCGGGAGGACGACGGTTCAATCCCGCGTCCGGCCGTCCTGATTTAGGTTTTCCGTGATTTCCCTAAATCGCTCCAGGCAAATTCCGGGATGGTTCCTTTGCAAGGGCACGGCCGACTTCCTTCCCCGTCCTTCCCTAATCCGATGAGACCGATGACCTCGCAGTTTGGTCTCTTCCCCCAAAACAACCAACCAACCAACGACCCTCTTCAACTGTCGGCGGTCTCTGTCAGTCAACAGACGAGGTCGGGCCGTACGCTTTTGTGCTGTACGTGTCCCTTCACGTTTCCACTTCACTATTAGATTGGAAACAGTGGCCCTAGGGATGTGTAGGAGTGTGGAAATCTCGCGTACAGACACAAGTGGCGCGGAGCGCTCATTCTGCTCCCTCCCTATATCTAATGAATACTGAGGTCACTGGTATGGAGTACCTGGCAATAGGTGGCAGCACAATGCGCCTAGCATGAAAAATGTATGTTTTTGGGGGTGTCTGCATATTTTTGATCACCTTGTGTATATCCTTGCATATGCATTTACATCTGTCCAAAAATATGTTTTGCCCGGCTTGTACGACGGGCAGAGATCAGACACCCTCAGGAGCGCCACGTAACCAGTAACTTTAACTGGATAAACATTTCCAAAGACTGTAAACGCGTTTGGCCGTAGTAGCAATGGAAAAGAAAATTTGGGATGTGCTAGGTGACGATCAGTTTGGTTTTAGGCACACAGAGGTAATCCTGGCGTTGCGGTTGATAATGGAAGCAGGACTAAACAAAAATCAAGACTCGTTCATAGGATTTGTCGACCTAGAAAAAGCGTTCGACAATGTAAAACGGTGCAAGATGTTCGAAATTCTGAGAAAAATAGCGGTAAGCTATAGGGAGTCACCGGTAATATGCAATATGTACAAGAGCCAAGAGGGAATAATAAGAGTGGACGATCAAGAACGAAGTGCTCGAATTAAAAACGGTTTAAGACAGGGATGTGGTCTCTCCCCCTTACTGTTCAATCTGCACATTGAAGAAGCAACGATGGAAATAAAAGAAAGGTTCAGGAGTGGAATTAAAATTCAAAGTGAAAGGATATCAATGATGGATTCGCTGATGACATTGCTATCCTGAGTAAAAGTGAAGAAGAATTACATGATATCCTGAACGGAATGATCTAATGAGAACAGAATATCGATTGAGATTAAATAGAAGAAAGTAGTCAGAAGTAGCAGAAATGAGAACAGCGAGAAACTTAACATGTGGATTGATGGTCATGAAGTAGATGAAGTTACGGAATTCTACTACCGAGGCTGCAAAATAACCAGTGACGGAAGGAGCAAACAGGAGGTAAAAAGCACACTAGCAGTCGCAAAAAGGACATTTCTGGCCAAGAGAAGTGTAGTAGTATCAAACATAGGCCTTAATTTGAGGAAAAAATTTCTGAGAATGTACGTCTGGAGCACAGCATTGTGTGATAGTGAAACATGGACTATGGGAAAGCGGGAACAGAAGGGAATCTAAGCATTTGAGATGTGGTGCTAGAGCCTAATGTTGAAAATCTCGTGGACTGATAAGGTAAGAAATGGGGAGGTTCTGTGCAGAATCGGAGAGGAAAAGAATATGTGGAAAC